>NC_040097.1:5316507-5629243 GCF_003369695.1 Bos indicus x Bos taurus
TAGTCAAAGCTGTAGTTTTTCCAGTAGTCATGTACAGATGTGAGAGTTGAACCTAAAGAAGGTTGAGTATTGAAGAATTGATACTTTTGAACTGTGGTGCTTGAGAAGACTCTTGAGAGTCTCTTGGACAACAAGGAGATCAAACCAGTCAATCCTACAGGAAATCAACCCTGAAAATTCACTGGAAGGACTGATGCCGAAGCTGAAGCTCCAATACTTTGGCCACCTGATGAGAAGAGCCGACTCATTAAAAAACTCCCTGATACTGGCAAAGATTGAGGGCAGGAGGAGAAGGGGGTGACAGAGGATGACATGGTTGGATGGCGACACCGATTTAATGGAGATGAGTTTCAGCAAACTCTGGGAAATGGTGAAGGACAAGGAAGCCTGGCTTGCTGCAGTCCGTGGGGTCGCAAAGAGTTGGACACGACTGAACGACAGGAGTGAGTAGTCATGAAGGGGTCTGAGGCTGTTGAGCACAGACCTGCAGGCGGGAGGCATGGAGAAGCGGAATCCTGGAGAGGTGGAGGAGCAGGGGGTGACTCTTACATGCCAAGGCATCAACAAAGTGCAGTCTTTGGCCGATTAGCCACAGGAAATTAATTTGACAACCCAATGCCTGGATAAAAAAGCATTTAATAACTGAATTCCTCAGTAATTAGGAGATTCCTTACAAACCAGAATGTTATCTCAGGAAAAATGTGCATAGAAATTAGGTGACCCTTTTCAAACTGCCAAGAGCTCTGTGTTTAGTGACCATCCCATTTTTGTTTTTTAAGAGAGATGACATTAATATTGCGATTTTTTATTTTTTAATTGACACATAGTTCATTTATAATGTTGTGTTAGTTTCAGATATACAGCAGAGTGAGTGGTTCATACGTATCTATTCTTCTTCAGATTCTTTTTGCTTATAGGTTATTATAGAATACTGAGTGGAATTCCCTGCACTATATACAATAGGTCCTTGTTGGTCATCTATTTTATATATAGTAGCTCGTGCATGTTAATCCCAAACTTCTAATTTATCCATACCCCTGTTACCATAATCATAAGTTTTCTCTGTTAATCATAAGTCTTCTCTGTCTGTGGAAGTCTATTTTGTAAATAAGTTCATTTGTATCTTTATTTTTTTAGATTTCACATATACGCAATATCATATGATATTTGTCTTTCTCTGTCTCCCTTCACTTAGTATGATCATCTCTAGGTCCATCCAGTGATCACTTATTTCTGAGTGAACTATTCAACTCATTAAGCGGCTTCTTTGTGCCAGGTTTCCAGTAAGGCAAAAAAAAAAAAAAAGACATGGGAATGAAAAATGGACAAAAACTTTGATAAAAAAAAAAATTTGGAGTAACTCCAGAGATGACTCGTTATTGGATCTTAATTAAACCTGGAGGTTTCAAGCCTGTGTTTCCACAGATAATTTTGTAGTGCTATAAATCTGGACGAAGTGGAAAAAACGAATGGCCAGGGTAGAATGAGTGAAGGCCTTCCCCATAATCAGGATGTACAGAAAGTTTGATGCTGAAACATTATTAATAGCTCTGGCTTGAAAAATATGTGGAAAAACTTAACCCTCCAGGGGCATATTTAATCATGCAAGAGTTTTCCAGTATTCCCTTTATGTGCTGGGAAGTTAATCTGTGTTACGAGTATAAGCAGCTTATAAAATGTAGGAGGATTTTTTTCCTCCTCCACAAACAGCTCAATCTTAAAGGAGAAAAAAATGTGTTTTAAATTATCAAAAAAAAAAAAAAAAAAGAGACAGAAAAAAAGTATCACAATGAATTTGAGCACTGCAACAACCTGTCATAAAACATAAAACATATAATACCTCTTAAGTAAATTATATAATATGTGGTCTTATACACATTACATTTTGGAAGGTTATAAGTATTCTAAAGATACTAGGTTATAAGTATTCTAAAGGTTGTAAGTATTCTAAAGATTATAAGTTTATAAGTATTCTAAAAGGTTATAAGGTTATAAGTATAAGAAGGTTATAAGTATTCTAAAGATTCTAAAGTTTTTTTTCAAGATCTTTCTGTGTTGTTGGCTGTTGTCATTATAGACTGCCTGAACCGGCTAAGTCTGCTCCTGCCCCTAAAAAGGGCTCTGAAAAAGCTGTGACCAAGGCCCAGAAGAAGGACAGCAAGAAGCGCAAATGCAGCCGCAAGGAGAGCTACTCCATGTACGTGTACAAGGCGCTGAAGCAAGTCCATCTGGACACTGGCATCTCCTCCAAGGCCATGGGCATCATGAACTCCTTCGTCAACGACATTTTCGAGCGCATCGCTGGCGAGGCATCGTGCCTTGCGCATTACAACAAGCGCTTGACTATCACATCCAGGGAGATCCAGACCGCCGTGCGCTTGCTGCTACCCGGGGAGCTGGCCAAGCACGCCGTGTCCGAGGGCACTGAGGCTGTCACAAAGTATACCAGCTCCAAGTAAATATAACACGCCTAGCTGCTGTTAACGGAGAACGCAATGGCACCCCACTCCAGTACTCTTGCCTGGAAAATCCCATGGACGGAGGGCCTGGTGGGCTGTAGTACATGGGGTCACTAAGAGTTGGACACGACTGAGAAACTTCATTCTTTCACTTTCTAAAGATACTAGGAGAGTTTGCTAAGTAGAGAAATAATAACTCCTTTAAAGATATGGATCCTTTCCTGATGGACACAATTTTCCTTACTTAACTATGGCAACCCACCCCCGTATTCTTGCTGGGAAATCTCATGGACAGAGGAGCCTGATGGGCTACAGTCAGTGGGGTCACCAAGAGTCGGACACAACTGAACAACAAGAAGCCTATGCCGCTCCCCACGGCACGCTGAATTGCCACGGGGACTGAAGAAAACACTCTGCCTCACTGTCTTGGTAATAGGGAGCTGATCGGTTTTAAATATCAACCAGATGGTTGGTAACTTTGTTTCTATTTCTGTATATGTCAGTGATATAAACCAGATAATGGATAAGAAAACAGCTTCCTATGGAAATGCAGCTATCATCTTAACTAAATCAGTTGCTGTTAACTTCCTCTGTTTAGATACAGGCTTTACAATGTCAAAACTTTAAAAAGGAGGACAGTTCTGAGTTCAAGATACATAATAGCAGGGGATGATTTATGGGTGCAAGAGTGAGAGGTACAAACGATTCAGTACAAGACCGGTTACAAGGACATATTGTACAACATGGGAGATACAGCCAACATTTTGTAATAATTGCAAACAGAGTACAACCTTTCAAAAATGTATAAAAATTTTTAAAAAGTGAGTCTGAAAAGATAAAAAAGTCTGAAATGAGATTTTAAGGTTAACTAGTTCTTTCCTGTAAACTGATCTAATTTCATAATGTAAATAAAAATAGAAACAAAGTTAAGAAAACATACCAGTATGTCAAAAACTAGAGCTGCCGGGAGCCAGCGTGAGGAACTCCGCCCGTGGCAAAGGTCATGAGGAAGGAGGCTCGGCATATGCAAAGGTGGGATCGAGCCTCAGGAGTCCCCCTGGAAGTTCTCGAGCATCTACCCCCAAAACCAGAGTCTGCCTACTTTCTGCTTTGTGCTCTCACCTACACCTCTGACTTTACGGGGGCTGTCCCCCACTACCTCTCTCTGAAAAAAGAGTTAACTTACAGCTCCAGTTGATAAAGTTGGTGGGCGTGATAAGAGTGTTTTAACCTACAAACTCCTCTGAAGGTTATTCTGGCCACATGTGATTGTTCACAGCCTCCCAACCGTGAGAGGCATGAGATGTTCTAAACTGTCTAAATACAGATTCCTTTGAGCAATTAAAAGATTGATTAGAAATTGTATTGGTGAAGGGTTTTTCACTTGTTGGGCCAATGTTTGCTGCTAAGTTTCCATATCCCTTACCTGCTGTGTCCCTGGTAGTGTATTGATTAATATAATTGGTGTAAGTAGTAGCTTTAATGTTTGTAACCTTGGATCCTTGAGTTAATTCTTTTTCTTGTTATAGCCCACCACACCTTTGCCCTATAGGAATGCAACTTTATCTAATGCTTTTGGAGGGTGGCGCCTGACTAATCACCTTTAGAGAAAAATAAGTTTTCTGAAGAAAGGGTCTTAAAATGTTAACAGGCCTCAGGGCCAGAAGATGATGCAAATCACCTGAACTTTTGCATATGATAAGTTTGCAGGAAGAAAGCCTGGCTTACTGCATGACTCTACTCATTCCCCCATTATCCTCTATGCATAACTTAAGGTATAAAAACTACTTTGGAAAATAAAGTGCGGGCCTTGTTCACTGAAGCTTGGTCTCCCCATGTCGTTCTTTCTCTCACCTTCTGGCTGAATTATTCAGCCTCTTTTCTCCACTGAATTTCCTCACTGAGCTATCCTTATTTAACCACTCTTCATATCTTTAATTAACGCTTAATTGATCTATTGTTTCCTGATCGCTGAAGCCGTCTCCCCTTCGAAACCCCTGACTCCACCATGGCTGGACCCCGGCAATAGCATTAATCAGGATAATACCTGGCATGTCAAAAACGCACTACAGATAAGTCTCTTGTTCTTTCCCTAATGACACTGTATAGTGTCCATTTTTCTTAGGAATCCAAATCTAAAATGGGTACAATGGTAATTTAGAGGATATGGGAGATTTTAAATCAAAATGTTGAATAGCTTTCAAATTTCAACAATGGAATAAGAGTTCCGAACACTTCAGGGATTTTAACTGAACTTCTTACAGTGCAACACACAACTGTACTAAAAACAAAGCCAAATAATATCGTATCTTGGTGTTGTCACATACCAAACTCAGAAATCTACTGAGGTTAATTGAGCAGAAGGAAAGAAACTGAAAACTGGGAGACAACATGCAATGGGCAGTAATTTGCCAACAGTGGGCAAAACTTCGTCTTTCTGAGTCTGTCTGCTCATCGCTACAATGGGTTTGTTTGTTGCTTAGTCGCTAAGTCGTGTCTGACTCTGCGATCCCATGGACTGTGGTCCACCAGGCTCCTCTGTCCATGGGAAGAATACTGGAGAGGGTTGCCATTTCCTCCTCCCGGGGATCTTCCTGACTCAGCGACTGAACCTGCGTCTCCTACATTGGCAGGAGGGTTCTTTACCACTGAACCACTGGGGAAAACCTACAATGGGGATGAAACTCCAAGCCTATCTGTCCACTTAGATTAAAAAAAAAAAAAAAAAAAAGATTTTATGACTTCAATCACTAAGAATGGTTTACAAAGGACAATAAAAGTGCTATTCCTTTATTACCTTTTTTGCACTTATTCTCATGATACAATTACTATCAGCTAATAGGGTGTGGCACACACAGAAAACACAGGACAAAATGGCACACGGTGACAGAGAAAATACCAGAGTAAGGGGCTCTGAGAACACTCTTCCATAAACGAGAATACTAACAAACCCTGAGGCATATTTATTTAAGAAAAGCAGCTGTAAAAATAAGGTTTGTGGCATTTTAACTTGACCAGTTCCCAGCCCTTTTCCCTTCTAGCTTGACTGTAGCCTTGAAAACCAACACACCATCACAATGAAAACTAGGCTGGGAGCCAGTGGAGGAGGCACATCGGAGATCTGAAGGAGCTGTGACCCCATGTTCAGAAAATTGCCACCTGTTTGTAAGGAAGACCCCACTCACTTGCTGCTCAGTTGCTGTCTTTATTTGACTTGACTCAGAAATCACCATATGTGAAAACCTTTTTCCAGGGACCAGTTGTTGAAAAGTATCAGGAGCAACTGTTGTTCAACACTGTGACCTGCTGAGGTGGTAAGTGACAGTTAAAGCAACAATAAGCTTAAAACAAAAAGCTTAAAAGGAAAATCTGGTGAATCCCACAGTCTTAGGAATCCAGAAGACTACACATGAGCATAGACCTAGGTGCATGCCCTAAGTCACACATGCGCTCGGGAAAGATCTGAGAAGGCCTTAAGCTCTCACCTCTAGCTGATCAGGAGGATCTGGGCAGGTAGGAGATGAAGGGTAAGGCAGAGTACCTAACTGCCCAGGCGAGCACTGAGGACATGGCCCACCACACACAGAGCCCCCAACAGAGAGTGGAAGGCTTACTGGTTCTGTTAGGGGAAGCACACTGATTGAAGCACAGGTGCCCCACCCTGGCCAGGCACCATAGTAACCATTTGCATGAGTTGTTTTAGGACAGGAGATCCTGATAAGGAATACGGAACTAATAAGCCACCAACTGGAAGAGTTTGGGAAAGGTTGAAAGGAGACACCGCGTGTTCGTCCACTTCCCAGAATCCCTCTCGCTAGCATCCATCTTGGCTGGGCCATGTGTGCCACCAGGAAAGACTGTGAATTAGAATGATTGGCCAAAGAACACCCGGAAACTAATCCCATCACCATAAAACCTGAGACTGCAAGCCACGTGGCAGAGCAGTTCTCCTGGGTTCCCTTACCTTACTGCTCTCCACCTGGGTGCCCTTTCCCAATAAAATCTCTTGCTTTGTCAGCATATGTGTCTCCTCGGACAGTTTATTTCCAAGTATTAGACAAGAGCCCAGTTTCGGGCCCTGGAAGGGGTCCGCCTTACTGCAACGGTTCCAGACATTTCAGGAGATCTCTGTCCAGTCATTAGATGGCCACTAAGTTAACTGAGCATAAAGGGCCACACAGGACAAAGACTACAAACCTAACGAGATTAGTTTAGAGAAGTCACTGAATAACAAACAACAGGAGCAGCAAGGAATGACAGCAAACCTTGGAGAAGGAAGAAAATCTGATCCCAGAGCTTCTGCATTATATTGTTGAAAATGTCCAGCTCTCAACAGAAAATTACCAGTTGTGCAGAGAAACAGGAAAGTATGTCCCCCACACAAAACAAAAATGAAATCAATCTATAGAAACTGTCCCTGAGGAACCTACTAGACAGACTTGAAAACTGCTATTTTAAGTATGTTCAAAGAACTAAAAAAATCATGTGTAAGTAACTAAAGGAAAGTACGAGAATGCTACCTCACCAAAATACAGAATACCAATAAAGGGAAACAAACAAACAAAAAAAACCACCCAAGAGACATTCTGGAATTGAAAAACACAACTGAAAAATTCATGACTCTCAACAGCAGATTTGGGTTAGCTGAAGAAAGAATTACTGAACATGAAGAGAGGTCAACTGAGACTACCAGTTTCAAAACTCTCAAAAAATTGCAGAGGAAGGAACACTTCTAAACTCATTCTATGAGGCCACCATCACCCTGATACCAAAACCAGACAAGGACAACATAGAAAAAGAAAATTATAGGCGAATATCACTGATGAACATAGATGCAAAAATTGTCAACAAAATTCTAACAAACAGAATTCAACAACACATTAAAATGTTCAAACACCATAATCAGCTGGGTTTATTTCAGGGATGCAAGGATTCTTCCATATACACAAATCAATGAATGTGACATACCATATTAACAAACTGAAAGATAAAAACCATATAATAATCTCAAGAGATGCAGAAAAGGCCTTTGACAAAATTCACCACCCACTTATGATTAAAATTCTTCAAAAAATAGGCACAGAAGGAACCTACCTCAACACAGTTAAATCCACTTATGGTAAGCCCACATTAAACAGTATTCTCAGTGGTGAAAAACTGAAAGCATTCTCTGTAAGATCAGGAACAAGACAAAGGTGCCCACTCTCACCAATATTATTCAACATAGTTTTGGAAGTCCTAACTATGACAATCAGAGAAGAAAAAGAAATAAAAGGAATCCAGATTGAAAAAAAAGAAAGCTCTCACTGTTTGCAGATGACATGATACCATACACAGAAAACCCTAGAGATACTATCAGAAAATTACTAGAGCTAATCAGTGAATTTAACAAAGTTGTGGGATACAAAATCAATACACAGAAATCACTTGCATTCCTATATACTAACAATGAACACTCAGAGAAATTAAGGAATCAATTCCATTCACCACTGCAACAAAAAGAATAAAATATCTAGGAATAAACCTACCTAAGGAGACAAAATAAATGTATACAGAAAATTATAAGGCACTGATAAAAGAAATCAAAGATGACATAAACAGATGGAGAGATATTCCATGTTCCTGGCTTAGAAGAATCAATATTGTGAAAATGACTATACTACGAAATGCAATCTACAGATTCAATGCAATTCCTATCAAACTACCAATGGCATTTTTCACAATTCATATGGAAACACAAAATTCCCCGAACAGCCAAAGCAGTCTTGAAAAGGATGAATGGAAGTGGAGGAATCAACTTTCCTGACTTCAGATTATACTACAAAGCTACAATCATTACGACTCTATAGTACTGGCCCAAAAACAGAAACATAGACCAATGGAACAAGATAGAGAGCCCAGAAATAAACCCATGCACCTATGGGTAGCTTATTTTTGACAAAGGAGCCAAGAATATACAATATAAAAGAGGCAAAGATAGCCTCTTGAGTAAGTGGTGCTGGGAAAACTGGTCAGCTACATGTAAAAGGATGAAATTAGAACACTTCCTAATACCGTACACAAAGATAAACTCAAAATGGATTAAAGACCTAAATGTAGGACCAGAAACTGTAAAACTCATAGAGGAAAACATAGAATACTCGATGACATAAATCAAAGCAAGATCCTCTATGACCCACCTCCTAGAGTAATGGAAATAAAAACAAAAATAAACAAGTGGGATCTAATTAAACTTAAAAGCTTTTGCACAGCAAAGGAAATTATAAACAAGATGAAAAGATAATCCTCAGAATGGGAGAAAATAATAGCAAATGAAACAACTGACAAAGGATTAATTTCCAAAACATACAAGCAGCTCATACAATTCAATACCAGAAAAACAAACAACCCAATCAAAAAGTGGGGAAAAGACCTAAACAGACATTTTTCCAAAGAAGACATACAGATGGCTAATAAACACATGAAAAGATGCTCAACATTGCTTATTATTAGAGAAATGCAAATCAAAACTACAATGAGATATCACCTTACACTGGTCAGAATGGCCATCATCAAAGAGTCTACAAACAATATATGCTGAAGAGGGTATGGAGAAAAGGGAACCCTCTCCCACTATTGGTGGGAATGTAAATTGATACAGTCACAGTGGAAGACGGTATGGAGATTCCTTAAAAAACTAGAAATAAAATCACCACATGACCCAGCAATCCCACTCCCAGGCATATACCCTGAGAAAATCAAAACTGAAAAAGACACATGAACCCCAATGTTCACTGCAGCACTATTTACAACAGCTAGAACATGGAAGCAACTTAGATGTCCACTGACTGATGAATGGGTAAAGAAGCCGTGGTATGTATATACAATGGAATATTACTTGGCCATAAAAAGGAATGCATTTGCATCAGTTCTAATGAGATGGATGACCTAGAACCTATTACACAGAGTGAACTCAGTCAGAAAGAGAAAGATAAATATCGTATACTAAGGCACATATGGTAAGTCAGTGGGTAAAGAATCTGCCTGCAACGTGGAAGATCTGGGTTCCATCCCTGGGTTGGGAAGATCCCCTGGAGGAGGGTATGACAACTCACTCCAGTATCTTGCCTGGAGAATCCTCAAGGACAGAGGAGCCTGGTGGGCTATAGTCCATGGGGTCGCAAAGAGTCAGACACAACTGAGCAACTAAGCATACACAGCAACTCATATATACGGAATCTGGGAAAGATGGTACTGATGAATTTATTTGCAGGGAAGCAACAGAGAAAGTGACATGGAGAACAGACTTATGGACATTGCAGGGGGTTGGTGTGCAAGGAGAGGGTGAGATGTACGGAGAGAGTAACATGGAAACTCCATTAGCATATGTAAAATACATAGCCAATGGGAATTTGCTGTATGGCTCAGGAAACTCAAACAGGCTCTGTATCAACCTAGAGGAGTGGGATGGGGAGGGAGATTTAAGAAGGAGGGTACCTATGTATACCTATTAGTGACTCATGCAGATGTTTAACAGAAAACAACAAAATTCTGTAAAGCAATTATCCTTCAATTAAAAAATAAATTAAAAACATTAAAAGTGATGGAGAAATTAACACATTCCAAGGTAAAGAGAAAACAGAGAATTAATCACTAGAAAACCTGCCCTGTCAGAAAAACTAAAGGGAATTCTTCTGACTGAAATTAAAGGACACTGGACAGTAACTCAAATCCACATGAAGAAAACATTTCAGGGAAAAGTAACTGTATACATAAATACAGAAGACTAAATATATTTCTGTTGCAATTTTTTTCCTATGTGATTTAAAATACAAATGCATAATGCAATAATTATAAGTCTATGTTGTTGTAAATTATATAAAGATGTAATTTGTGTGACAGCAAGCACAAAGGAAGGAAAGAGAAACAGTATTACAGGAGCAAAGTTTTTGTATACTAATGAAATTAAGTGATGTTAAACAAAATTACATTGCTAGAAATTAAGATTTTAATTGCGATTTTCAGGACAGCCACTGAGAAAATAACTGAAAAAATTTACTATAAAAGAAAACACAGGGCATGAAATATAAGAAAAGTAATGTGGCATGTCAGAAAATATCTAGTTAACACAAAAGAAGGAGGTAATAGAGAAATATAGAAAGAAAAAAAAAGACGTAAGACGCATAGAAAACAAACAGCAATACTGCAAATGTAAATCCTATCTTATCAGTAATTACATTAAATGTAAATGAATTAAACACTTCAACTAAAAGGCAGACATAGCAAAATGCATAAAAAAGCATATCCAACTAAATGTTGTCTACTTGAGATGCATTTTAGATTCAAAGACACAAATAAGCTGAAAGTAAAAGAAGAGAAAAAGGTATTCCATGCACTTTCAATTATGCAAGACAAGTATTAATAAGTTCTAGAGACCTAGTGACATGGTAATGATAGTAAACAATACTATATTGTTTCCTTGAGGTCTGCTAATAGGATAGATTTGAAATTAAACTTCTCATACATACACACACACACATACATGCACTTGTTGGAGGGGATGGATATGTTAATTAGCTTGACTGTGGTGATAATTTCACAATACATACATATTTCAAGACATTAATTTGTATACCTTAAATACATATAATTTTATATATCAATGATATCTCAATAAAGTTGTTGTGTTTTGCTTTGGGGGCCATGCAGTGTGGCTTGTGGGATCCTAGTTCTCCCAATCAGGGATTGAACCCTGGCCCCAGCAGTGAAAGCACCGTCTTAACGACTGGACCATCAGGGAATTTCCTAAAGTTATTTTTTTTTTTAAGTAAATGCAAATGGTAGCCAAAAGAGAGTTGGAGAGGCTATACTAATATCAGACAAAATAGACTTTAAAATTGTTAATAGAGACAAAGAAGAACATTATCTAATGATAAAAGGGTCAGTCTATCAAAAATGTATAATTATAATCATACATGTACCCATCAAACAGCCCCAAAATAAACAAAATAAAAATTGACAGAATTGAAGGGAAAAATATAAGTAAACAACAGTTAGAGAAGTCAATACTGTACTTTCAGTAATGAATATAACTAGAGAGAAGATCAGCAAGGAAACAGAAGACTTGAACAAAACTATATGCCGCCTAGATTTAGCAGACGTCTACAGGATACTATACCCAGTGATGGCAGAACACATATTCTCCTCATACGTGCACGAAGCATTCTCCAGGATATACAGTGTGTTAGACCATAAAAAATGAAATCATGCACTATATGTTCTCCAGCTACAATGGAATGAAATTTGTTATCAATAACATAGAATTTGAGAAACTCAGAAATATGTGGATATTAAAAAAACACACTCCCCCAAAGCAGTGAATCAAAGTGAAAAACCACATGGGAAATTAGAAAACACTTTGAGATGAACAAAAAAATTAACACAACATACCAAAATGTATGAGATGTAATGAATGCACTGCTTATAGAGAAATGTATAATGGTAAGTGTCTAACAGTTTCAAATCATCAATTTTACCTTTCACCCTAAGAACAAAACAAAGCAAAAATCTAGCTAAATACGAAGCAAGCACAAGGAAGGAAGTATAAAAAATTGAGCATAAGTAAAATGTTGGTTTCTTGAAACATAAACAAAATCGACAAATCTTTATCTAGACTGATCAAAAATCTGAAGACTCAAATTACTAATATTAAAGGTGACAGAGGGGACAATACTATCAATATTAGAGAAATAAAAATGATTACAACACCATGAACAACTGTACACCTAGATGAAATGGACAAATTTATAGAAAGATACAAAGAACCAAAACTGACTTGTTGGTGAATTTTACTACACATTTAAAGAATTCACCAAACTTTCACAAACTCCCCAAAAACAGAAAAGCAGCAAACATGTCTTAACTCAGTCTCCGAGGCCAGTAATATCCTGGTGAATGAGAAAAGACATCACAAAGAAAAGTCTCTTATGAACATAAATGCAAAAATCTTGAGTAAAGTACTAGCTAAATGAATCCAGCAACATAGAATTACACACCTTGAGAAAGTGGGATTTACTCCTGGAAAGCAAGGCTGGTTCAACATATAAAAATTAACTAACGAACTATACCATATTATGATAATAAGGAGCAAAAACCACATGATCACTCGAGAGACACACAAAACACAGTTAACAAATTCCAAAACCCTTTCATGACAATGAACATGCAAATGAGGAACAGAAGAGAATTTCCTCAACCTGCGTAAGAGCATCAGTAGTCATCAATCTCACACATAGTGGTGAAAGACTCAAAGCTTACTTACTAATATCAGGAACAAGACAAGGACGCCCACTTTCATCAACTCCATTCAACATTGTATTGGAGGTCTGACCCAGGGTAATAGGCAAGCAAAAGAAATAAAAGACATCTATCTTGACTGAATTAGGGGACTTTTCTGGCCGTCCAATGGTTAGGCCTCAGCTATTTTACTGCTGTGGCCAGGGTTCACTCCCTATATGCATGCTGTGTACAATATGGCAAAAACAAACAAACAAACAAAGAAAACCCACTGAGTCTAGATTTGGAAGGAGACATAAAACTATCTCTATTTGCAGATGACATGATCTTATACATAGAAAGGTCAAAGGAAACCAAAATAAATTAAAAAACCACCTTAGAACAAAATATGTACACCATGGCTGCAGGATACAAGAGCCATATTAAAAAAAAAATCAAATCTATTTCTGCACGTATGGTAGAAGCCAACACAATATTGTAAAGCAATTATACACGAAAAAGTAAAAAAATCCATTGGAAAAAATTAAAAAACAAAATAAATACAAAGACATCCCAAGTTCACAAATCACAAAACTTAGTACTGGTAAGATGGTAGTACTCCCCAAATTGATCTAATATTCAATGTAATCTCAGATGGCTTTTAGGAGGGGTGGTAGATATTGACAAATTGACCCTAAAATTCACATAGAAATGTAAGGCACCTAGAATAGCCAAAATAATCCTGAAAAAGAACACAGTTGGCGATCTCACACTATGTGATTTCAAAACTTACTGGAAAGACACAGTATGGCTTACTGGATGGACGTAAGCATCGACATACAGATCAACAGAATAGAACTGAAAGTCCAAATATAAACCCTTCCCACTTTTTTTTCTTCTTTTTTTTTTTTTTTTTTTTACAAAAGTGACGCCATTTAATGGAGGAAAGAATCATCTTTTCATCAAGTAGAGCTGGAACAACTGAGCATCTACTTGCAAAAGCTTGAAGCTAGAACCAAAGCATAGACCATATACGAAAATTGACAATAGGTCATTGGCCTAAATGTAAGAACTAAAACAAATACACTCAGAATAAATCATAGTAAATCTTTATGATCTTGGGTGGGACACAGGTTTCTCAGTTATGACAACAAAACCATAGGCAACCAAAGGAAAAAAAAAATTAGGACTTCATCAAAATTAAAAACTATTGTGCTTCAAAGCACAGGTTAACAGAGTGAAAATACAAGCTACGTGAGAAAATATTTATAAATTATAAATCTGATGAGTTTGGTGTTCAGAATATATAAAAAACTCTCATTAACATATCAATAAAAAGACAACTCAATTTAAAAATAGGCAAAGGAATTTAATAGACATTCCTCCAAAAAAAAAAAAAAAAAAAAGCTATAAAAATAGCCAACAAGCATATGAAAAGATGCTCAACATCACTGGTCTTTAGGGAAATGTAAATCAAAACCACCAGGAGATATCACTTCCTGCTCAGTAGGATAGTTATAATAAAAAGGAGACAGTAACAGGAGTTGACAAGAAAGAATGGAGAGTCAGAGCCCTCCGACACTGCTGACGGGAACTTCAACAGTGCAGCTGTGTGGGAAACAGTTTTGGCAGTTTCATAAAACGTTAAACATAGAGTGTCCATATGACCCGATACTTATACTCCTAGGTACACAACCAGGGGAACTGAGAGCATTTGTTCACACTAAAATTTGTACACAGATGTTTATAGCAGCATTATTCACAATAGCCAAAAATTCTGTAATAGCCAAATATTCATCAATTGCTAAATGGATGAAAATATGGTAGATTTGTACAATGGAATAGTATTCACCCATGAAAACGGATGGAGTGCTGACACAAGCTACAACCTGGAGGAACCTTGAAAATATTATGCTAAGTGAAAGAAGCCATTCACAAAAGACCACGTTTAATCCTCTTCATATGAAATGTCCAAAACAGGAACATCCACAGAGACAGAAAGCGCTTGCCATGGTCTGGGAGAAGGTTGTGACTGGGGACAGACCTTTGTTTTGGGGGTGAAATTGTTTTGGAATTAAGATAGTGTGATGTTTGCACAAACTTGTAAATATACTAAAAAAGTCGATGAATTTTTACATTTTAAAATGGTGAATTTTAGGGCATATGAATTTTATCTTAATTAAAAAAAAATAAAGACAATGACAGGGTATCTACAAAGCGGCCTGAGTAATTAAAAACACTACCTGGATGGTGGAAGGGAGGGAAAAAGGGATGAACTTAATCCTGCCCCCATTAATCCTTGGACTGCTAGGGCATGCTTACTCAACATGCGTCATTTCCAATTAGAGTTTTTCAGAGCTAAATAATCACCAAGTCTAATTTATCATTTTAAAAGATTAACAATGCTTCTGAAGATTCTTGGGAAAATAAAGAAACACATATGGTGAACAGAAAGGGAGAGAAACAGAAAGAGTAAGTTCACTTGAGGAGGTTTCATAACCTTCAAGTTTTAGGGACTAGAAGAGGATCAAAGAACTAGCAGAGAGCTTTTGTAGGAAAGTTAATCTGGTCCCCATTCCCCCAAAAATGGAAAAAGAAAAGAAAAGAAAAGAAAATATGCCATGAGCAACTTTATCCAAATCTATAAACTAACTCTTTTTAATTCTAACATAAAAACAAAATGAGATTTTCTCAAATAATTTGACTTTACAAACTTGAGCTGGCTAGTGAACAGGATATTATAATGACCAAAATATTTACAAATGGATGCTCTGACCAATTAATCTACTCTCGTAAAGCCCGTAAGTTTGAGGAAGGCTTGTTTTTATTGGGGTAAAATGTACATGACATAAATGTATCATCTTAGTGCACAGTTCAGTAGCGTCAAGTACATTCACACCGTTGTGTAATCATCACCACCATCCATCTCTAGAATTCTCTTTATTTTGAAAAACTGAAACGCTATATGCATTAAACTCCCCATTGCCCCCTGCCTGGCCCCTGGCAACCACCACTCTACTTTGTGAGTCTGATTACTCTAAGTACCTGATTCAGTGAAGTCATACAGTATTTGTCTTTTTGTGACTGGCTTATTTCACTTAGCCTAATGTCCTTTTTTATTCATGTTGTAGCACGTTGGAATTTCCTTCGTTTTTTTAAGGCTTAGTAATATTCTGTTGTATGTATAGACCACGTTTATCCATTCAGCTATTGATGAACACTTGGACTGCTTCTGAGTTTTAGCTTTTGTGAGTAATGCTGCTATGAACAGGGGTGTTCAGGGGTGCCATCTCTTGTCAAGGAGATAACCTAACATCTGCCCTAATATACAGCACATACAGAACTATTTCTGAACTTGTGATACTCGTTCTTTGGTTTCAGGTTTGCTTATACAGTAACATTTTGTTCGTTTGTTTTTATTTCTAATTTTCTTTGTTAGATCATTAGCACTCATTAACTTCTAAAATTAAGTCAGGGAAAAGGAACCAGGCTATCTTACAAACTTAAGTGTTAACTAACAATAACATATCAAAAGGCTTCCCTGGTAGCTTAGCTGGTAAAGAATTCACCTGTAATGCAGGAGACCCTGGTTCAATTCCTGGGTCAGGAAGATCTGCTGGAGAAGGGATAGGCTTCCCACTCCAGTATTCTTGGGCTTCCCTTGTGGCTCAGCTGCTAAAGAATCTGCCTGCAATGCAGAAGACCTGGGTTGGATCCCTGGGTTGGGAAGATCCCCTGAAGAAGGGACTGGCTACTCCACTCCAGTATTTTGGCCTGGTTGCAAAGAGTCAGACATGACTGAGTAACTGTCACTTCACTTAGCAAAGGAAGATTTTTTTTCCCCCAATTAAAAGCAAGTAACTTACAAGTGGAAAAAATATTTAAAAATATATAAGTTAAAAGTTTACATTAGGTACAAGTTGTATTTCTTAAATGACTTTTTATCCTTCAATATCTAAACAGAGGAATCGGACAAGAACTATCCTTTTTCAACATTTTCTTCTGAACACAAACAAGCTGAAATGCCTACCATTTCAAAAACTGACAAAAATCCTCTCAACTACTTCTCTCTTACTACCTTCCCCCAAAGTCTTTAACAGTAAAAAATATCCCTGAAAAATGCATCTATTTCAGCATATGAGGAGCGGAGGAAAACGGCACAAAGGGGGGTGTAACTGCATCTTTTGTCATACAAATCTCACTTTAAAACAGAATTTTTAGGGATGTCATTTTTCTTTCTCAGTTATCTTTTTAAACCAAATGTGTGTGTGTTTTACCTGATTCTAACATCCTGGATATATTCTTTAAAGGATCATTTGGAGGATTCCAAGACTTACAATACATGAAAAACTTAATATAACAAAGTATAACTTTCTAAAGACATTCTTCAAAATAAATCACAAAGCACAAAAACTACAGAGCAGAGATTCTCAATCTGGAGCCTGCGTGAGAATCCCCTGGAGGGCTTGGTAAAACACAGAGCTGGGGTCCACCCCCAGAGTCTGTGATTAATTAGGTCTAGGGTGGGGTTGGACCAGTCAATCCTAAAGGAAATCAACCCTGAATATTCATTGGAAGGACTGATGCTGATGCTAAAGCTCCAATACTTCGGCCATCTGATGGCAAGAGCCAACTCATTGGAAAAGACCCTGATGCTGAGAAGGACTGAAGGCAGGAGGAGAAGGGGGTGAAAGGATGAGATGTTGGATGGCATCACCAACACTCGATGGACATGAGTTTGAGCAAGCTCCGGGAGTTGGTGGTGGACAGGGAGGCCTGGCATGCTGCAATCCACGGGGTCACAGAGTAGGTCACGACTTAGAAACTGCAGGACAACTACAAGGGTGGCTTCTAAGAATTTGCATTTTCTAGTGAGTCCTCAGATCACAGGGATGCTGTGGGGTCCTTCGAAAAAACCTGCTACATCCAAATGGGAGCATATTCTCTTGAGACTCAAGAAGCATGCACATTCCCTTTAAACTAACTTTAAAAAGTCACCTTTAGCTGTTCCTCCAAAAAGAAATTACTCTATGGGATAGTACTGTTTAGTTAGCAGTTTTGGTCAATCCCTTTAATAAATTCTTTATGGTACAAAGTTTTTAGTACCCTTCCACAGAGAGCCAGGTCTCATTAAAAGAACTTACTATCCCAAGTGACTTTTGTAATGTGTGAATTCTGGTTCAGCAAATTTCTTTTAATTTGGAGGCTGATAATTATACTAGCACATACTTGGCAAGCAAGCTCCACTGAGAAAAATTAGGTACTTGATTATATTATTTTACACATTTTTCTCTATCTCCATCTGCATGATCCTTGAGCTTATTGCCATAAACCAACAGGCACTGGATTGAAATAGCCCACACACAGATTTGGTTTGATACATGGAATACTTGGGGCAAGGGGAAGTTATGCTTGATCCAACATTTAAAAATCAGGTGCTTTCACATTAAAATTCAGATTTCCTCCATTCTTAAAATTAAAAAAGAAAAAAAAGACAAGATCTGGTAACGTTATTTCCAATTTTGCAAGTAAATACTCATGCAGAGTTGGGCCACAGCTGCCCTTCACAGAGAATTCGAGCTCTAGCTGGCCACAGTCTCCATTCATTTCCTGTCGTCTTCTCCACTGTATTTATCAGCCTAGCCTCTGTTGTTCAGTCACTCAGTTGTGTCCGACTCTTTGTGACCCCATTGACTGTAGCAAGCCAGGCTCCTCTGTCCGGGGAATCTCACAGGCAAGTGTATTTGAGTGTCGGGCATAAGAGGAATCACATAGTAAGTCTCAACTTGAAAAAGTACATATAAACTGGCTCAAATTCGGTGTGGTGCTTCTTTGGACTCGGTCTCTTATGGCCTAAGGTTGTTGACCAGTGGGATCTACAGGCAGGCCACCTCTATTCTCTGGAAATTCTTAGGAACCTGCAGGCTAGGATGAGCAGTCTCTGAAAAGCAATGTGTCAGGCTGATACCCTTCCTAGGTGGCAAAAAGAACAGTGTAGATGATGGGTGTGTCTGCAAAAACCTGCATGCAGAAGGCCTATTTACTTATCATAAAAAAAAATTTTTATTGGAATTTAGTTGCTCAGATGCCTATTTATCATCTTAACCCTTTTTCATGTGAAATAACACAGAAAAGTGAAATGGAATACACAGCTTAAAATACTGTAGAGTAAACCTCTATATGAGCTTTCCTGGTGGCTCAGATAGTAAAGAATCTGCCTGCAATGCAGGAGACCCAGGTTCGATTCCTGGGTTGGGAGGATCGCCTGGAGAAGGAAATGGCAACCCACTCTGTTACTCTTGCCTGGAGAATCCCTGTGGACAGAGGAGCCTGGCGGGCTACAGTCCAGGGAGTTGCAAAGAGTTGGACATGACCTGAGCAACTAACACACACACACTAAACCTCTGTATAACCACCACTCAGTCAAGAACATTGGAATTCCCTACAAAGCCAGCTCCTAATCACGACACTTGCCTTTCTGAGGTAAATACTGACTCATAAGGGCTTCCCTGGTGGATCAGTGGTAAAGAATCTGCCTGTAATCCAGGAGACATGGGGTCAATCCCTGGGTTGTGCTGCTTTTCTGACTTCCTGAGATAATATTTTCTAGTAATTTGGGGTCTTTTTTCTTTTAAGGCCATACATTTTTCTACTACGTACTGTTTACCTGCACGCTATAAATTTCATTTTATTTTTTTAAGCTATACATTTTAAATGAAATTTTTTTATCACTTATTTTTAATTTCCATTTTATCTTTAATTTATTAGTTATTTAAGGTTATATATTTCAATTTCCAAATATATGATTCCATTTATTACTGATTTCTAGCATAATTACATTGAAATCAGAGTACATATTAGGGATCATATCAATCTTTGAAATCTGCTGAAGCTTAACAATTCAGTGTCATAAATTCTTGTAAAATATTATGTGCCCGCTTAAAAAGAAAATGTACTTCACAGTTTGGTCCAGTTTGGTTCACCAGAATGTGTTTAGTAATTATGCTGATCAAATTTTCAGTAAATCAATAAGCTTTACAGATTTTTTTCATATGCTTCTTTCATCAGTTACTGAGAAAGGCCTGTTAAAAATTTCCACTGTGATTATGTATAATATTATCTATTTCTCCTATGGTTCTGTAAAATTTTGCTTTATATAACTTTGCAAACATGTTATTTGTTATTGTTGAGTTGCTAAGTCATGCCTGCCAGGCTTCTCTGTCCATAGGATTTCCCAGGCAAGAATCCTGGAGTAGGTTGCCGTTTCTTTTTCCAAGGGATCTTCCCAACCCAGGGATCAAACCTGCATCTTCTGCACTGGCAGGCGGATTCTTTACCTCTGAGACATCCAGAAAGCAAGTATATCTATTAGGTACAGACAAATTTAAAATCTATCTTCCTGGTGAATTAAAACTGATCATAAAAAAGTAACAGTAATACACAATAATGCTTTCTGGCCTGAAATCTATTTTATCTGATATTAACATAGCTACCCCAGCTTTCTTGTGATTAGCATTCATATTGTACACATTTTTACATCTTTTTATTTCTAATCATTCTGTATCCACAGATTAAATATACACTGTATAATTTATAAAATCTAGACTGAAAAACCTTTGTCTTTTAACCATTAACAGTCAATTTATGTTTAATATAATTACTGATATTTGAATTCGTCTACCATCTCTTTTTGTGTTTTATATATTTCACTTGTTCTATGTTCCTTTTCTCTTCCTTTAAACTCTTTTCTCATTAGTGTTCCCTTTGTTAGTTACAAGTTACAAAAGTTTCTATTTGTTTAATGTTTTTTGTATTATAACATTTATCCTTGACTTATCCAGGTTGGAATGTTAATTGTCACTTTACTACCCTCCTCCAAAACAATGTACAAATCTCAGAACAGGCTAATTCCACTTACCTCCTCCAAATTTTTATGCTGTGTTTGCCCTGTATTTAAAAGAGTTCACCACGGTATTATCTTACCCAGCCAATGTTCACTTAGTTACCCACATACTTATCACTGTTTCTTTTTTTTTTTTTAACTATACTTTTAACCACTCATTTAGATTTCTTTTCTCCTACTTGAAGACCCTGATGCTGGGAAAGACTAAGGGCAGGAGGAGAAAGGGGTGATAGAGGATGAGATAGTTAGACGGCATCGCTGACTCAATGGACATGAGTTTGAACAAACTCCAGGAGGTAGTGAAGAACAGGGAAGCCTGGAGTGCTGCAGTCCATGGGGTCATGAAGAGTCGGATACGAGTTGGCAAGTTAACAACAACTTGAAGGCTACCCATTAGGAACTCCTTTTGGGCAAACAGCTGGTGGTAGACTCAGTTTTATCTATATAAAATAGCTTAACCTTCACTTTTATCTCTTTCTTTTCATTCCTGAACACTATTTTCTGCTGGGTTTAAAATTTGGGGCTGGCAGTTCTTTCTTTCAGCACACTGAAAACATTATTTCACTGCCCCTGGTTTATGTTCTACAACAGATAAGTCAACTGTCGTGTAACCATCACTCTTCTAAACTTCATGACATTTCCCCTCCTTACTGCTTTAAGATTTATCTTTGTATTCTGCTTCCAGAAGTTTCATCATGATGAGTCTAGGTGTCCATTTAATTTTATTTATACTATTTCAGCTTTATTGGGCGTCTTCAATCTTAAGCTTGAGGCCATTCATCTGTTTCAAAAACATTAAGCAATGATCCTTCCACTATCTCACTCTTCTCTTTTCTAGGACTCCAACTATACGACACGCCTTCCTCTATCCTCTCCTACCTTCGTTTATATATATATATATATTTTCTTCTCTCTCTGTGCTTCTCTTTGAATAGTTTCTTCTGATCAACTCTTCTGTTCACTATTTGCTTTCCAGATGGGTCCAACTGTCTGTAAACTTGTTCATTTTCTTTTACATGTTCAGGTCTGGAGTTTTTTAATCTGCAAAGCCACAATTTAGAGTTTTTGGTCCTTGCTGAAAATAAACTTTTATTTCCTTGAATACTGTAAACATAGTATTTTCATTCTGCATCTGATAAGTCCAATTTCTAGAACTCTGAGTCTATTTCTGTTGTCTGTTGCTTTTGCTGATTCTCACCTATGGTGTCTTCTCTTTTTGGGTGCCTTTTTACCTGTAATTGTGGCCAGGTGTTACAACTAAAAATTGATTTGTAGAAATAATTTGAGAACTAAAATTATTATGCCTGTCTCTGAGAACATTTCATTGCTTTTGCCTGGTACCTATGGGCATTAGCTAAATGGAAATCATCTTATTCCAAGTAAGCATTATGGTTTCTGGGCTGCTCAAATAACATGAAATTGAGCTGCAGTCAATGTGAGAGTTGGTTTGCTACTAGTTCACCCTTATCGTTAGACATTTCTTCAGGGAGTCCCAACCCAAAGTAAGGAATATTTCACCAGGTTTCCCAGGTTTCACAGACTCAGGCTACAATTTTTATCTCCCTAACTCTGAAAGGACGCCAAAGGTGAGCTCAGACTCTCAACTTCCTTTTTCTGATTAGCAAATGCCCACAGGATAGAAGTGGCATCAGGGCTAAGTTCAGTCCTCTTTGTTTACATTCTCTGCCAAATCTTAACTCAAATCCATACAACTTACTAGTTCTTAAATGTTCAACATTAAGTACATTTTTATCCAGCCTCTTTCAGTTCAGCTGCTCCGTCATGTTCGACTCTTTGTGACCCCATGGACTGCATGCAGCACACCAGGCCTCCCTGTCCATCGCCAAATCCCAGACTTTGCTCAGACTTACGTACATTGAGTCAGTGACGCCATCCAACTATCTCATCCTCTGTCGTCCCCTTCTCCCGTCTTCAATCTTTCCCAGCATCGGGGTCTTTTCAAATGAGTCAGCTCTTCGCATCAGGTGGCCAAAGTATTGGAGTTTCAGCTTCAGCATCAGTCCTTCCAATGAATATTCAGGGTTGATTTTCTTGAGGATGGACTGGTTGGATCTCCTTGTAGTTCAAGGGACCTGCAAGAGTCTTCTCCAAAACCACTGTTCAGAAAGCATCACTTCTTTGGCGCTCAGCTTTCTTTATAGTCCAACTCTCACATCCATACATGACCACTGGAAAAACCATAGCCTTGACTAGACGGACCTTTGTTGGCAAAGCAATGCCTCTGCTTTTTAATATGCTGTCTAGGTTGGGCAGAGCTTTTCTTCCAAGGAGCAAGCCTCTTAATATCATGGCTGCAGTCACCATCTACAGTGATTTTGGAGCAGAAGAAAATCAAGTCTGTCACTGTTTCCATTGTTTCCCCATCTATTTGCCATGAAGTGATGGGACCAGATGCCATGATTTTAGTTTTCTGAATGTTAAGTTTTAAGCCAACCTTTTCACTCTCCTCTTTCACTTTCATCAAGAGGTTCTTTAGTTCCTCTTCACTTTCTGCCATAAGGGTGATGTCATCTGCATATCTGAGGTTATTGATATTTCTCCTGGCAATCTTGATTCCAGCTTGTGCTTCTTCCAGCCCAGCGTTTCTCATGATGTACTCTGCATATAAGTTAGATAAGCAGGGTGACAATATACAGCCTTGACGTACTCCTTTTCCTATTTGGAACCAGTCTGTTGTTCCATGTCCAGTTCTAACTGTTGCTTCCTGACCTGCACACAGATTTCTCAGGAGGCAGGTCAGGTGGCCTGGTATTATCTCTTTAAGAATTTTCCAGGGTTTGTTGTGTTCCACACTAGCCCCTTTAGGTGACTTCAATAACAGAGCTGCTTGAATTACATGCCTGACCACTAACTAAAGTAAAACCTCCTAGCATTCTGTTACATATTATAACCTTGGTACATGTCTTCAGCATTATGCTAGGCTTCAGTATTATGTTAACCAAGAACTTCCAGATATTCAAGCTGGGTTTAGAAAAGGAAGAAGAACTAGAGATCAAATTGTCAACATTCACTGGATTATAGAGAAAGCAAGGGAATTTCCGAAAAACATCTATCTCTGTTCCATTGACTACGCTAAAGCCTTTGACTGTAGAACATGACAAACTGTGGAAAGCTCTTCGCTCTATGGGAATTCCAGACCATCTTATCTATCGCCTGAGAAACCTGTATGTGGGTCAAGAAGCAACAGTTGGAACCCGGTGTGGAACAATTGACTGGTTTGTGATCAAGTAAGGCGTACGATGGGGCTGGCTGCTGTCACCCTGTTTGTTGAATTTATATGCTGAGCGCATCATGAAAAATGCTGGGCTGGATGAGTTACAAGCTGGAATCAAGATAGGCGGGAGAACATCAACAACCTCAGACATGTGGATGATACCACTCCACTTGCAGAAAGCGAAGAGGAAACTAGAGAGCCTTTTGACGACAGTGAAGGACAGGAGTGAAAGAGCTGGCTTAAGACTAAATATTAAAAAAACTACAATCATGGCATCCAGCTCTATTACTGCAGGGCCAACAGAAGGAGAAAAGGTGGAAGTAGTGAAAGATTTCCTCTTCTTGGGCTCTAAAATCACTGCAGATGGTGACTGCAGCCGTGAAGTCAGAAGACGATTGCTTCTTGGCATGAAAGCGGTGAGAAACCTAGACAGCGTGTGGAAAAGCAGAGACGTTCCTCTGCCGACAAGGGTCCGTATACTCAAGGCCGTGGTCTTCCCAGTGCTCACGTGTGGTTGTGAGAGCTGTAAAGAAGGCAGAATGCCAAAAATTGATGACTTCAAACTGTAGCCCTTGAGAAAACTCCTGAAAGTCCCTTAGATCATCCAGTCAATCTTAAGGGAGATCAACCCTGAATATTGACTGGAAGGCCTGATGCTGAAGCTGTAGTACTTTAGCCATCTGATTGTGAACAGATGACTCTTTGGAAAAGTCCCTGATGCTGGGAAATACTGAGGGCAGAACGAGAAGAGGGCATCAGAGGATGCGATGGCTGCATGGCATCACTGATGAAATGAACATGAACTTAAGCGAACTCTAGGAGATGGTGAGGGACAGGGAGGCCTGGCATGCTGCAGTCCATGGGGGTTGCAAAGAGTCAGACATGACTGGGTGACTGAACAACAACAACAGCAACAGCACGGCCTTTGCTTGACAACACCTGCTCCAAGTTGAGAAGCCCTGTGATATTCTTTGAAGAACAGTGACAGTTCTTACTGGTAGCAACTTACCCCTATAATGCAGAGGAACTATGAAGGATGAGATTTCAAGTTACAGTTTCCTTCCATCAACAGATGTATGAATAAAGGAAGATGTTTATATGTATTTGTGTGGATACAATGGAATATTACTCAGCCATAAGGAAAAAAATCACGCCATATATAGTTATTAATACATGGTTAGACCTAGAGATTATCATACTAAGTGAAGTAAATCAAAGCAGAAAGACAAATATTATATATCACTAACATGTGGAATCTGAAAAATAGTACAAACACACGTATTTACAAAACAGGCTCACAGACATGGAAAACAAACATGGCTACCAAAGCGGAAGGTGGGGAGGAATAAACGGGGAGTTTGGGATTAACAGACACAAACCGTCATATATAAAACAGGTGAACAACAAGGACTTACTTACAGCCCAGGGAAAGTACACACAGTATAATAATCAACAGTGGAAAAGACGTTTTGAAAAGAACATAGACATATACAAATAAATGTATCACCAAATCACTGTGCTGTACATCTGAAACTAACACAATGTTATGAATCAACTGCTCTTCCAAAAACAGTTATAGGTCCTCTAATGTGTTCACTCTGTGACCCTGGACAAAGATTCATCTGCAAAATTGGGTAGGGGAAACAGTACTTCCTTACGTATCAGAGTGCTGAGTGAGTGCTTAGTTACTCAGTGATGGCCGACGCTTTGTGACCCCATAGACTAGAGTCTGCCAGGCCCCTCTGTCCATGGGATTATACAGGCAAGAATACTGGAGTACTGGATATTCCCCACCCAAGGATCAAACTGGTGTCTCCTGTGTCTCCTGCATTGCAGGTGGATTCCTTACCCATTGAGCCATCGGGGAAGGTAGAAGACCAGATCAAAGAACATAAAAGAACTAGAAAAAGCCTGTAAAACTAAAACTACAATCCTCTTCCCTCCTTGCTCTGCCCTATGGATGAACCACTCATGCACGGCCTAGCTAATTCATCACAGCAGGCTAGTGCTCAACTCATAACTCAGGTCAGTCATCACTGGCTGGCAACATTCCAGAAGACGCAGCATTCCAGGGGCCAATCAAGAGCTACCTGTTGTTACACCATCTATATTTTAAAAACTTCTGTATACTGACTGTGCACACATATGACATATACACACACACTTAAATACTGTAGGTAGATACCACTTGAGGTACCTTCATTAAAAAATGCCCACTCCAGGTGTGGTTCACATTAGAAAGACTACCAAATGCCCAACCTTCAGGGTCCGGTTATCATTAAGTATGTCAACTACGGCTGTCCAAACCTACAGGAGAGGGTTCCCAATGAGAATACAGAAGGATAAAAGTAACTTCTCTGATTAACAGCGTTCAATACACATAAGGTTGGCTGGAATAGTTGTAGAGGGGCAGTCAGCCTTGTATATACACATGTGGGTTGTTAAGAATCTGGCAAACCAGGCAACCGAACACTCCTGCAGCAGCGCTCTGGGCCTGGTTCTGGACACTTCACAGAGAATCCCATCACCTGACCCGATGGAAAGGTTAGCCATGTCCTGGGATGAGAGCGCGTCTGCATCTGTTTCTACTGAACTTCTGACGTAGAACACACAGTGAAAGCAAAAGGCTGGGGCATCTGTCTATAAGAGGCTGAATGACTAACCTTCGTGCCCGCGTGCATGTATGTGTGCTCGGTTGCTCAGTCATGTCTGACGCTTTGTGACCCTGTGGGCTGTAGCTCGCTGGGCTCCTCTGTCCATAAGATTCTCCAGGCAAGAGTAACAGAGCGGGTTGCTATTTCCCTCTCTAGGGAATCTTCCAACCCAGGGATCGAACCTGGGTCTCCTGCATTGGCAGGTGGATTCTCTACCACTGGAGCCATCCAGGAAGCCCAATGAATGTTCTTATATATGGCAAAATTTGGTCTGAGACTTGACTTTATTGTTACAGATCAAATGGTAGCATGATATCCTCTAATTGCTGGAAGTTATCAATTTTTACCAGAAAGATCTGCACTGTCAGAAGTAGGGAGACTGTTGGCTCAGTTCACTTTGCAACAATTATTGATGCATCCGATTTCCCAAATGAAGCCTGTTGGAAGAGAACCTCAAAGCAGGACCATCACGCTGATCGAGCTGATGCACTAACTTGCCAGCCTGGACACTCTAAGAGAAAAGCTGTTCCTCTTCAGTGGGAAAACCACAGGAAGCTACAGAGACGGCCTTGGGGTGTGGGTTTTTCTGGGCCTGGGAGCCTACCAAAAATACCATCATTCCATTTCTGGCCCCTAGAACGCAATAATACCCAAGCCTTTTTTTTTTTTTTTTCCTTTTTTTGCCTCCAGGAATTCCCCTAAACCACCTGGACGCAGTACTCTCCTCGAAATGATGTCACTTAGACAGTATCTGTATTCACAGGAATAATGGGAAGCAACTCTCCTACTTCCTTAAGTAAATGCAAAACAGAAGCATCTGTACTTTCAAAACAGCACTTCTTTTGGATCCCTAACAGCTGTATGTCCCTTCCCTTCAAATGTTTTTTTAAACAAATTGAAGCTGAAAATTGACCCAAATAGGAAAGTGAACTACGTTTGCCATGAACAGTTTCTTGAGGAAAACCTCTGAAATCCTCACTCCCCTCTCCCAGCCTGCATCTGGGCTGCTGGAGGGAGGCAGCACCAGCCATCGCTCCAGCCCAAGCGACATTCCCAACGACACCTTCTGAAGTCACGACCCTGAGAAGCACGTTCAGCACGCTCCTCTGGGTATCAGAATTCCCTTTTAAAAAGACAAGTTCCCCAAGGGTAGTCAACCAACTGGTTCATCAAGGAGCTTAACCAATCTATTCTTTTTTTTTTTTTTTTAATTTATTTATTATTTCTTTTTTTGGCTGCACTGGGTCTTCGTTGCTGGCTTTTATCTAGTTGCAGTGAGCGGGGGCTACTCCCCAGGCGCAGAGCATGGGCGTCTCATTGCTGTGGCCCCTGTGGCCGGGCACAGTCTCTAGGCACAGGGGCTCAGTGCTTGTGGCGCATGGTCTCAGCTGCTCTGCAGCACGTGGAGTCTCTCCGGACCAGGGATCGAACCTGTGACCCCTGCACTGGCGGGTGGACTCCTCTGCTGTGCCATGCCACCAGCGCGGTCCCCAATCCACCCTTGAAACTGTTGAAAACGTAAAGTGGACTCTTCCCCTCTGCCCCCAGATGAGTACACTGGAATACTCCGAGTGTGAGGTAAGCCTTCCACCTCACTGTCTGAGAGCTGTTTTTAATACAGCAGGTAAATGAACTGGGAGTCCTGGGCTGTCGTGCGACTTCTCTGAGTCCAGTGATCTCTCCACCTGATAGACTGGGAAGCCCCCTTGCTAGCCTCTTCACAGGAAGCTTGAAAGGGAGACTGGGAAGACATCCATCAGGGGATGCCAAGGAGGGCGGAAATGCCGCTGCCCAGGCAGCTGATGCACTCAGCTCCCGCTGCACTGGCCTCCAACCCACTCACAGCTCCAAGAAGAGGCAGGAGACGGGCCTGTGAGCAGCAGTGAGGGGCAGGGACGAGAACCCACAGACATGGCCTGGTGCTGGCACAGAGCTGCCCTCCAGACCCTCGGGGCCTTGCCTCTAAGAGCACAGGGAGACGCAGAGTTCAGAGGGAACACAGGCAGAAGCCTTTCCCCAAGGTTCGCATCAGCTCCTCTCAAGCTGTGGGCCCAACCCTGGCTACATATACCTGCAGAGATCTCCAGGAAATTAGAAGATTCACCCCTGCCCCGAGTGCACAATCCTGGGAACATTAAACCTCATTTCATTTTGGTTAATAAATAGAGCCCTGGGTGAACAGCCTACTAGAAAAGAAAAGAGAAAAGGAAAGAAAAAGACAAAGAATCTAACAGCCTGCACGTTTAATATTTGCTGACCTCCTAATTTTTTTTACAAATTTTTACAAAAATTGCTTTTTTTTTTTTTCAATTCATCTCGGTTTTTTTTTGTCAACTTCTGAAAATAGAAAGTTTATTATGTCTGTAAATTACAAAGTGAGCGCATTCTTAAAGGACAATGAGAATGGCACCTGATCTCCGCTTGCACAAAGGAGCGATCAAAAACATTTACAGAAGGACGTGCCTGGTGGTCCAGCGGTTAAGAATCCGCCTTGCAATGCAGGGGACGTGGGTTCGATCCCTGGTCTGGGAACTGAGATCCCACAGGCCTTGGGGCAGCTAGGCTTGCACACGGCAACTACTGAGCCTGCCATACAACTCGAGAGCCCGTGAACCGCAACGCAACATCCTGTATGTCACAACTAAGACCCAACACAGTGAAATAAGTAGGAAAACTACAGCGGGGGGCTGTGGCGGAGACATGTACAGAGCGGTGCCGCATCCAGACACTCGGCACACCTGCTTCTCTTTAGTCCTCACTGCCACCAAGGAAGAACCATAGGTCTTCTCCCCCTGAGGAAACTGAGCCACAGAGACTTCCAGACACTCGCCACAGGTCACGTAGCTACTAGGTGGCACTGTCTTCAGAGCCGGTGCTCGTTTCTAGTGCACGAACCCTGTCGCCTTTCTGCCAGGCCTGTATACCTGGAGTTCCCTGGGACAGGAGCTCGCACGCGTTCAGATCTGCAAGCCGTCTGAAGCCTCTACCGTTCTTTAAACATCACTGACTCAATGGACATGAGTTTGAGCAAACTCTGGGAGATGGCGAAGGTCAGGGAAGCCTAGCATGCTGCAGTCCATGGGGGTCACAGAGAGTTGGACACGACTAAGCGACTGAACAACATCAACAAAAATTTGAAACATTTTTTTTTTGCAAATGGCTCATTCCTTTTATTCACGACACACGGCTTCAAGCTGCTTTTGGCCTTTTCCAAAAAATCAAACCCACCCTCAAAGGTCAAGAATTTGCCACTGCTGAGGCTATGAGGAGAAAAATATTGTGAGATCTGAAGCAATTTCCCAAGAAGAACTCGTCAACTGTTTTGAGTTACCACACACCCCCTGTGCTGCACCCCCTCCCCACCTGCCCCCAGGGGTCCCTGAAACAGCCCATTTCTGGGGACTTTCAGTCCTTTTGCAGAGAGCATGATAGGGTGATGCGGGTCTCATCTTTCAGGTATTAAGTAAGTGCCTATTGGAATATTCTCAGTAATAGGGAGCAGTGAGTGATTAGGCAAAGAACACCAGATGTTGTGAAATAAAACTCCTATTCCTCCAGCAGAGCCAAGTGGCACGCGTGTGTTTTTGTTCTCTTCCTTACGGCAACCCACTCCAGTATTCTTGCCTGGAGAATTTCATGGACGGAAGAGCCTGGTGGGCTACAGTCCATGGGGTCGCAGAGAGTCAGACCCGACTAAGCAACTAACACACACACTTATATATACTGATCTACCAGGAAACCATTTTGCTCTCATTTATTTTTTAGTTTTTAAATCCACTTGCATTGTGATTGAAGTCAAGTTCGTCAGGTCAGACTGAACTAACAGAAAATCTGGATGTGGGCAGAGTGGCAAGCCCACGGCCGGTTTTCTGCTCAGGCTTCCTTCTCAAAGAAAGAGCAACATGGAGTTCATGTTCATGCTCAGGACAGGTGAGGGGTTTTTAATGCGACAGTGAATCACTGCCACTCGCTTCAAATCCCCACTTTTGCCATCATCTCCCTTCGGGGTCCTTCAGGTAAACGTTGACATAAAACGAAAGGGAAATGTGAAGTTCAACCTGGAGCTGGGGGAAAACCCAGATTCTCTCTCTTGCCTTTGCAAACAACACGAAAATGTACTTCTGCCTGGACTTCCGTTTGAAGCTGGAGTGCCAGTAAAGGTCTTAAAGATATCCATGCGCTTCAGTGACTCAAGCCAACTGCCAAGACACCTAGGCTGCCTGGAGTTCTGACTGCGGGCTGTGACATTCATCACGGCCGGCAAAGCAGTCCTCGTGGGGAATGAGCGCGTGTCCCAGCGATGCTGCTATGCCTTACGATTCTGCCCGGTGTCTGCTCACTCAGTGTCAAGACAATTCTTATAATTTAACAAACTTTGCCATGTCTGCTCTCCCACCGACTGTTCACCTTCGGCACGCCTGCAGCCCTGCCAGGACCACAGAGCAGATATTTCCCCAGTTTTAGTCTGACAGCTATAAATTTAAGATGTCTAACTTCAGTGTGTGCTTTAGCCAGCCCTTAAGATACTCCAGCAAACAGGAACATGCAGTGTTTTCTTCCATGTTAAGAAAAATAAAAAACCTTAATAAAACTTTTATGCTGGAAGAATTACTGAAAACTAGGAAAGGCCAGACACTGTAAAATTTATCACTATGATCACATACGATGTGATATAAACAAGTTATAACAACAGTAACTTCAGGAATAGGATGTTCTCAAATGGTTCTTTCACATTTTCTAGGGCAAGAAAGGCTGCAGTGATAAGTACTTTTAGAAATACCTGGACAGGATATCGGAAGACCTTTCAGAAAATAATAAAATGGAGACTTTTAGAATCCTGCAAGAGAGCAAGCAAAAGCCTGCAAAGAGCTCACTGCCAGAATGCGTCCTTTCAGAAAATGTTAAGTCATCTTTGATGAATCCCAAAGGCTCTTTGGTTTAATATACTTTGGAAATGGTCTTCCAACACAATAACAAATCATCGAAAGCATCGACTCAAGCGAATGAGGCAGTAAAAGCTGGAAAGCGGCTCAGCTGAACCAATACCCAGAGCACTGGGATGTACCGTTTGATTCCAATTACCACGTACAGCTTCATGATAGATCGTGCCTATGCACTGGCAGCCAGAGGGTGTCTGCCCCCACACCTCAGCTCCCTGCCTGACTCAGCCCTGGGGGCACAGCCCACCTTCCCGTCCCTCCCTGTCATGCTGCTTGTTTATTCAACTACAAAGCACTCATTCATTTCTCTCACCATTCAAAGCGTATTTCATCAGTTCCTACTACTTCCTATGAAATGGTTATCCCTTCCAAGCTTAGGAACATCTCTTGGGAAAACACGTTTAAATAAGTTGATATGCCTGACATACGGAATTGTGTGGTGTCATTTTCCTACCTCATCCAGAAAGATACCATCAGAAACTTCATAGGCTATCTTCTTGACCTCTGTATCATCCCAAAACGTTTCATGAAACAAAAGCTCCCAACATTTGTTGAATAATGGTTGTGAAAATAAACAGCCAAATATATATTTACATGAGTTTAAGTACTCAATTTAAACAGTTTAATGTATATATATATAATTTTATTTCCAGCTTCCCTGATGGCTCAGACAGTAAAGCGTCTGCCTACAATGCGGGAGACCTGGGTTGACTCCCTGGGTCAGGAGGATCTCCTGGAGAAGGTAATGGCAACCCACTCCAGTATTCTTGCCTGGAAAATCCCATGGATGGAGGAACCTGGTAGGCTACAGTCCATGGCATTGCAAAGAGTCGGACACGACTGAGCGACTTCACTTCCGCTTTCTTTTATTCCCACTGTGTCTGTACAAGATAAGCATGAATGTCCATAAATGGTTTCCCAATTCAAGCTGATGGTGTCCTTACGTCCTGGAGTGGGAACCTATCCGTTCTCCAGCGGATCTTCCCCACCCAGGAATCAAACTGGGGTCTCCAGCACTGCAGGCGATTCTTTACCAGCTGAGCTACTAGTGAAGCCCTCTTATTTTAAAAAACAGCAGTTACTGCCATGTTCTTCCCTCCCCCGCTTACAAAGGTGTGAGGGGTAGAGGGAGGAGGCAAGACAATGAATGTATTACAGAAACAAGAAGGAACATGAGCAGACGGCAGCTGGGGCTCTTTGCCCATCAGAAAACAAACCCATGGGCCACTGGAGTAGTGGCAACTAACTCCTAGAACCGAGCAGGGTCAGAGTCTCCTCCCTCCCCCACCTGGATGTAGCTCAGCCTAAAGAAAGTAGCTGACCAAGTGAGGCCACAATCTCCAAGTTGTGGAACAAAACTCAGTGGTAAAGCAGCCCAGGCGTCTCCCTTTACTACAGCTGAGGGAAAGGACTCCCCAGAGAGAGGGGGCTACTTTCCCAAGCCGCACAGAGAGCTCATGGTGGGGCTGGCTGGCGACATCCACAGCCTGCAGCATCTCGTCAGGAGAATGGGAATGTCATCCCAACCCCCCGCCTGCCCCCAAAACCCAAAGAAACCTCAGAGCAGGGATGCCTTCCGAGGATCCACAGGCATACTTGAGGGACTTCACAAAGCCAATGAAATCGTCTACAAAATTGTGTGTGGCTTCCATGTCTCACGGGAGCAGGGTTTATACTGCCTTCATCAGTCTGAATGAGGCCCAGAAGCACGTATCAATAGCTGGGGAAGGCAGAAGGCTAAAAGCAAACGAGATTAATTCCAAACTGAAAGGAACCCAGATTTTCAGTAACGTGAAAACTACACTTGAGCTAGGCAGCCCCTGGAACCTTCTAAGGAGAACACAGCCCTAAATTTTCTGGTCTGGATGTTAAAAGAAATAGTGTGAGGGAAAAAAAAAAAAAACTGTTTGGACAGGCAAGGCGGGTCTTTGACCTTAAGTGACAGGGAAAGCAGTAAGCACTGATTGGGTGGTCTCAGAAGACCACAGGTTAGACGTAACCAGCAAGGCTGAGTTCTCTGGAATCACAGGGGAGGTTTTGGCATCAACAGTCGTCAGGGACCACGACGGAAGGTTTCTGCGGCCTCTCAAAGCCAAGGCAGCCTGCACTTTCAACCAGGCCTTTCACTGTACCTGCTGGGCAACAGCGAGCCCAGGAGGGGAGAAACAAACTCGGGGAGACCTAGCGCAATCACAACGGTCTGTGTTTTCCTCTTGTTTCTGATGTCGACATGAGTCCCAGGAGCAGGCAGAGGCCTTGCTACTTGGTCACAGGGAACTGGATACACGTCAGCCACTGCGATTTCCCTGGGAGACAGAAAATATTTTCCCCGCTCTATGGATGAGGAAATTGAAGCAAAGGGAGAACCGTCCAAGGCTTTTCAAGGAGGTGAAGAGCCAAGAGCTGTGAGGTTAGGGGCCTGCAGCTAAAACACTCCATACTGGCTCGGGCTGGATGTTTCGCCTCCTTTTGGGATCTGAGCAGTTCTGGGGGGTTGGGGAAACCCTAGCTGCTAAGGACGAGATGTGGGATACAGTTTTACACAACGCGGCCATACATATGGGATCCATCACACATTAAAACAGAAGACTCGGGGCCTCGCTGGGTAAATGAGGTAGAAAAAGGGAACCTGGGGGTTACTCATCATTTTCCAAATCAGAGATTTACGTCCCTTTTGGAAAGGAGAAGGAAAACCTGGCTGCAGCCCAGTTCTGAGTAGTAGTTGCCACTGAGAGGCTGCATGCAAGAATTCCTGGCCTGCGCTGTGGATGGCTCTTCCGATTGGGCTCCTGCCAGTTCTTGTAAGTGGTTGAGATTTAAAATCCTGTATCAGATCAGAGAGGCCGAGAGTGTGCTTGATGCAACAGCACAAATTCCTCTCTCTAAAGCTGATTTCAGGCTTATAACAGCAGTGCTCAGAGAGAAAAATTACCTGCACATATCTATAAAATATAGGCTTCCCTGGTGGCTTAGACCATTCAAGAATCTTCCGGCAATGCAGAAGACCTGGGTTCCATACCTGGGTTGGGAAGATCCTCTGGAGAAGGGAATGACTACCCACTTTGATATTCTTGCCTGGGAAGTTTCATGGACAGAGGAGCCTGGTGGGCTACAGTTCACAGGGTTGCAAAGAGTTGCACACGATTGAGCAACTAACACTTTTACTTCACTCTAAAATATAGGTGATTTTTAAGTCCAGAAGGGCAGACATCAATATCTGACAATGATCTGCACGGCTAGGATATAGTGAATTATTTCTTTATCCTTAAATATACTTGTTGATTTTTCTGCAATGAAAACGCATTGCTTGGGGACTACAGAAAAAAGCAAGGAAAGGAAATATAAAAGCTAGCAACGTCAAGGGTCAGCAGGGAGCCAGAGCTTATCTCATCCGACTGACTCATGTAACCGAAGAAAGGGAAGCGGGCAGAGCGGGGAGCACCGTGAAAAGCCCCGCCTGTCTTCCTGGGCCCCTACCCCCATGCCGGGGCTGCAGCGGCTGGACTCCTCAGGCTAGGAAACCCCCTAAGCCCAGTGCTAGGTGAGAAAGAGCCTCAAGGGCCAGAGGAAATACAGCCAGATTGCACTCAGGAACCACCAAGATGGAAACAACTCACCAAGACAAGGGGAATGAGGGAATGAGGTGTGCCGCTCCCCAGAACGCCTTCAGAAACCTGCCATGTTCTCTTGCCCTGGCTGTCGCCCGTGTGATTCCCGGGGCCTGGAATATCTCCCCCATGTCCTCTCTCCCATGGATCTCTACACATTCCTCCTTATCCTTTAACGTCAGCTTAGAAGCTGCTCAGAGGCCTTCCCGGGTCTTCCCCATTTACAAAGCTAAATGGTACCAGGACACCCTCACTAGAGGATATCCTGCAACTTGCAAGGCATGGCAAAACATGAAAACAAGAGGCTATGCCTTGACTCTGGAGCACATCACAGTGTTAGGGAGATTAGTATTGGTTTATAGGTCTCCCTCACTCTTGGCTCAGTCAGTAAAGAATCTGCCTGCATGGAGGAGGGTTCAGGATGGGGAACACATGTATACTAATTAAATAAAAATTAAAAAAAAAAAAAAAAAGAATCTGCCTGCAATGCAGGAGACCCGAGTTTGACCCCTGGGTCAGGAAGATCCCCCTGGAGAAGGAAATGGCAACCCACTCCAGTATTCTTGCTTGGAGAATCCCATGGACAGAGGAGCCTGGTGGGCTACAGTCCACGGAGTCACAAGAGTCGGATGCAACTTAGTGACTAAAGCGCTCTCTTGTTAGTGTTCTCTGAAGGCAGTGGCTGTTTTAATCATCTCTGCATCTCTGGCACACAGCAGGGACTCACATGTCCGCTGAGTAAACGAACGACTGCGGACAGACAGTGAGAGTCCCATTTCTCCTTCCAAACCCAGCCTTTGTCTTTTCGTCCCAACAGCACATCAGCAGAACTTTTAGGAAACAGGTTGCTCTGGGGTAGAGGTTTTTCTTAAAAGACTTTTAAATACTTGAGTTTAATGTTGACTTTTCACGCTTCTTCAATTAACAAAGAAAAGAGAAGTGAGAGAAGAAAGGTAGGATTACATAATATCAAAAGAAAAATGACGGCCGGGCTCTGCCGAAGGCAATGAACGCACAGCTGACCATACGATGACGCCAGAGCTGGCGTGCACTCTTCTTCCACCAGCCTCTGTCTGCAAGACGAGCACACAGGTGCACATGAACAGCCAGTAACAAGTCACTTTGGGAAGGTTACTCACAGCCCATCAACAGAAGGGCCCGGCGTACTGTAAACACCAGGATGAGTATAGTATTAGGGTTGCTAATGGCTAATTAAAATCTGAAGATCAGGTTTCTGGGCACATCTTGCTGCATCTGGGCACTAGGCAGTCCCAGATGGTATGAGAGCGGAGTTTGGGGCCTGCTTCCTCATAACAGGCTGTCCCTGCAACACTGCCAAGGTGCGGAGTGACGGAATCGTGCAACCACAGCAAGAGTCCCCTGCCTGCAGTCTCCTCGGGCACGGCCCTGTTCCTGACTTGGAAGGTTCCAGTCAACTGCTGGGTCCCAGAAACAAGGCTGCAGTTCCATCAGCACCAGAGGGGACCTAGTTTTAATCCTTGGGAAAGAGAATGGTCACAATACTCAGCATATTGCTCCCCTCCCCCAAGACTGTCTCCGAAGGGGCACAAGGAAACTTTCCGGGGTAAGGGATACACTCTGTGCCTTGACGGAAATGTACGTTACATGGGTGTATGTGTTTGTCCAAAGTATAGAATTAAGTCTTTTGAGATTTCTGCATTTTTATGTATGCAAACTGTACCTAGAAAATAAGAACCGTGCACAATGATCAAATTCCAGGCGGTAGGCTTACTATCTGCAATGGGAGGGACTAGCAATCTTGGAACTACTTTCTGTGTAGTTCAGTGAATCAGCCAGTGTAATGGGAGCCGGGCTTCTCACCGTGGGGGAAGGTAGTTACTAACACAGAAAGGGGGAAATTCTCACTACCAAAGGGGGGAAACTTCACCATGTGCCTCCTGACATGAGGACACACCATCTCTTCTCTGCCAAAAATTCATAACTTGAATCTAGTCATAAGGAAACAGCAGACAGATCCAAACAGAGGGAAATTCTACAAGATAACTGGCACAACGTCAGTGTTCAAGTTAAGGAAAGATGAAGAAAAGCTAAGGAACTTCTCCAGACCGAGGGAAGCCAGACAGACACGACACCTGAACGCCTGATCCTCCTGACTTGGATTCTGGTCTGGAGAAAATGCTTATGAAGGACATTACTGGTACAAATAACACCACCTGAAACGCAGACTGTGCGTCAGGTCAGTATTATGCAAACATTTACCTGCCTGCATTTGATCAGTGCATTCTGCTTAGGTAAGACAGGAATCTTTTTCTGAGGAAACATACACTGATGTATTTAGCTGTAAACAATCACAATGTCTCCAACTCATTCCCAGAGTTTCAAGAAAAAGAGGAGGGGGACTTCCCTGCTGGTCCAGTGGTTAAGAATCCACCTGCCGATGCAGGGGACACAGGTTCAATCCCTAGTCCGGGCACTAAGATCCCACATGTCACAGGTCAACTAACCCCATGAGCCACAACTGCTGAGCCCACGCACCCTGGAGCCCAAGCTCTGCAACCAGGAAACCACCACAATGAGCAGCCCCACGTTGGAAGACTGGTCCCTGCTCACTACACCTAGAGAAAGCCGGAGCACAGCAACGAAGACCCAGCACGGTAAAAAACAAAACAGAAAGAAAGAAAAAGGAGAGGGAGGGAGGGAGAAGATCACATACACACAAATGCAGAAAAGTATAAACAACGGGGAGATCTGGGTAAAGCAGTTCCTTGTACTATTCCCACAGCTTGCCTGCAAGTTAAAAATCATATCAAAGCAGAAAGGTACCCCTCCAAATACCCTAACTTCCCCCAAATTATCTAGGTGAAAAATCTAAAAACAATAGATTAATTCAAAGTATGATGAGAAATCCTTTCAAGAATATTGGTTTCAAAATTATACTTTTCCCTCTGGTAGCAATTCCACAAAACTATTTGGCTCTGAAAACCTAAAAAAAAGAAAGAAAAGAAAGACACAAACCTTGAAATAGGGTTTTTTAAATTCCAGTGACAGATACTATCTATCATTTTAGAAAGTCTTACAAGGCAATGCACAGAAATCAGAATGAAAGCGACTCCTCACTGCCCCCCTCCCTTCAGATCCTCCAGTATTTTTCCTGGAAGATGGAATAATTCACCTGGCTGCACACCAAGCTGAAATCAACTAGGATAAGGAACAATGTGAGTGTAGATGATCTAGCTTCCCTGACACCTAAGTAGGGAACTGTACTCTTCCCCAGCTCAGGCCTTATAAAAAGCCTATGTTTTATTTGCATAAATAAGGTAAGGAAGGCATTATTACTCAGCACAGCTTATTCTACCTCTCCAATCTGTCTGTTTTTATGGTTAAATCAAGACACAAGAATGGCCTTGTGTGTGTGTGTGCGCGTGCTCAGTCGTGTCTGACTCTTTTCAACCCCATGGACTGCAGCCCTGGACCAGGCTCCTCGGTCCATGGAATTTTCCAGGCAAGAACGCTGGAGCAGGTTGCCATTCTTCCCAATCCAGGGATCAAACCCACATGTCATGTGTTGGCAGGCAGATTCTTTACCACTGCGCCACCTGGGAAGCCCATTCTATTTAGTACTTTGCTTTTTAAAATCATAATAGTACTTCATGGAAGTAATATCAAGACACAAGTATGGCCTTAGTCCTATGGGGGGCGGGGAGTGGGGGGAAGCAAAAATACTGAAAAGTACCAAAGGAAAAAATTACTTCATGGATGTCAAAGGAGAAATTTTTAAAAGTCATTTTTAGCCCCAAAGAATGTTTGAAACAAAAACAACTATGATATGACTCAGTATAAAAAAAATATCATGCTAATATGCATTAAGAAAAATTCATACACACAGAGATGAAAATGTAACTGCATCTGTCATTTCAAAGTATTAATGCTGGGTCTGCAGATAATAGAGAATGACATTCTCCTAAGCAAATGAGTAAGGTAGCCAAGTAAGTAAATGCTAGGCTTCTACTGTAAGGAAATACAGGCACCCATGAAGCAACCTTTTCAGCACAAAAGAAACGTGATACCCGGACCACATGAAAAGTGGTCGCTCTGGGAACAGCACAGCTGTTAAACCCAAGTCAGCTTTATTAAGTCGTCCAGCGTGTTTACGTAAAGCAGGACCCTCAGAATGACCACTAAGAGGAAATACTTTGCTAACAAAAAAATACTATCTACACTTAATTCAAGGCTCAGAATAAGCGTGAAGGAAAAATGCAAAGCTATGCGCTTTCAAAGAATATGAGGGATGGCAACTAGCAGATATGCTCGTGATCCTTTTATAAACAGTATCTCTGGGGCTAATTTAATTAGAAATAGAACAAGGAGAAAAAAAAATGAGTGTTTGCATTTCGCTTAGAGAACCTAATTATATTCACCTCATTTGACTAACTAGACCTAGATAAAGCCACAGAGAAGTCTCTGACACTTGTGTCAAACAATTTCAATATGAAAATTAATACTGCCAAGTTATTTTGAGACTAATTAGCTCAGACATTCAAAGGAAAAAAAAAAAGGTACTGTGCTGAAGAGCACATAATCCTAAAACCTGCATTTCTGAAGACGAAAGTGCACGCAGACATCCCTGAGGCCTTGGCTCAGGCACAGAGGTATCAGACGCCCTCGAGAACCCATGGAAAGTATGAGCTCGTGGATAACCACCTACAAATGGTAACGTTTAACTCTCAACATGGACACTTGGGATGCAGCGTGATAAAACCAGAGCTTAGTCTACTTTTGAAGAAGAAAGAAAGAAAAAATTACTCGAAGTTTTTGAGCATCTAAAAATAATCAAATTTATCAACACTGTTGGTCAAATCTGAGTTAACTTTTTAGAGAAACCGGTCAAGATGGTGCTTCTCCTAAGATGAGACCTAAGACAAATTTTCAAAGCCAGCTTGCCATCTCAGAGCACAGAGACTTTACCCAGAATTCAGTCCTGTGCAGACTGACGTAGGCTACACAGCAAAGAAGCCCCGAACTGTAACCGAGAGGCTGGGGTCTGGGGTTAATGGCCCCAGTGCCTAACACGTGGACATGGACGTCTTACCAAGAATCTGGAGTTTTAAAAGCCAGGTCAAATCACTGGGCGTTAGAAGGCTTAGAGAGCTTTCCAGAAGGAAGTCAGCTAGAACACACAGTGTATGTGTAAAAACAACTCAGACTACCTCCAGGCCTATTAAAGAAAAATGAGATGCCATCACTGTAGGTTTGAGATATATCGGCCGGTTCCTGTTACAATGGGGGACACACGAGCTCTGGTTTTAGAGCCTCTGGAAAGATCAAAGCTGAATGGGCCCTTTTATTGGCTCCCCGTCCAGTCCCCTAATCTCTGTTTACTTTTTCTTTGTCATTATGTGGAACTCCAAAAGACACACCATCAGGACCGCCTGGTCTCCCTCATCCTCTGAGCAACACTTAAAAAACTGCTCTGTGATGGTCTGTGCGAGTAAGGAGCCCTCGGGGGAGGAACAAGGACGAGAAAAGTTCAAATTCGAGCCCAAATCAGCCTGCTTGCTGCAAGGACTCACACAGAGCTGAAATGATCTAATTCAGTCTCTCTCACTATACTACAAACCAAACTTTCTCAGGCTGGTTTCCCTGGGAGAATGAACACAGATAAATGAAACCATAACCGCTTCTAGTTTGGTTTTTTTTTTCAGACCCTAGCCCTCCCCAACGAAAAGCCCTCAGCTGGTTTCGGGGCCTCCGGCTAGGAAGGCTGACCGGGCTCATATTAAAAAACAAGTCCTGCCAATGCAGAACGACTTACTTTGGAAGAACAAGCCGTGCATTTGTCAAAGGCCAGGCTGACAGGAAGGACGTTATCAAACCGTGACAGAAATCCCCGTATCTAGAAACAAACAAACAAAAATTCACGTCAAGCCCCAAACGACACACCTGTGAAGGACATGTGTAGTTTCTGGCAAGAAGTGGGGAACAATTAATCTGTGCTCTTCACACAGGTTATGAACAGATTACTAATGAAAATGGAGTTCAATGTACTTTCGTATTTGTGCTAAATAAGTCAGTTGTGAAGAACTGTAATAGGTCCTTTATCCCATTAAGAACTGGCACACAAGCTTTGCACATATCTGAGACCTAAACACAAACTGACTCCCAAACATAAAAAGCTGAAAAATCTATTGTTTTAATAAATGTCTTCAAACATATAATCAGCCAGCTAGTTTATTACGGCAGTTCTCACGTATGTTACAGTGAATATAGGATAAATGTGCACTTTTAGGATATGGCATTGGATAGGGCCTCACAAGGTAAGAAGGTCTGTGAACAACAGAAGGTAGAAATGGTCCTAAATGTTTACTGAGTTACTTGCCTGACTTGGAACCCACAGAGATAAAATGCAAACATTACCAAAAGTATGGGAAAACAGCGCCACCCTGAGCATAAAATTCTGAACTACATCTGATTTCCACTTACAGGGTATCAGCCTGGGACAGAGGATGAGATGGTTGGATGGCATCACTGACTCAATGGACATGAGTTTGAGCAAGCTCCAGGAGTTGGTGACAGACAGGGAAGCCTGGCATGCTGCCGTCCTTGGGGTCACAAAGAGTAGGACACAACTAAGCAACTGAACCAAGCCTGGGAAATCCCATGGACAGAGGAGCCTGCGGGCTACACAGTCCATGGGGTCACACAGAGTCGGACACAACTTAGTGATAGATTTCTACTTTCAGCTATAATCACTAGATGGCAAAGAGAGGGGAAGTGACAGATCTCAGGTTCCAAAACCACTGTGGATGGTGACTGCAGCCATGAAATTAAAAGATGCTTTCTCCTTGGAAAGAAAAGCAATATAAACCTAGACAGTGTATTGAAAAGCAGAGACACCACTTTGCTGACAAAGGTCTACTGTAAAGTCACAGCTATGGTTTTTCCAGAAGTCATGTACAGATGTGAGAGCTGGACCAGAAAGAAAGCTGAGCACTGTAGAATTGATGCTTTCAAATTTAGGTGCTGGAGAGCAAACCAGTTTGGTCAAACAAGCTGCAAGGAGATCAAACCAGTCAATCCTAAAGGAAATCAACCCTGACTCTTCATTGGAAGGACTGATGCTGAAGCTCCAATACTTTGGCCACCCGATGCGAAGTGCCAACTCATTGGAAAAGACCCTGAAGCTGGGAAAGATTGAAAGCAAAAGGAGAAAGGGGCGGCAGAGGATAAGATGGTTAGATAGCATCACTGGCTCAGTGGACTTGAATTTGGGCAAACTCCGGGAGACAGTGGAAGACAGAGGAGCTAGGCTGCAGCCCATGGGGTCGAAAAGAGTGGGACATGACTTAGTGACTATACAACAATAAGATATAGTCAGGTTTCACAAACTATGATTCAGGTAATTTATTCAGATATTATACCTCCAGAACTACACTTATACCAAAAGAAGAGTTTAAACTTTATCATTTGTTATCGCTGTTCAGTTGCTCAGTCACGTCAGTCTCTTTGCAACCCCATGGACTGCAGCACACCAGGCTTCCCTGTCCTTTATATTTATCATATTATTAAAAATACATCTGGTGAAATCTCTAAAGACTCCAGAGGACTCAACATTTATAAGAAGCCAAACAACACGAATCTTGTTCCCAGTTAAATTTATTTGATCTTGATGACTGTCCCGTTGATTCAACTCTGGCTGAGGAGGGTGAAGAATGTTGGCTCAGGCAAGCAGAGAGTGACTGCGCTAAGATTCAGAAGTGGGTCCCCAACTCCAAACCTGCCTGGGCTCCCCCCTTCCCTCCCTCTCAGGACAGCACAGCTTTCATCTTCCATATGAGGGCTCACCACACATTTAACAGCCTCACTTGAACACAGCACAACCACCAACCCCTCCACCATTCCACCCCTAGTTCTTGCTGCCTTTAGCCACCCTACCAATTCTCTGCTATCCGCACCCCCCCCCCAAAAAAAAACCCAACAAAACCTGGCCAACTTTTTATGGAGACAGACCTCCTTCACAGAGTGGATTAACTCCACTGCAACCACCAGTCTAGCTGCATTTGCACTTATCAAGGGAAAATCTCACCTTAAAGGAAATGCCCACAGCAATCTTTTAAATGTCGTCATATATACGTGATGAGATTTCAGTGTAAAGCAAGACCGAAAGAGTGGTTGGTAGAAATGATAAATTAGACAGCTGGGGTAAGTAGTTGGCCTCGCGGTGAACCTTTGAAAATGGGACAGTCGTGAGTTTCCTGTGTCTTGGGAAGGTGGTGACCATTTCCTAGGCCAGTACTTGAGGCCCAAGCAGGGCCCTGAGTCTGCTCTCTGCTTCACCAAAACCGGAGATGGCAAACCAGGAGCAAAGACTTTACCGCAGACCGCAAACGGACATGTTGACGTCCTCGTGAGATCTTGAAGTGACAGGACTGAAAAAATTCTCAGAGCGAGTCTCCTCATATCTCAGTGGCTTTCACATTAAATTTACCTAGAAAAACATTCATCATATGTAGCCTATTTTCCATGAAAATATTCACTGCCATGGCCTACATGTCAATGGTTCCATATAAGCTTCATGAAAAGGTTTCCTGTCTTTTCTTTCATATAGCTAAGATCAGACTTCATGTTGTGCAAAGGAATAGTGGCAATCTGCAAGACACTGGAGGTGTGGAGATAAAGGCCATGGGAAGGGAGAGAGTAGAACCAATTAGGAGCAGAAAGGGAGAAAAAAGGAGAGGAAGGAAGGAGAGAGAAAATGTCAACAAAAAGCATAGATGGCCAGCGACAGAAAGGAGCCGCCGTGAACGGAGCGCCTGCGCAGGGGTCCCCACAGCATTGTTTAGCACCCAGACAGCTCTCTACCAGGAAGCTGTGACTCACTTTCCCAGGAAACGAAGCAGAATAACATCTGTGTGTGAGGCCTTGCAAATTGCCTATGCCGGTATCAGAAAGCTCAGAACTCCAAACTAATTGCAGGAAATGTAAGAGACGAAAGCCTCTTCTCCCACCGGCTGTGACAGACTCCTAACAGGGCCCTCGACAGGAGCGTGCGCTCCCAACACTCTGGGGTGGCCTGAGTCTCCTAAGACTCAGCTCTGAGGTGTGCCACTTTCTCTCCGCTTCCTGTGCGTACTCAGTTGTGTCCCACTCTTCTGTGACCCCATGGACTGTAGCCCGCCAGGCTCCTCTGTCCATGGGATTTCCCAGGCAAGAATACTGGAGTGGGTTGCCATTTCCTTCTTCAAGGGATTTTCCAAACCCAGGGTTCAAACCCACTTCTCTTCCATTTCCTACATTGGCAGGTGGATTCCTTACCACTGGCGCCACCTGGGAAGCCCCATCAGCTTCCTGTGAAGTCGCTCAGTCATGTCCAACTCTTTGCAACCCCACGGACTGTAGCCTACCAAGCTCCTCCGTCCATAGGATTTTCTAGGCAAGAGTACTGGAGTGGGTTGCCATTTCCTTCTCCAGGGAATCTTCCCGACCCAGGGATTGAACCCCGGTCTTCCACGTTGCAGGCAGATACTTTACCATCTAAGCCACCAGGGAAGCCCCATCAGGCCTAGGGTGACAAAGTACAGCAGAGAATTCCTCATGCTGGCACTTAAGGGCCCCCTATCTGGGCCCATCCTGCCTTTCTGATTATGCCTTGCATTCAATCTTTTCACAGCCTTCATATATACAGCTACTAAGCTCAAAGCCAACTCCCCCCAGACAATCTGTCATTGCTGGCCTTTGTTGTTCAGTCTATTTTCTATTTCTAAAAAACATAAATCTACTTTCTATTTCTACTGATTTGGCTAATTTGCCTATTGACTATAAATGGAATCATACATGATTGGCTTCACTTGGCATATTGTGTCGTGTGTCTGTACGTCATTCCCATTGCTAAATATTATTCAGTTACATGGATACAACATATTTTGTCTGTCCATTCATAAGCTGAAGAACATTTCTGCTGGGTATAAACGAGTGGAATCAATGAATCACAAGGTAACTAAAATACACATTTAACAGTTTGAGGACCCAAGTGACTGCACATATTTCTTTTCTGCAACAGGGTTATTTTTCCACCTCGTGTCTTTTGAGAATAGCCATTATTCTAATGAATGTGAAGTGGTATCTCACTGTGCTTTTGATTTGTATCTCTCTAATAACTAGTAGTATTGAGCATTCTTTTCATGTGCTTCTTGACCATTCATACTATCTTTCTTTGGAGAAATATCGATTCAAACTCTTAGCCAAATTTTATTAGAGTTTCTTTGATGTGGACCATTTTTAAAGTCTTTGCTGAATTTGCTACAACATTAATTCTGCTTTATGTTTTGGGTTTTTTCACTGCAAGAAACTGTGAGGTCTTAGCTCCCTGACCAGGGATCAACCCTCACCACCCCCTCCACACACACACTTTGGAAGGTGAAGTCTTAACCATTGGACCTCCAGGGAACTCCTGTTGGCAAAAAAAAATCTAAATACTCCTTTTTTTGGCTGCGTTGGGTCTTAGTCGCTGCCTGTGCAATCTTCACTGCGCTGGGGCGTGGGACCTTCAGTTGTGGCACGTGCACTCTCTAGTTATGGAGCACGGGCTCAGTAATTGACGCACACGGTTTCAGTTGCTCTGCCATATGGGGGACCCTAGTTCCCCAATCCTGGACAGAAGCCGAGACTCCTGCATTGCAAGGCAGATTCTTAACCACTCAACTGCTGGAAAGTCCTGGCCACATTTTAAATTGGGTTATTTTTCTTTTTATTGTTTACCTGTTTAGAGTTCTTTATATAGGCTGGATTTAAGTTTCTTACAGATATATAATTCTGCAAATATTTTCTCCCATTCTGTGGAGAAAATAACAGGTTTATTCTGATAAAATCATATATAATGAATCACTTCTCAATGTCATGAAGACTGACTGTGTTTTCTTCTAGTTTGATAGTTTCAGCCCTTACATTTAGGTCTATGATCCACTGTGAGGTGACTCTGAGGTGATTTTTGCATGTGGTGTGGGGTAAGGGTCCAAGTTCATGCTTCGCACGTGGAAATCCAGTTGTTCCAATACTTTGTTGGACTCTTCTTCCCCACAATGAACTCTAGAAATGACCATAAGGTAAAAGGATTCATTTCTGAGCGCTCATTTCCATTTTGTTGATCTATATATCTATCCTTGTGAAAGTGCTACAGTTTTTAAAAATGTGGACCGTTTTAAATGTATTGATTGAATTGTTACAATAATGTTTCTGTTTTATATTTTGATTTTTTTTTGGGGGGGGGGGGCACGAGGCCATGTGGAAACCCTGACCAGGGATCGAACCCACACTCCCTGCTTTGGAAAGCAAAGTCTTAACCACTGGACCATCAGGGAAGTCCCTATACTGTCTTGATTACAGTAGCTTTGTAGTAAGTTTTGAAACCAGCAAGTGTGAGTCTTTCAGCTTTGTTCATCTTCAAGGTGACTTTCACTATTCTGGGTCCTATGCCTTGCCATATGAATTTTAGAATCAGCTTGTGTAGTATACTTACTTAAAATTTTATTCTTTATCTCACTTGCTTTTACAGGGCAAGATAGAGGTCAAACTATTTGCATTTGTCCATAGCACAGTGATGTGCACATAACAGATAGTGATTATTAATTATGAAATGAAAGAATGAGGAAACACACACATCCAAAAGCCAACCGAGTTATTCATGTCTGAAATATCCAGAGAAAACTACCGCCCTGGTAGCTCAGCTGGTAAAGAATCCACCTGCAATGCAGGAGACCCAGTTTAATTCCTGGGTTGGGAAGATCCGCTGGAGAAGGGATAGGCTACCCGCTCTAGTATTATTGGGCTTCCCTGGTGGTTCAGATGGTAAACAATCTGCCTGCAATGCAGGACACCTGGCTTCGATCCCTGGGTGGGAAGATCCCCTGGAAAAGGGATCGGCTACTCACTCCAGTATTCTGGCCTGCAGAATTCCATGGAAAAAGGATGCTGGTGAGCTACAGTCCATGGGGTCACAAAGAGTTGGACACATCTGAGCGACTTTTCACTTTCATCCAAAATGAACCAAAAAAAAAACACCCCATCTTCCCATCATTCACATTTTCCAAGTAATTTGAAACCCATCTCCATCAACAATGTTTTAAATTCACAGTATTACCAATGCACTGAGCTCACACAGTATGCTCTGTATTCCCTAATGTCTTACAAGAAATGCTTAGAATTTAAGAAGTAGAGGTTGCCGCTTAAAATTTTAGCACCTTCCACAGATAGGCACTGAAATCTCAGGGCAATCTAAAATCCAGGCACCTGATGCAAACCTGAATAAACATAGTGCACCTGTTGAGAGAGGCCAGGCTCCAATCACAGCCAAACAAATAACAAGGGGACGTCCTGATGGTCCAGCTGTTAAGAATCTGCCTGCCAACGCAGGGGGCAGGGGTTTAACGAGCCCGGCCAGGGAACTAAGATCCCACATGCCACAGGGCAGGGCAACTAAGTCTATGCATTGCAACGAAGAGCCCGGGCAGCTAAATAAATAAAAGAAAAAAAAAAGGCATAAGAAGTTTGCTCTATACACTCACCATCACCTGTAAGACGTCAGAAGACCTAGGGAATCCATCAGCAAGCCTCTAGTTCTTTTCGCGTTTTCTGTGCACAACCCCATCACATCCAGCTACTTAAGCCACGTCTAAACTAATGCCTAAATGACAAGGCTTGACAAAGTGATCTGTCCATCCACACAAGGCCTCCCGACACTGCTCAAGACACAGACTTCCATTTCGGGGACTGCACACTGCTTACCCTAAACTCTTAACTGATTACTAATATCTGCTGTCAATCTTTCCTTACAGGGGAATGTGTTAAACAGCTATTTTTTAAAAATCCGATTCAATCCATAATAAAAACAAGCATCTGACAGAAAACAAAAGCACGAACAAAAAATTACCGGTACTCCCGCAGCATACTTAAGCCCATTCCCTATTTTTTTAAATATAGTATTTACATACTTAACTGCATTTTAAACAGCCTCCCCTGAATAATACTGGCTTCTCATTATTCCCCTTCCCCAGAGAGCGGGAAAACTGCCAATTCCACATACACACACACACACCCCCCTCCACCCGCCTCTACCTAGCTTTGTGGTTAGTAAGAGGTACCCTTTACTTCGCCTGGAGGGAAAGACAAACTGTGCCTGCATCCCTGCATGTTTCATTTTTTTTAATTTACACTGATGACATTTTCCCCCCTTTAATACTGAAAAGAACAAAGGAAATATTAAAATGGTCCGTATGAAAATCAGACCAGTGGGTATATTACCCTGGCAAAGGCACAAAGTCAACTCTGGGGGGACGGAAGTGCTCCAGGTCTCGTCTGCGGCAGTGGTGGCCACACAGAGCACACACCCGTCAAGACTCATTAAGCCGCATATTTAGATGAGTGCATTTGACTACACATATATTGTACCTCAAAAAAGATCAGTTAAAAAAAAAAGTTAACCTTATGAACAGGTTCCAAACATTACAGAACGGTACAAAATGAAAAGCATACAGTCCGTAGTGCTCCCAACCCCTCTGCCTCAAAAAAACACAACAAACCTTCAGCATTAGTTTCCTGTGGAGCCTTCTAGAGGGAAAAAACACTGTTTTATGAAAAAATAAAAAACAACAGCTTTACAATATGTATCTCTGCTGTGCTGTGCTTAGTCGTGCAGTCATGTCTGACTCTTTGTGACCCCATGGACTACAGGCTGCCAGGCTCCTCTGTCCCTGGGGATTCTCCAGGCAAGGATACTGGAGTGCATTACCATGCTCTCCTGCAGGGGATTTTCCCAACCCAGGGATCGAAGGTCTCCTGCATTGCAGGTGGATTCTTGACCCTCTGAGCTCTCAAGGAAGCCCATTTCTTTGCTACCCCCTGATTATTTAAAAGCCCCACCCAGGAAAGATGGCTTCTAGGAGGACAATTACCTGCAGCTTCCTGGCTCCGTGCCGTCACCCCTGGCCCCATGAAGGGCAGAAGCAGCTTGAGTTGAAATCCTCTTGTCAAACACCAGTGAGAGGAGGCACTAGGTCATATTTGGGTTTGGCTAACAGGTCCTAATGCGAAGAACTGACTCATTTGAAAAGACCCTGATGCTGAGAATGACTAAAGGTGGGAGGAGAGGGGGACGAAAGAGGATGAGATGGTTGGATGGCCTCACCGACTCAATGGACGTGAGTTTGAGCAAGCTCCAGGAGTTGGTGATGGACAGGGAGGCCTAGCGTGCTGCAGTCCGTGGGGTCACAAACAGTCAGACACGACTGAGCGACTGAACTGAACAGAGCCTTATGCTCCCGTCCTCAGGAGGAGTAAAGGTGCGCGCAGAGATGACGTACAAAGCAAAAAGCCGCAGAGCACAGCCTGTGGAAGCTCCTCGGCCTCTCTCCTCCCCCGGTGGGTGGGTCCCAGGACAGTGGGGGGTGGCCCCACCCATTAGGCGCACCTGTGCATGTCTAATTAGCCCCTCTGGCTGTGGGCGGGGGTCTGCCTGGGACCAGAAGTCAAGGCCCCTTTCCGAAGGACAGCGAGTGTCCGTGGGAGCACAAAATTTAAAATGTATGTTCAAAGACCAGGCTTTGGCTTGTAACGTGACTGACTATGTACTTTGTCCCATAGGATGCCATCAAGAAGCCGTTTTTACAGACTGAAGCCGAGTCGTCATTCTCAAAATGCCAAAGGTCCCTGGAGGCTGTCGTGCAGTGGACCCAGAATGGGGCTGGGGATTCTGACATGGCTCCCAAGGAGAGTCTGGCACCAGATGTGGGAGCCCCTGGATTAGGCTTGTCTTCCACTTAAAGGCTCAAGGGCTCCAACTCTATACCCAGATCCACTAACACCTCCTCCGGTCTTTCTCTGTGCAGCAGCCAAACCTGAAACCTGACCACGTCCCAGCTCAGCTTATGACTTTTCAAGGGCTTTCTGCGGTCCCTGGGTACGTGGCCTGTGAGGTCCTGCCTCCCCTGCTACCCCCAATCCCTCCACAGAAATGACGGCTCCCTCCCAGCCTAGGAGGGGCTGTCCCGACATCACGTGGAAATGGTGGCAGGGGGACAGAGCAGAGGACCAACATTTATTACACGCCATCCCTGTGACATCCCTGGGGGCTCAGCGGTGAAGAATCCGCCTGCCAATGCAGGAGACACAAGTTTGATCCCTGGGTGGGGAAGATCCCCTGGAGAAGGAATTGGCAACCCACTCCAGTACTCTTGCCTGGGAAATCCCATGGACAGAGGAGTCAGGTGGGCCACAGTCCATGGGGTCACAAAGAGTCAGACATGACTAAGTGACTAAATAACAACATCCATGTGTCTGGCTCTGTGGAGTGTTTTCACATACTCCCCTCACGGTGGTCTCACTACCATCCTGTGACCTCCCTTGTATTCCAGACAAAGAAATCGAGGCTAAGTGAGTGGCTTGGCTTGCCCAAGATTCCACAACCACCAAGTAGCAAAGCCAGGCATCTGAGTTCTGTTCTTTCTCTCGAAAGTGTAGGGGGAAAGCTGAAAAGCAAGGAGAAGGTAGAAAGAAAAGAAGGAAGAAAGACAGAGGAACTAAGAAACAAAGAAACAGACACCCTCCCAAAACCAAAAACTCAATATGAAGATGGCTGCTATCAGGGTCTGAGTGGATTTAACTATCTTTGGTCATTTATGCCCAACTGGCCATAAAATGAGTAGATCAGGTATAGGAACGGGTCCCCTGCATTGGGCCACCCCTGGTGGTATTTACACCTAAGCTGAGTTAAAAGCAGCGTGGAACCCAAGCCCACCTCGCCTGGATGGGAAGTGAAGGTCCAAGGCCAGAAACAAACAGAAGCAGCTGCTCTGAGAAGGCACAGCCGCAGCCACAGTGGGGCCTCCTGCTCTCACCTCACACCGGCTTCCAGCGGCCTGGCAGTACTTCTGGAGCATGGAGTTTGCGTAAGTAAGAACTAAATCCAAGCTCCGTGAGGCTCTTGGATGTTGAAACGAGTCTTAACCAAATTCAATGCCAAAACAGAGGTTAGCGATTTCGAAACCCTAGGTGCACCACAGAGGTCTTTGCTTCGGACAACGACTCCAACTACTGCCACTGACCACTGCTCACTCTCAGACAGAGGCCACCGAGGAGCAGCAGCAGCAAGCTGGGAACGAGCCAGCGTCGTCCTTGGAAAAACAGTGCAGGATGGGACTAATCCCTCCAGCCCTTCCCTACACACTCACTACTTCCGGAGTTTTACGAGATTCCTTGTAACTTCCTTTTTAGGAGGGTAGATAAGCTCCCACTTTACCATTTTAATGACAAGTGAAAGAAGAAGGGCCTTCCCTGGTGGTCCAGTGGTTAAGAATCCACCTTGCAATGTAGGGGAAAGTGGGTTCAATCCGTGGTCAGGGAACTAAGATTCTTCACATGTGCATGCCTGACTCTTTGCAACCCCATGAACTATATAGCCCACCAGGCTCCTCTGTCCATGGGGATTCTCCAGGCAAGAGTACTGGAGAGGGTTGCCATGCCCTTCTTGGGTGTGCCAGTGTTTAGAAACTATAATTTAACCTGTACATGAATCTCAGTGTATTATTATGCCTTTTCCAGTAAAAATATTTAATTCAGAAAGGATCAGTAACATGCCCAAGGTCACACTGACGAGTGGCAAGAACTTCCTCAAACCCCTTCTGTCAAATGAGCTGATGAAAATGAAATGAAGAGGCAAAGCTGGGATTCTAATTGGATCTGTATCATCATCGAGCCTTCAGGTTCCCTGCCATGTGGGCCTCCCACACAGGACAGCCTTATCAGGTGAGCAAAACTTGTGGGGCATGAGTGACCTCCTTCAACTGAGGAAATTATACCCAAGCTGGGACTTCCCTGGTGGTCCCAGTGGTGAAGAATCTGCCTTACAATACCGGGGATGAGGGTTCGATGGCTGGTCCCGGAAGACCTCACATGCCATGGGGCTACTAGGCCTAAGCACCACAGATACTTAGTCTGTGCTTTAGAGCCCGGGAGCCACAGCTACGGAGCCCACAGGCCCTAAAGCTCTCAACATGAGAAGCCGCTGCAGCGAGAAGCCCACGTACCGCAACTAGAGAGCAGCCCTTGCAGCAACGACGGCTGAGCCACAGCCAAATATAAAATAAATTTTAAAAAATTAAAAAAAAAAATTCCGGACACCTTATTAAAAGGTAACGGCCTGAGAATTTGTGGGGAACAGCCTGTGCAGACAGGCCTGTGCAGCTGGAGCCCACAGCTCTAGCTCAGCTTTCGTCTGGGTGGGGAGATTTCCCAGGCTGGTCCCTCCCTGGGTCCTGCCCTAGTTTGGACTTTGTCCTAGTTTTCTGAAATTAGCTAAAAGAAAGAACTCAAGAGCCCAAAAGAACCATGGGGTTGGCAAGAGCAAACCCCTAGGAGGGGCATACCCGTCCAGGGTCTCCGTTGAGCAGTGCCTGAGGACCGAGAGTACCTTCGCACAAGGACTAAGAAGGTGAACGGCCCGTCCACAGTCAGATGAGAGCAGGACAGCTAGACGCATGGCCGTGGTGTTCGGACGACCACCGAATCGCCACGGCGCTTTCATTCTCTGAGGGATGTCCAGTTAGACGACCAGGAGCTACATCGGCTGCAAATTTCCATCACAGCTGTCTCACCAGTCTGCACACCAACTGCCTGGCGACGTCAGGAGTGGCTTCTACATTTGGTAACTCCTGAACTGTGCCTCCCACCAAAGAACCAGAAAAGGAGGGGTCTGACCTCACAGAACTCAGTCGTGACCCCAGGAGCCAGGAAAAAGACAATCTTCTTTAAAAAATAAAATTAAATAAATAAAAGATCCCACTCATTGAGCAGCAGAGGGAACGACAGTATGCTAAGATGGACAGTGATCAATCTCTCTATAGAGTAAAGTTCTCTCTACAAAAGAAGCCAGACTCCAAAGAGCATGTACCATATCATTTCATTTACAGAAAGTTCAAAATGAGACAGAAGTTTCCTGAGGTGTTCAGAGTCAAGAGATGCTTGTCTCTGTGTGGGAAGGAGGCCATGATAACTGGAAGAAGCATGAAAGGGGCTGTGGGGGTGCTTGGCAAGATTTCATTTTGATGTGTGTGCTGGGCATACACGTGGTATTCATTCTATGATAATCCAAGTTGTACACTGCATGATCTGTGTGATAGCGTGCATTTTATATGTGGATAAAAATGACAAATTGAAAACACATTACAGACAGAAAGGGGCTTATACTCATGACTATCTGCTTGTAGAATCCCGTCTACATACAATGGGCTGGAGGCTTTTTAAAAAGCACAAACCCATAAGCCTATTTTCTCACCTTCAAATGGTTTCTTCACGGTTTTCAAATGCAGTAAGAGGTTTTGGGTTTTTTTCCCCCCAGGCTGGGTATCACTGAATTTCAGGGCCTTCATGAAGCCTTTTCCTGCACTTGGCCAATCTCTGGATGAGCCAAATCCTGCCTGTGGGCCCACAGACAGAGAGACTAAGTCACCCCCAGGCCTCCCAGGTCTGATGCTGGGGAAAGCAGAGACACGAGAGCAGGAAGAGAAGCAAGCTTCTCCAGATTATACAACCGACTGGCTAGTGGGTGGGTGGCCTTGGGATTCTCCGCTCGAGGACCATCGCTTTTCTACTATATGTCATTCCACAGGGGCCAATTAATAAACGCTCTCCTCTGGGGAATGGAGAAAACCGAGCCCGGGAGGCCCTGGGCCGCCCTCTGTATACAGAGCACACAAAGGGGCTGGGGAGTTCCTCTCCAACAGGAAGTCGTTTGTCTGGGAGAGCCAGGAAGTGGGGGCTGGGGTGCTGAGTCTGCACTGCACACAGCCCAGTGTTTTCATGGAAATGACAGTCTCCTAGTCAAAGCACGGTTGCATACATGGACTCACTCCACATCAAAAAGAAAAAAAAACAAAGAGGGAAGAAATTTAAAGCCTCTAAATAGGGACCACACAACCCTGAATAATCGTAAAGTTCTTTCTCCACTGTCTTTTTTAGAAAGTGGCTAAAAATAAAGGCTTGACACTTGAAATAATGTAAGCAAGCAGTCACCCGCACGCACTGGGCCTTTCCCTTATATGGCTGCGTTACCCTTCAGCCTTTGAAAAGGCCAAATGAAGAGATGGCCAAAAACCAAAATAATCCTTCAGACGTTTGAAAACGAGGAGAAAGAAGTAGAAGAGTGGGTGACTGACAAACAATCACCAGGCTCCATGGGGGTGAGTAACACTGAGAAGGATTAGTTGCCATAGTACTTGAAAAACATGGGCACGCATTTTGACACGGGACCCCTTCTATAAAGACTATTTTTTGCCCTCTGGCCTCAGCACCAAGAAAACTACAACTGTGGTAATTTAACATCAAGAACTTCAAGACGGAAACTGGTGCGGGGCATGACTGAAAATTTAATTAAGGCCCTTCTCAGCATGAAATCTGCAAAGGAGGTGCAGGCACACGTCAAGGGCAGCAGATGAGGAAGGCGACTCGTGAAGAGGGGCGAGGGTGGGCATTCACGTAAGCACGTCCTCAGCAGAGGTCGGCTCTGGAAGCTTGCTTCCTCATCATGGGGCTCACCGCAGGGTCTGCTGGGTCCTACTTGAGGGGTTTCTGCAGAAAAGGTTAACCCATTCGTGTCACACAAATGCCCTCCTGAACGAGGGAGGCTGGAAAAGTCGCATTTGCATGGTGTTTCACAGTTACAAAGCCTCATCGTTTTAGACAATTCTGGACACAAGGTCCAGCGCCTGGCGTGGACACTGGGGCTCGGGAGGTGAGTACCTAACGTGAGACTGGGGCGGGCGATTGGTGCAAGTGGCCCAGCGTGGTGACTGGAGGTGAAGAGAGAAGACGCCTGAGAGGCCCTTGGATTGCAAGGAGAGCACACCAGTCAGTCCCAAAGAAAATCAACCCTGAATATTCACTGGAAGGACTGATGCTGAAGCTCCAATACTTTGGCCACCTGCTGCAAAGAGCCGGCTCACTGGAAAAGACCCTGATGTTGAGAAAGATGGAGGGCAGGAGGAGAAGGGGGCGACAGAGGACGAGATGATTGGCTAGCATCACCAATCAATGAACAAGAATCTGAGCAGACAGCTGGGGACAGCAGGGGCAGAGGAGGCCAGTGTGCTGCAATCCATGGGGTCACAGAGAGTCAGACATGACTTAGTGACTGAACGCCAACTCCCAACCTGCAGGCCAGGGCCACTTCCACTCAAAAAGCCTTGACACAGCCCTGGTCAGAGGGCCATGCTGAGGTTTGGATTTCAGCATACCCACTGCCTCTCTCTGTGAAAGTGGACAAGTACTTCCTGTCTTCTGATGCAGACCCTCAACCAGAAAACGACAGGGCAGGTGTGGGCAGGCAGAGAGAAAGGCGAGTGAGGTTGGCACGCATCACCTTGCTCTCTGCGCCCAACTAGGGGTCTGTCCTCACGGCCCCCAGACAGCACTGTCGGGCACGCGCGCTGCTGCCCTCAGAGATGGCCCTCCTGCTACAGAGTGAAATACACACACACACAGAGCTCAGAGCCATGACTTCCAAGGCCAGAAAACCTCCAAGAGCATGGTCACAAACACTGGTGCAGAGGCAGCACAAACTTAACTCTTTCACTCCCTTTCACTCTCCACAGGACGGGCCTTCCTTAGGAAGCCTCAGATTCTTTTTCTGAAAAGATGTCCCACTTTTTGGTGGCACTGTGTACTTCTAATGGCCCTACCGTGCATGCCCGGAAAGACTGCTCTTTGGCTAAGGAATCGATAATAACAACAAATAGCAACACAGCTGGCAGCATCATTAACTGAGGGCTGTGACACTCTAGGCGCTGCCGCCGAGGCCTTTCTATACCCCACCTCTCATCTCTGCCACTACCAGCTGAGGTCGGTGTTCTGGCCCATATTTTAAAGATAAGAAAACTAAGGCTCTGAGTTTGGTGACATGGCCAAGGAAGGCCACTTTAATAACTGCAGGGCTGGGATTGACGCTGCTGTCTGGTTGGCTCCAGAGCCCGTTCTCTCTCGTTCTACTCCATCCGGGAGCCGAGTCAACACAAGAAATGCTAAATCAAGACTGGATAGTACTGTTCGTCCAGGGTTTCTTCTCGTCACCATTCTGCAGCCCAGGATCCCCTCCGCGTGCTCATAAAACACCACCACTGAAATTCCAAGGAAGCAGGAGCACCAGGAGGGTGGAGGAGAGGTGGGCTGGGAGGATGGCATGGTAAGGTGACCCCCAAATACTTTCCTGCTGCACCACCGGGAGGGGGCCTGGAGTTGCAACTTCATTTCCGCTCACTCACCTGGTGAGGCACGAGGCCGAGGGACGTTGGCGGCTCATTCATGCGGTCGTCACTGCTGCTGGCAATGGCATAGCCCCTAAGAAAGGGAAACGGTGAGAGCTGCTCATTTCAGAGAAGTTTATGTTTAATTTCCATGAGGATGATTGAGAGGAGGTCCGCGGAGGATTTATAAGGATAACCCGAAACACCCTTTGCTAGGCAGTATAAGCCAGGGAAACAAAAAAACATACACAAAAAAACTAATTTTTCTGGTAGAAAGGTAGAAGAATGATAAAAAAAAAAAAAAAAAAGGCCTGTGTTTTGAAGTTAGAAAGACCAGAGCTTGTGGCCACAGGCTACTTGCCGATAAATATTAATTCTCGTTGTCTGAGAGAGTCTTGTAAAACACCAGGGCACACTGCTGACGTTCTGAAACAGAAACCGTTCTGACCTTACGTTCCTGAGGTGATGTGCCTGCTAGTGCGTGCAGGAAGGAGAAAGAAAGTGAGGAATCAGCGCGGCAGCACGGATGCGCTCCGCCCCAAACCGCAGCGCGGAGTCTCCTTACGTCACAGAAGACAAGCCACACGGGCCCTGGTTCCAGCCCGTGACGACAACAAAGGTGGCCGAGTGGCCGACGTGGGGTTGGTGTCAAGGACTCGCAGCCAGCTCTGAAATATTTTACCCCAAATGCTTCCTGCCGGGGGCCACAAGAAAACGCAGGTGCCAGGGAGATGACAAAGATGAGAGGAAGACAAAAAAGCTGCTTGTTTCCATTCAACTCGGAAGCAGTTATACTAGTTATGTATGCAAGGAGATCCAACCAGTCCATTCTGAAGGAGATCAGCCCTGGGATTTCTTCGGAAGGAATGATGCTAAAGCTGAAACTCCAGTACTTTGGCCACCTCATGCGAAGAGTTGACTCATTGGAAAAGACTCTGATGCTGGGAGGGATTGGGGGCAGGAGGAGAAGGGGACAACAGAGGATGAGATGGCTGGATGGCATCACCGACTCCATGGACGTGAGTCTGAGTGAACTCTGGGAGTTGGTGATGGACAGGGAGGCCTGGCGGGCTGAAATTCATGGCGTCGCGAAGAGTCAGACACGACTGAGCGACTGAACTGAACTGAACTGATGCTACCGACACTACAGAGGCCGTCTTTCCAAGCACGCAGAAGGACTCTGAGTTACACAGTAAGTGGAATGGGCGTGTCGATTTCTAACAACCGGAAAAACAAACCTTTCAAAAATTCACTTCTTCCATGTCGGTATTACAAATAGCATATCTTAACAGAGTGCTTAAAGACAGAGTTTGCAGCCAAACTGGGCTGAGCTAAATCCCAGGGTTACTGCTCACCAGCTAAGTGAATTTCAGCAACATGGTTATCTTGGCTATGCCTCTGTTTCCCCATCAAAAATGGGACAAAAGAAAGAAAGAAAATGGGACAGATAACAGTTCTTTCCTAATGTTTGCTATGAGGATTAAATGAACTACTATTTGTACCGCGCTTAGAATAAAGCATAACACAAGGTAAATACTATGTCAGTACTGAAAATATATAAGATAAATCACAGTGTATCTGTCACACAGTCAGATGTAAGTGTGTTTGGCTCCAGTCTGACTTTACCATACAACCTTGACAGCACTGCCTCTAACAGATATCGAGAAACTCTTAAATGGTTGATTAATTTTCTTTTTCTTTCCTTTGTTGTCTTTCCTTTTCTTTTTTCCTTCCTTTTTTTTTACATTACTCTTTTTAAATTAACTTTTGTCTCACTTTTATTTGCTAGATGAAAGATGAATTCCTTCTACTGTTTGTAAGTCATAAAGGAAGATGGTCCTTGCTTGGAGAAGCAGGGTCTCTGGACCATAGCTGCACTAGTCTCTGCGTCCATGCCGTGGCACAGACACAGCGTGCTGCACACGGAGCCTACCAAGAGCCCCAGGGCCAAGGCGGGACGAAACACGCCAGCCTATTCCTTTCCTTTCTCTCACAAGCAAGCCTAATGCGCTAAGTGCTTAATAAATCAAAAAGCTGAATCAGCTGAAAACCATTTTTATAACTGGTGTGGCCTTGGTAGACTCGGTGGTTAGGACCAGCCCTCCCATTGAGAAGACACAGCAAAGCTAGACGAAGTATTACAAAAACCCTGTGTTTGAAAGCGTGGGAGAGTTCCCAAGGTAGGGGAGAATTACAGAGCCAGGTATGTGAGAGGAGGGAAGCCCACAGAGGTAACCTAGGCATTTGCCAGGGGAGGTTCACCCGGAAAGCGATCGCCAGTCTCCAAAAGCAGTGGCCACTGGATCAGAGGCTGAACAGTGATCCTGACCGACTCATGGGGCTGATGGTACAGTCTAGAGCTAAGGTCTGCCCATAGGGAGGAGCCATGGAGAACATCCCAGGCTTCAAGTTGGGATCATGGCGGGGATACATCCTCAGACTAAGGGAGAGCCTGAAAACAGACAAGCGCTAACTGGATAAGATGGTCTAAGATGGCAGTCCACTTGGCCCAGCAGTTTGCCAGGAAGAAATGGAAATCACAACATCTGTATAATTTTTCACAAAATGGCCAGGACTCAGTCAAATAGCCAAGCAGATGCAAAAATTGAGGAAATTTAAATACTGATTGGACATGTGATAATATTAGGGAACTGCCTTTGTTTTTAAATGTAAAAACAGTGGAGATACATACCAAATAGATACATTTTTATGACTGAAGTACTATGTTTTAGATTTGCTTTAAAGCAAGTCAGTGGAAGAAGAAAAAACATGGACAGTAGTACAGATAAATGATGACTGGTCATGTGTTGGTAATTACTGAAAATGGATGGTGCATACAAAGGAGGTTTTATATATACACAAATGGCTTGTGTGTATGTATACACATAACATAAATCTTTTTTCATATATGCTTTATTTTTCCATAATAAAAAGGCTTTGTTTAAAAAAAAACAGGTATATGAGGAGATAAAAACAATAGACAAGAGGAGCATACTCATTAGAGATCTCACATAATGGGCATATCTGATAAAAATTAAAAGGAAAACATGATTAAATGTTTTCAAAGAATAAAAAAAATCACAATTTCAGCAGAGAACAGGAAATGTGTAAAATAAGATCAAATTATTTCTAGAAATTCTAGAACTGAAACATATAATAATGAAATTTAAAACTCAGTGGACAGTTTAACAAATAGACATAGAAGAAGAGAGAATCAGTAAACTGGAAGATAAGCCAAAAAGCAAACAGCCAGACTGAAGCAAAGAAAGACACAATGACGGAAAACACAGAAAAGAGCATCATCGGTTCTAACATGCAGCTGGGGACTCAAAAGGAAGGAATCAAGCAGAGGCAGAAACAAGGCTTTAGGAGATAATGGTGGAAAATTTTCCACCGTGGGTGAAAAACATCAAGCCATGGATTCATGAGGCACTAGAAAGCACAATCAGAATAAACACAGAAATAGGTATATAATAATAAATACAGAATTAGGTAAGTATTTCCAAATCCTGAAAACCAGAGACAATGAGAAAATCATAAAAGCAACTGAGGGCAGGGGAAGGGGGAGAAAATCCAACTGTACCAAAGCAGAAGCGATGAGATGAACACCTTGCTCCTCAACAAGGATAATGGCAGCGAGAGACAACATGATTATGTTCTCAACATATGACCAACCTGGACAGCATATTCAAAAGCAGAGACATTACTTTGCCAACAAAGGTCCGTTTAGTCAAGGCTATGGTTTTTCCAGTGGTCATGTATGGATGTGAGAGTTGGACTGTGAAGAAAGCTGAGCACCAAAGAATTGATGGTTTTGAACTGTGGTGTTGGAGAAGACTCTTGGGAGTCCCTTGGACTGCAAGGAAATCCAACCAGTCCATCCTAAAGGAAATCAGTCCTGAGTGTTCATTGGAAGGACTGATGTTGAAGCTGAAACTCCAATACTTTGGCCACCTGATGTGAAGAACTGACTCACTGAAAAAAACCCTGATGCTAGGAAAGACTGAGGGCAGGAGGAGAGGGGACGATAGAGGATGAGATGGTTGGATGGCATCACCGACTCAATGGACATGAGTTTGGGTAAACTCCGCGAGTTGGTGATGGACAGGGAGGTCTGGCGTGCTGCAGTCCACGGGGTCACAAAGAGTCGGACATGACTGAGTGACTGAACTGAACTGAACCAGTATAGAATTCTGTACATGGCAAAAATATTTTTCAGCATAAACATAAAACAAAGGCATCTTTAGACAAACAAAAACTAAAACATCTTTGTCACTGGTATTTCTAAAGGAAATGATAAAGGGTATTCTTTCAGCAGAAGGAAAATGACCTAGGATGGAAGCTCAAGGACACAGAGAGAAAAGTTTAAAAATGGAAAATAACACCAAAAGTAAATGAATTCAACTAGGTAACAGTAACAGTATCTTCTAGGGTTGAAATATATACAGAATATATACTCATTTTTAAATGAGTGTGCAGACACTGCTGGGTGCCTGCCCAAATTCGTTCAGAGGCAATGTGCCCAGCCGAAGAGCTACATTTGTCTGTCTTCCTTGCAGTTATAAGGGCAAGGTCAAGTTATACACGAGTTTTAGAATCAATGCATAAGTCTTCCTGGAGAGCCATTTAAAGGGGGTCAGCCTCGGGGACTCCCCTGGAGGTCCAGTGGTTAAGACTCCATGCTTCCACTTCAGGAGGCACAGGTTCAATCCCTGGTTAGGAACTAAGATCTCACATGCTGCAGAACATGGCCAAAAAAAGCGGGGTGGCGGGGCGGGGAAGCCTCAGTTGAACACAATGTGCATCCTTTGGTCATTCCTTTCTTCTTAACTGGAACAGAGAAGCAACCCCGAAGGCAGAGCACTCATCCTGTGACCACAATAGGACAAGCACAGGGAAGAAAGCCAAGAGTGGCTGAGTGCACGATGAAGAAACACAGTCTCTGACGGTACATGGGAACCCCTGTCTTGGTGCCTGCCTCTGAGCTTCTTGCTGCGTGAGAAAAATGCCTCGCCTCCATCTGACTAAGTCACTGAAGATGGATCTGTTACATACACAGCCAAATCCAACTTCTATCATACGTGATTCATGTATTGCCTTTCAAATGCTTAGAGCTAAGAAGATCAAAAATAATATATTAAGAGAATGAAAGCAGGAAGGTCCTAAAGCCCCTATGAAAATTTTTATCCTTCCTTATCATCAATTACCAAACAACCCTAGGAGAGTTCAGTTCTACAAGGACGCAGAGACACAGCTTCAAAGATCACATGACAAGTTTGAGCCCAAAGGATCAAACCAGGTTTTTTTTTTTTTTATTCTTGTTTTTTTGAGAGTGGAAAGAACAATACAATTCTAAGAAAAAAGTCAGACTGAGAAAAGGCCAAGGGAGATACAGAAGCTGTCTTTGTTTCAACAGCCATCTCTAGATGGGAAACTCACCCTTCTGGATGCTGCAAAACGGAAACCATCAACTCCACCGCCAGGGCTCCTGCGATCATGGCTAGTCCTGGACGGCTCACAGTGCACTGCTGGTCCAAGGTCCGGTCTCTGGTTGACTGTGGAGAAACAGTCATGGACATGAATGCAAAGATCTGTTCCACCCAAGGTGAGCTGTCAGGAGCATACAACTCCTCCATGATAAAGCTCTATCACACAGCCAGATGCTCACTGTTGGCAGAAATCAGTCAGCCTCACATAATACCATGTCTTGCGAGTACCAAGAAAAACAAAATAGACCTGTTAGGTAACTAAATAAGGTAATACTCTAAAAACCCTCGAGTACCCTGGGGACATTGGTGAGCGGGGCACAGCTGTCCACAGTCGATAATGCCAAGCAAGGCTCACGAGGGATAATGCCACCGCCCCAAATGAGACAATTTTTCTCTTTGTTAAAAGACAATATTTTAAATAGTCTTAAAGGAAAGAGCTGGGTCTCTTTGCCCTAGTGGGCAAGATGGCTGTAGGAGATACTTGAAACAATAAAGAAATCCACTTACATCCCCTGGGGCCACCACATCGTTGCAGAAGTAGCAGCCGAGTTTATAGCCAGGGATGTTGGCAAACAGCGATGAGCTCAGGAGGTCGGCAGACGCCATGGGGTAGCTGGGACACAAGTCCCCAGCTCCCTGATGCCTGGGCTTCTTCAGGCCGTGTCTCATGACAACGAAGGTGTCAAATCCCAAGGCAGCATTGATGACCAGCTGTGAGTTCCAAGGAATAAAAGACCAGAGTTAAGAGACACTTAGATTTTAGGCCATGGCTAACTCCATATTGGGTCAACTTAAAAAATCTGTTTTGTAATAAGTGTTTGTGTTTGACTGTAATTAGATTCTCTAAGCTAATGCTGGTATTCAACCCTGAATATTCATTGGAAGGACTGATGCTGAAGCTCCAATACTTTGGCCACCTGATGTGAAGAGCCGACTCATGAGAAAAGACCCTGATGCTGGGAAAGATTGAGGGCAGGAGGTGAAGGGGGTGACAGAGGATGAGATGGTTAGACAGCACCGCTGACTCAGTGGACATGAATATGAGCAAACTCTGGGAGACCGTGAAAGACAGGGAGGCCTGGCATCAGGTAGTCCATGCGGTCACAAGGAGTCAGACACAGCTTAGCAACTCAACAGCAACAATGTTGGTAACAGCTACCCAAGACTGAGGGCTTACAAAGTGCAAGAGACTTGATAAGAGGTTAACATAAATTATCTCTGTTGGTTTTATTTCAAACTCCCAGCAAACGTTTCTTATTTATAGAAGAAGATGCTCAAAGTCAGAAAGGTTATTTCTATACCTTGCCCAAGGTTGCTCAGCTGGTAAGGGGGAAGGCATATAAAACTAAGTCTCCAGAGTTCTCAAAGCCACTCTTTGCAGCATTATGCTGTTGTTTGTCGTTTCTACAGAGATTTTTTTCATAAATCTCGTAGATTTTTTCACGTTATATAATTTACCCTTCACACAGCTTTTTAAGGAAAGCTTCTTTTAATTTATAATAACTTCTGTTAGTCATAAATTGACTCATTCTCCCAAATGTCTGTTTACAAAGAACACTGAAAAAATCAAAGAAAACCACACCAGAAAAGAAGACAAAAAATCACTCAGAATCTCACAGCCCCAACAATTATAATAATAGTTTGAAGTATTTATTATTTTCTCTCTCGCCCATCCCCCTCCTTTCTTTCTCCCTTTCTCTTGCCACCCTCATTCTTTGATAAACAGACATGGATATCTTCATATACATAAACATAATTGACATAAAATATATATATCTTATTTAACTACGTAGTATTTCCCAACATATTAAAATCTTTGACATTGTAGCCGGGAGCGGTTACACACTATTCTATCATGCGTATGCACCCTGACCTACTGAACCATCCATTCTTTCGGCCCTTCAAGTTGTCACGGGCCCGACCGTGGTGAATGAGACGGAGTCTGCGTCCTCTGGGAGCTCACATTCCACTGTGAGCGCACGGGGCTCACAGGGTAACATCTGGGCTGCATGATGGTGCGTGAGGCCGACGGTCTGCAGAGGAAGCCCTTGGCCTCGGGTCAGCAGGCCACACAAACACCCCTCTGCTTCAGAGGTGGGGGCGGACTGGGGGGCACTCCACCCTGGGAGATGGGGCCCACGTTCTACCTTTCTCTTGCTCGCGGCGATGACGGCAGGCAGCCACCGGCTCTCCCGGGTGTCCATCAACAGGAAGACGACGTCGTGGCTGTCAATGAGCTGCTCCAGCTGTTCCACGTCCCTGCGGGCCTGCTCCAGGGTGACGCTGGAGAAGTTCACGGGGTGCCCCGGCATGGGGATGCTCATGTTGAACCCTCTGGCGTTCTGGGGACACACCCAGAGAGGGGGGGCTTCTGAGGCAAATGAATGGGTGCGATCTCAGAGCCTGCATCTCCCCATCACCTTGACCACACGGGGTCACTTACAACCTGACATCTCCCCATCACAACCACGCTGCCTCAGCCTTCTGCCAGCTGAGTTCCCCACCTTCTTCACCTCTGCGACCCAGACCACCTGTCCTGGCATCTCGGGTCCCTAAGGCTGGACAGGGCAGCAGAGACACACGGATCTAGCTCCAAAGTAGCAGGGGGTGGGAGGGAGGCACTTCCCATGTGGACAAAACAATACTGGCCAGAACTGTGTACCTTTGGCTCTTTCCTACAACCTGGGCCCAAGGAATGTCATCACAATGCCCTTGGCTTCCCCAAGGCCCTCGGTCCAGCCAGGCTGTCTCTCCACTTGTCCCCAGGTTGCCCTTCACTCTGCTTTTTAGCGTGGAACACCTCTAAACGGGATGTCACAACAGAAATAATTTAACAAATTCACCTAAGATTAGGATGGCTGAGAGTCTTGCCTTAATTTTCTCAGGGGCCATATGCATTAAAAACAAACAAAACCCTCAAAACTGAAGAACTCTCCTTGCTGACTAACCAGAAAACTAGACTGAGGAATGTGTAGATATTAGTCTGGTGGGGTGCTGGGCGGCAGCAGTGTTGTGCCGAAGTGAAGCTTCCTTTTCTGTCCAAAAGCAGGAGCTGCCCCGTGACCCGGGTTCTCAGGACTCAGGACTTCTCACGGGGCCTTCAGAAGAGCTCTGTAACTTACCTTTTCTTCCCTGCTGGCTCCACAAAAGGATGCAGATGAACTGTGAGTCACATATGCAAGCCAGTGACGCCAGGGACACTGACTTTCCCCAGAAAAGAAAGTGTTCTAGAATCACAAACTCCACCCTCAATCTCCTGCATAGCACCTGCCACAGGGAAGTGTGTGAAAACACCAGCTTTTTTATTTGTCAAAACGCCTTACATACTGTGAAAACAGCTCAGGGGACACAGCAGTAGGTCCCTTTACAAAGTAAAATCTATTTTGTAAATGGGTGCTATTTTCTTCGTTAAACCTAATATCTGGAATTCAAGAAAGGCACGGTAGTAATAACAGCAAAAATTTCAAAAAGAATTGAGCAGGGGGGGAAAAAAGGGTTGCAGGAAAAGATGCCAGGCAGAATGGACTTCACTAGGAAGGAAGGTTGAAAACAAGACCATTTTAATGAGGACACCCCAAAGATACCTCTCAGGACCTCATAATTCACTCATTCATTCATTAAGTGCTGTGTATCTGCTGCATACCTAATACTGTAATGAACAGTAAGAAAAGCAACAAGCACCGTAATAACAACAATAACACCTTACTGTCGTCTTTACAATTGACAATGTGTTTTAAATGATGGTTGCTCGATCCACAAAGTTATTGCCTGGGAATTTTAATGATGCCAAGATTAAAGCATAATTACTCAACCTCAATTTTGACCTTCTGAATAACTCAGACCCTCACCCCTATCTCCGTGGCTAACCTGCTTGCTGCAGCTCCAGCCACCAAGCCTGCGGAGGTGCTCCAGCTCCCGGCCTGCCACTGAGGCCACGAGTCTGAGGCTGCAATTCAGCAAGCTGCAGCACAGTACTTCTGAGGCCTGGCTGCACATCAGAACCACCTAGAGAACTGTCTAGATTCCTAATGCCCAGGCTTTTCCTTGGACCATTTCAACTGGAGTCTCTGAGAGCGGGCCCAGGGAAGGATGCTTTCTAAAACTCTCCAGATGACTCAAATGTGCAGCCGGGGCGAGCGATCATTTACAGCAGTGAAGTACACGGACGGACCTCACGTGTCCAGCTTGATGTGTTTTGACAAGCTGCAGATTAACCACTGCACACGTCCCCCAGGGCATCGACTGTCATCCCAGGCAACGCTCTCATATGCTTTCACAGGCAATCCCCAGGACCTCTACCCGCAGAGTGTGAGAGCTGTGTGCCCCTCACCCTCCCACCATCTAGCACCGTCAGTCTTCTAATTTTAGTCATTTCAGTGCGTGTGCAGGGATACGTCTTCACGGCCCTGATTCACACCCTATGATGACTACTGTTGAGCATGACATGTGTTCACTGGCCATGCACAGACCTTCCCTAGGAAGCCATGCTGGCCCAACCCTTCAGTCCCTTAAAAAAAAAAAAAAAAAAGGTGTGCCTGTCTTATTACTGGGTGGCAGAAGCTGTCCACGTATCCTGGATATAGGCTGTTTGCCAAATACATGTCCTGCAGGTAGTTTCAGTTTGGGCCAGCCTTTGTGTTCTCTTATTGGCATCTTTCGAGAAGCAGAAATTTTAAATTTCGATGAAGTCCTGTTCATCCATTTTCTCACTTACGATCAGTATTTCCATGGTCCTAGGAGTCTCTGCCATCACAGGTCACCAGGCTGCTCTCTTCTAGAAGTGTTCTAGTTCCAGCTTTTATGTTTAGTTCTATGGCCTCACTGGGGTGTCACCTAAGGGCTCAGAGTGGCCAGTGAGGTCTCTCCCTTCTGGATGGCTAGGACTCCAGTGCCTTGCAGCCTGTAGGGGCTCTGGAACCTGATTTTGCCCACAGCAGACTCACGGTGCTTCCTGCCCAGATTACGGAGTCCTACCCTGAGAACGTACAGAGCCTCAACGTGCTGCTGCCCAGACACTCTTCTGGAACTCCTTCCCTGCACGGCTCGCACAGGTCTGATACTCTGTCCTGAAGTTTCAGCTGCCTGGATTCTCATCTCTGTTTCCTCAGCTCATCGAGACCAACAATACCTCCTTGGGCTCCCCGTGAGCTCTGACACGAGCTAAAAAGTGCCTCCGTGCAACAAACCGGGACAAACACCTTCTGAGCCCACACTCTCACTGCCTGCTGGTCAGCATCTGCTGAGTCACTTTACACAATGTACCCGGCTGCAAAAGTGGTAGATGCACCATGGCAGGAGAGCCAGTTCATCAGTCACTCATCAGGGTTGGAAACAGACGTCCAGAGATGGGTTTTAAAACCCTCAGTGTGGCTCTATAACCCTACATTTTATTGCCTCACCTTTGGGGGGAAATGGTAACCTCAAGTGGTTATTTGATTGATTCAAGGTCAGTTGTTTTCCTATTCAATGAATTCAACCCCAGGATTAGGCATATTATTTGTGGCTGAGCCGTTCTTTTCAGTTCTTCTTCACTCAGACTAGCCTCCTGTCCGGGGCCTGGTGTAAGGAAGGTGATGAGGCAGTATCTATTGAATGAAAAACGACGCTAAACTGAACATACAAACAGAATCACGTAAGCTTGGCTAGCCAGTAAGTGAAATGGCTTCACAAGTTCTTTTCACGAATTTGATGCCTTGCCCTAGAACTTAGGTGGGCTCAGTGTTATCTATTATTTTTTAAACTTAATTAAATTATTTTTGGCTGTGCTGGGTCTTTGCTGCCGCACGGGCTTTTCTCTAGTTGCAGCGAGCAGGGGCTACTCTTCGTTTTGGTGTGTGGGCTTCTCTTACGACAGAGCACAGGCGCTAGGGCACATGGGCTCAGCAGTCACGGTGCAGGGACTTAGCTGTTTCGCGGCACGTGGGATCTTCCCAGACCAGGGATCAAACCCGTGCCCCTTGCTTTGGCAGGCGGATTCTTCACCACTGAGCCACCAGGGAAGCCCCCGTGTTACCTATTATTCCTTATAAGGCATGAGGGATAAAAGCATACGAGACCAGGCTCCCCACAGTAAGGACTGCATCATCCAATAGGTAAAATGCAGTAGCGTGACGTAGGTGTTGGGGAACAGGCTTGATCCTGGTGGGCTGATGCTTTCAAGAAAAGGGGAACCTGAACTCTAAGGCCCAGCATGACCTGGCCCTTGCTGATGTCCTAGCTCCAAGTCTGTCTTTCTTGACCCCGTGCCGCAGCCAGCCCGACTTCCTTTCCGTTCACAGAGGCACAGGCTGCATCCTACCTCAGCGTCTGCACAGGCCGCTCTGTCCACCCTGGTCTATCTAACTCTCACCCGCGTTTCAGAGCTTAGCTTCCTCAAGCAAGTCCGTTCTAGGTCAGGTGTACCTGCTAAACATTCCCACGGCTGCTGAGCTCCTGCTTTGTGCACTTGCTGCAAGTGTAGCCATTCATGAAGTTAGTTTATTGGCCACACCCCTGACTAGACTCTCAGCTCCAGGCGAGGAAGGGGGAAGTTCATCTGCCTTTTCCCCAGCCCCCACATAGCAGGCCTTAAATAAACATATGATGAACGAGTAAGCCATAGGATAACCGAACAAATAAAGCAGGGGGAACTGCATTGGGTCACAGACCGTGGCTAGGATTTGAGTGAGCAAAAATTTCAGGCAGAGCTCAGATTCAAAGCCAGGTCTGTCTCCGGTGATAGGATGGATTATTCTTCCTGACTATGCACCGCCCACCTCTAATAGAATTATGCGTCCATGCCCGTTAGCCACATGGCTTTACAGGACCTCCCACCAGGTAGGCAGGGTATCTGGACCAACCCCACTGAGTTGGGGCCTGGTCCTGTGACCTGCTCTGGCGACGGCAATAGAGGACACTGCTGAGACTTTAAGAGACACAGGAAGTACTGGTAGCCTGACCAACTCCTTTACACTTCCACCTTCTATCATAAGGAGAGCAGGACCAGGTGACCACTGCTCCTGGAGCCTAGACTTCGACAGTATGACACACAGAATAGACTGGAACAGGACTCAAAGCCAGAGTCCGGTCCAGCCCAGCCACTGAGCCACGGCGAACCCGCAGCCCTGTGAACATGAAATCAGTGTTCGTGATCATAAGCCACTTGCACGCTGGGAGTGTGTGATGTGTAATGTTGTCGCAGCAGAAACGTAACTAAGAGGCCTCCTCAACGGCAGGGTGTAACTTCTTCTTCTCTCTCTTGTCATCCAGCGCCTAGCTGGGTGCAGAGGGCTCAGTCAGTCCCACTGAATTAAACCCAAGAGATGACGTTCTTCTGGTGAAATGGACAAGATGGTCAAAGCCACTTTTAAAGCAGAGGCTGAGAATAAATGAATCTAATGCTCAGTGACTAAACAGGGAAACCTTAAGAAAGGCTGAGAATAAATGAATCTAATGCCCAGTGACTAAACAGGGAAACCTTAAGAAAGGCTGAGAATAAATGAATCTAATGCCCAGTGACTAAACAGGGAAACCTTAAGAAAGCAGGCTTCTTTTTTTTTTCCTATTTTTAAGCCAGGGCCGAGAGCCTCCTGTGGCACTTGCAGTAGCAGCAGATGCTTTGGGGACACCTGAGCTAACCTCTGTCACAAAAATTGACGAGGCGTGCAAGACGCAGAATGTCTTCTGCTGGATAACCTCAAAAACATGGCCAGATGTTGAACCAAATGAGCTGAACGACTTGCCTCTCACTGTTTTCAAAGTAAACGATGGACGTCAAGAACAAGCAGCAGCTAGAGTGAAAGGCTGAACGTTTCGCCAGACCCTCCTTGTGCAGACTATCTGATTTCATAAACCTGTACTAACCATCAGGCGTCCTGGCCATGAGGGAGGTAATATCCTACAGCGGATCCAGTATCCAAAGTGGATAAACCCTTCGGAACAAGGCAGTATCTAAAACTATGTGGACCCCCAAATCCCTCAACTCAGGGCTTTGTAACTTATGAAACATTTTTGTCATACAGTCTCCATGGTGGTTTTACAGTAATACATGAGGGTTTTATTTTGTTCTTGTAATCCCCACTTCTGAGGTGAGGAAACACACAATGGGGCCCTGGCAGGAAGTGACCGATGTCTGAGTCTGTTCCCTCCATCCCGTAGGGCCTCCTTCCCACATGATTAACACTTAAACACTGACAGGCCAGGCAAAAAGCCCTGACGTTCTCAGCACCCAGCACCAACGTACCACTCCGGGGAATATCTTCTGCAGCCGGTCTGCGGCTGCCAGGGCCTTGGGCTTCCCACCCGCCAGGCAATCTTCAAATTCATACAGAGGCTGCCTCACAGGGTTAGAGTAGGAGATCTTGGCATTGTCCACGAACGTGATGTGTCTGACACCCCAACCCTGCACAGAAAAACAGGAGATCGTGGTGGGTTTCTGATGAACATTTCACAGGGTGTCTCTCTGGAAATCTCTAAAAGGGGTTTGGCTTTGGGGCAGCTTGGGAACCTCAAAATACAGGAAACGCTGGAAATTGAATTGTGCAGAGTCCATTTTTGACAGATAGAATGTCAACTTCTTTAAAAGATGAAATAATTATACACCCGGTGCCTTGCTTCCTACAGCAATGAGACTAAGACATATGTCACTGCTGGTCTGACTAATACTTCACTATTTTTGACAGTGGCACCAGAGGAAGCTTAGGAAGGTGAGTCCCTGCTGCTGTCTTCAGAGGACTGGCAAGGGCCACCCAGTGACCTCGCTCTCCCTGAATGAGTCAGTGGGCATACGTAACAGCGCGTCCTAAAATTCACTCAAAGCCTGAAATAGCTCCATGTATTAATAAAAGTGACTTGTAAGTTATTTCCAATTGTATAACATGACAGAAGATTTTGTACTATTTCTCAATGAGGCAAAGCCCTTATGAATATTCTGGAATGTAGGGGACAGCTCTACATTCTCAGAAATAGCTTTCATGACTTCATCCATTTCAATTAAATCTTAGAACTGAACAATTTTAAAGTTAGATAGGCTCCCTAAAATCTTTAGCTCCATTACTTTATTTTACAGATACAGAAACCGAAGCCCAGAAAAGATACGTGACTCACCGTGGGTCATAAATCTGGTTAATGGTGAGGAGGAAATGAGATGCCCCGGGTGGAGGCAAGAAGATGCCTCCTTTCTGGGGGGTGAGGTGGGATGCATCTATTTCAGCAAATCACAAAGAGTGGGGGTCATAAATCTGGTTAATGGTGAGGAGGAAATGAGATGCCCCGGGTGGAGGCAAGAAGATGCCTCCTTTCTGGGGGGTGAGGTGGGATGCATCTATTTCAGCAAATCACAAAGAGTGGCCTAAGAGAAGCCCTGCTAGGACTGACTGCAGAGTCTGACTAAGAGTCTGATCTCTGCCTTATTTCAATATCCTTCCATCAGTTCAGTTAGTTCAGTTGCTCAGTCGTGTCTGACTCTGCGACCCCATGGACTGCAGCACACCAGGCTTCCCTGTCCCTCATCAATTCTTGGAGCTTGCTCAAACTTATTTCCATAGAGTCGGTGATGCCATCCAACCATCTTATCCTCTGTCGTCCCCTTCTCCTCTTGCCTTCAGTCTTTCCCAGCATCAGGGTCTTTTCCAGTGAGTCGGCTCTTCACATCAGGTGGCCAAAATATTGGAGTTTCAGTTTCAGCATCAGTCCTTCCAATGAATATTCAGGACTGATTTCCTTTAGGATTGACTCGTTTGATCTCCTTGCTGTCCAAGGGACTCTCAAGAGTCTTCTCCAACACCACAGTTCAAAAGCATCAATTCTTTGGTGTTCAGCTTCCATTATGGTCCAGCTCTCACATCCATACATTACTAATGGAAAAACCACAGCTTTGACTAGATGGACCTTTGTTGGCAAAGTAACGTCTCTGTTTTTTAATATGCTGTCTAGGTTGGTCATAACTTTTCTTCCAAGGAGAAAGTGTCTTCTAATTTCATGACTAAAGTCACCATCTGCAGTGATTCTGGAGCCCCCCAAAATAAAGTCTGTCACTAATTCCATTGTTTCCCCATCTATTTGCCATGAAGTGATGGGATTGGATGTCATGATCTTCGTTTTTGGAATGTTGTGTTTTAAGCCAACTTTTTCACTCTCCTCTTTCACTTTCATCAAGAGGTTCTTTAGTTCTTCTTCCGTCTCTGCCATAAGGGTGGTGTCATCTGCATATGTGAGGCTATTGATATTTCTCCCAGCAATCTTGATTCCAGCTTGTGCTTCATCTAGCCTGGCATTTCGCATGATGTACTCTGCAACTTATTTATAAGTTAAATAAGCAGGGTGACAATATAGAGCCTTGATGTACTCCTTTCCCAATTTGGAACCAGTCTGTTGTTCCCTCCATCAGGGACACTGAAATTCAGTTAGTCTGACAAGTGCAGAGGCAAAGTCAACACAATCCATGATTCGGGGCTGAGGATGACGGGCCAGAATCCATCCTTTAGAAAGCATAGTTTAGATTGGCTGTGTGTTTTGAAGCCCACGGGTAACTCTGGTCTACTCACCCTGTTTCATAAGTGACTTTCACCAGCTGAGCAAACCACCATGTAGGGGGAACAAAGGTATGGAAAATCCAAAAGTTATTTGTGCTTGGCTAGAGAAGGCGATGGCACCCCACTCCAGTACTCTTGCCGGGAAAATCCCACGGACAGAGGAGCCTGGTAGGCTGCAGTCCATGGGGTCTCGAAGAGTCGGACACGACTGAGCGACTTCACTTTCACTTTTCACTTTCATGCATTGGAGAAGGAAATGGCAACCCACTCCAGTGTTCTTGCCTGGAGAATCCCAGGGACGGGGGAGCCTGGTGGGCTGCCGTCTATGGAGTCGTACAGAGTTGGACACGACTGAAGCGACTTAGCAGCAGCAGCAGCAGGGTATGTTTATTTTGGGAGTATTTTTGCATTCCTTAAAGCAATGCTGAGTGGAGAGCAGGGAAGGCAGTCTGGAAACTGCTAGACGGTAGAGGAAAGCTACATACATGATAAGCATGCTGCATGTGAGCCACAGGCACACATACTCGCACACTTGACTTTCGGTTTCTTGGAATGCCATACAGTTTAATGGGCTTCCCTAGCAGACCAGCTGGCAAAGAATCCACCTGCAGTGCAGGAGACCTGGTTCAATTCCTGGGTCGGGAAGACCACCTGGAGCATGGACAGGTTACCCACTCCAGTATTCTTGGGCTTCCCTGGTGGCTCAGACAGTAAAGAATCTGCCTGCAATGCAGGAAACCTGGGTTCGATCCCTAAGTTGGGAAGATCCCCTGGAGGAGGGATGGCAACCTGCGGGGAGCGCGCTCCGCCCATGGCAAAGGTCATGAGGAAGGAGGCTTGGCATACACAAAGGCGGGATCAAGCCTCAGGAGTCTCCCTGGAAATTCTTGAGCATCTACCCCCAAAACCAGAGTCTGCCTACTTTCTGCTTTGTGCTCTCACCTACACCTCTGACTTTACGGGGGGCTGTCCCCCACTACCTCTCTCTGAAAAAAGAGTTAGTTTACAGTCCAGTTAATAATTCCTGGGTGAGACAGTGTTTCAACCTACAAACTCCTTTGGAAGTCCTCTAGCCTGCCTGAATAGGTTTTTCCGGCCACATGTTATTGTTCAGAGCCTCCCAACTGTGAGAAGCAGGAGATGTTCTAAACTGTCTAAACACAGATTCTTTTGAGTAGTTAAAAGATTGATTAGAAATTGTATTGGTGAAGGGTTTTTCATTTATTGGGCCAATGTTTGCTGCTAAGTCTCCATACTCCTTACCTACTGTGTCCTTGGCAGTGTATTGATTGATATAATGGGTGTATAGAAATGTAAGTAGTAGCCTCAATGTTTGTAACCTTGGACCCTTGAGTTAATTCTTTTCTTGACTGAGCCCACCTCACCTTTGCCCTATAGGAATGCAGCTTTGTCCAGTGCTTTTTTGGAGGCTGGGGCCTGACTTTGGAATAATCACCTTTAGAGAAAGACAAGTTTCTTAAAATGTTAACAGGCCTCCTGGCCAGAAGATGATGTAATTCACCTGAACTTTTGCATATGATAAGTTTGAAAGCCTGGCTTCCATTAGGACCAGGAGCTGCTGTCCTTGCATGACTCCACCCCTTCCCCCATTATCCTCTATGCACAACTTAAGGTATAAAAACTACTTTGGAAAATAAAGTGCGGGCCTTGTTCACCGAAACTTGGTCTCCCCATGTCGTTCTTTCTCTTACCTTTTGGCTGAATTATTCAGCCTCTTTTCTCCACTGAATTTCCTCACTGAGCTATCCTCATTCTCTTACTCTTTATATCTTTGATAAATATTTAAATAAATAGGTCGCCGACCGTCCCCGCTTCAAATACCCTGGATCAGCCGGGGCTGGTCCCCGGCAGCAACCCATTCCAGTGTTCTTGCCTGGAGAATCCCCATGGACAGACGTGCCTGGCGGGCTACAGTCCATGGGGTCACAAAGAGTTGGACTGAGACACTAAGCACACACAGAATAAGAAGCGAAGTGAACGTCACTCAGTCGTGTCCGACTCTGCGACCCCACGCACTATACCATCCGTGGAATTCACCAGGCCAGAATATTGAAGTGGGTGGCCTTTCCCTTCTCCCGGGGATTTTCCAACCCAGGGATTGAACCCAGGTCTCCCACATTGCAGGTGGATTCTTTACCAGCTGAGCCACAAGGCTCAAGACTACTGGAGAGGGTAGCCTATCCCTTCTCCAACAGACTAAGCACATACAGTGTAATGGCTAATTGGCAAACATTAAAGAAAATTACAACACTCAATGCTAGTGAGGATGGGGTTTCAGTGATTGAGAATGTAATACTGGTATTTTATTTCATTGAGAGTTCATTGATTGAGAATGTAAACTGGTATCACTCTTCTGGAAAGCAATCTGGCAATATGATTCTAGGATTTTTTACATGCTCATATCAATCATATCAACCTACTTCCAGCAATCTATCTTAGGAAATAATCCAAAATACTGACAAAAATGCAATCACCAAGATGTTCTCTGTAAAATAATTTATAGTTGTAAAAGATCGAAAGCAATGTTAATGTCTAAAAATAGGGGAATGTCTCAGTAAATCATGTTTCATCATATAAGAAGGCATATTCTATAGCCAACTTCTTGTTGCCAACATCCAATGGATCATAAAAAAGCAAGAAGAGTTCCAGAAAAACATCTACTTCTGCTTTATTGACTACGCCAAAGCCTTTCACTGTGTGGATCACAACAAACTACAGAAAATTCTTAAAAGAGATGGGAATACCAGACCACCTGACCTGCCTCCTGAGAAATCTGTATGTAGGTCAAGAAGCAACAGTTAGAACTGGACATGGAACAACGGACTGGTTCCAAATTGGGAAAGGAGTACGTCAAGACTGTATATTATCACTCTGCTTATTTAACTTATATGCAGAGTACATCATGTGAAATGCCAGGCTGGATAAAGCACATGCTGGAATCAAGATTGCCAGGAGAAATATCAATAACCTCAGATATGCAGATGACGCCACCCTTATGGTAGAAAGTGAAGAAGAACTAAAAAGCCTCTTGATGAAAGTGAAAGAGGAGAGTGAAAAAGTTGGCTTAAAGCTCAACATTCAGAAAACTAAGATCATGGCATCCGGTCCTATCACTCCATGGCAAATAGATGGGGAAACAATGGAAACAGTGTCAGACTTTATTTTGGGGGGCTCCAAAATCGCTGCAGATGGTGACTGCAGCCATGAAATTAAAAGATGCTTGCTCCTTGGAAGAAAAGCTACGACCAACCTAGACAGCATATTAAAAAGCAGAGACATTACTTTGTTGACAAAGGTCTGTCTAGTCAAAGCTATGGGTTTTCTAGTAGTTATGTATGAATGCGAGAGTTGGACCATAAAGAAAGCTGAACACTGAAGAATTGATGCTTTTGAACTGTGGTGTTGGAGAAGACTCTTGAGAGTCCCTTGGACTGCAAGGAGATCCAACCAGCCTATATCCTAAAGGAAATCAGTCCTGAATATTCATTGGAAGGACTTATGCTGAAGCTGAAACTCCAATACTTTGGCCACCTGATACGAAGAGCTGACTCACTGGAAAAGACCCTGATGCTGGGAAAGATTGAAGGCAAGAGGAGAAGGGGATGACAGAGGATGAGATGTTTGGGTGGCATCACTGACTCGATGGACATGAGTTTGAACAAGCTCTCGGAGTTGGTGATGGACAGAGAGGCCTGGCCTGCTGTGGTCCATGGGGTTGCAAAGAGTAGGACACGACTGAGCAACTGAACTGAACTGATTCTACAGCCATTAAAAAAGCTTTTTAGGTATCCTTTTTAATGACATTAGAAAGTATTTTAACTGATGAAAACAAGGGACATTTTTACATATCAAATAAACAATTTAAATATATGTTAAACAAACATTGAAAGGCAGGTGATAAAGTAGTAGAAAAACAGATCTTTTTCTGCCTCATAACTCTTTCACTGTAGAAACTTTCTATAATGGATCTAGATCTATACTGACTTCATAATTTTAAAAGTGCTGGGAAAACCTATGTACCTAATTCTGGAAGTTAGGGAAAGAATGAAATAAATTCCCATAAAAAGATGAATAAATGAATAAAAAGTAGATAGTAATGAATCTGGAAACAAACCAAAACAAAAATTACAGAAAAAAGAGATCAAGGATTTAGTTTCCTAGAAAGAGAAGCCTATCTGGCAAGTCTGAATAAGAGGAAAAAAAGAGAAAAAAGAAATATTCAACATTAGGAATATGGTTCAGGTGGTAAAGAATCTGCTGCAATACAGGAGACCTGGGCTCGATCCCTGGTTTGGGAAGATCTCCCAGAGCAGGGAATGGCAACCCACCCCAGTATTCTTGCCTGAGACTCCCATGGACAGAGGAGCCTGTCTGGCTACAGTCCATGGGGTCGCAAAGAGGTGGACACGACTGAGCGACCAACACTACTACTACTACAGAGAAGACAGGAACTTCCCTGGGGGTCAGGACTTAAGACTCTGAGCTTCCACTACAGGGATCCCACTCAATCCCTGGTCAGGGAACTAATATCCCACATGCCCTGCAACACTGCCAAAGATAAATAAATAGATACTAAATAAAGATGGGAAAGATGGCAAGAGAATACTATATTTATTTTATATCAATTAATTTTCAAATTTAGATGAAATGGATGATTTTCTAGGAAAACAACATGACTAAACTGACTCAAAAGAGGTATAAAATCTAAAAGGTCAATGACTGTAGAAACATCTCTAAAACTTCCACAGATCCCCTGCTCTCATTGCTAACAAAATTCCAAAGGCACCAGGCTGAGCTGCATTTATAACTGAATTTTACCAAACCATCAAGGAACTGATACTTCATACTCTAAACCTGTCCTGCCACATAGAAAAAGGCAGAAAGTTTTATTTTATAAAAGTAGTGTAATTCAGCTATCAATGACACCAGAAAGGAAAAGAAAAACATTATTATAAACCAGTCTGACTTATTAACACATATGGAAAACTTAGTAGTAAAACATTACCAGTTGACCTCCATTGTATATTAGAAGAATAACAAGCTATGAACAAATAAGAGTTTTTCCCAGGAATGCTCAGCATGAGAATACTTAGATTGTCTTGATAGATGCATTTGATGATAAAGCTCAACAATCATTTCTGATATAAACTCGCAGCAAACTAGAAAGAAAAATCTGCCTCCTTAACTTATAGAAGAACATTAGCAGAAACCAACATCACGTATAAAAACTAAAGGAAAAAACAAGAAGCTTCTCATTGAAATCAGTAACCAAACGAGGGTGCTAACTCTCGCCACTGTTCCTCACCATTTTTATGGAGTCCTAGTCAATCCAATAAGACAAGGAAAAGAAACCGATACAGATGTTGGTGAGGAACACTTATCAACCTAGAAAATTCAAAAGAATCAAACAAAAATCTATCATAGCCAAGAAAGTTTAGAAAGATGACTAGATAGAAGATAAACATTCAAAACTCAGTATCTTTCTTATATATTCATCCCAGTAAGAGTCAATTGGAAAATTTAGTGGGAGGAACATATCTTTAAAAGAAAAAGAAGTTAAATAAACTAATTAAAGGAGGCATGTGGGAAACCTATATAAATAAAATGCTACAAAGATGATCTAAATAATTTAAGAGATATACAATGCTTCTGGAACTAAGGATCAATATTGTAAAGATGTTAATCTCTTCCAATTTATCTATAAATTCACTGTAATTTGAGTGAAAGCTATGAGTAATAATGCAGGAATGAACAAATAGAATGATGGAATAAAAACAGACTCCAAAAAGAGACTCAGGTATAAAGGAATTTAGAATTTAATAAAGGTGGAAAATGAGATTTGTATCAGTGAATGAATGACATTAAAATAAATGACTATTTAAAAATGTTACATTGTTAAATTCCATAAAACAAAAAATAAATTCCACATTAATAAAGATCTAAACATAAAAACAGGAGTTAAACCATAAAGGAAAAGATTAACGTATTCAATAATATTAATTTATTAATTTAAAATTAATAAATTAAAAAAACCCTTTACGTGGCTAAAGATAAATAAATGGAGAAAAATATTTGCATTACATTACAGAAAAATGGTTAATATCCATAAAAAAGGAAAAGTGTTAGGCAGAAGATGAGATGGTTAGATAGCATCACTGACTCAATGGATGCGAATATGCGCAAACTCCAGGAGACAGCAGAGGACAAAAGGAGCCTGGCGTGCTGCAGCCACAGGGCCCCCAAAAGTCCGATGTGACTCAGCAACTGACAATCCATAAAAAAAGGTACCCCCAGACAAGATACAAAAAACAGCCTAAAGGACACGAATAGAACAAACAAAATTCACAAATGAAATCAAGTTAAAGACTAACCCTCACTAATTAAAGAAATGCAAACCAAAAAGCTGTTTTATATTCTAACATAGCAGTTCTACTTCTAGAGTTTTTTCCTAAAGAAATAATCCCATGGACATGTAAAGGTATAAGAATGTTCATTTCAACAGCATCTCCAAAAGAGAAATATGCTGAAATTGTTTACATGAACTGAAGCAAGTCATAACAGTGGGCTTCCCTGTTGGCTTAGATGGTGAAGAATCCACCTGCAATGCGGGAGACCTGGGTTTGATCCCTGGGTCGGGAAGATCCCCTGGAGGAAGGCGTAGCAACCCACTCCAGGATTCTTGCCTGGAGAATTCCCATGGACAGAGGAGCCTGGTGGGCTACAGCCCATGGGGTCACAAAGAGTTAGACATGACTAGGTGACGAAGCATAGCACAGCATATAACAAATTTCTGTATGTACATAAAATGGAACAGAGAACCACAATTATTGCTCTATTGAGTTAAAAATAGAAACTTGCTATAAACAGGTTGTAATGATCCAAGCTTTGCAAATATAAATAATTAAATAAGAGCAAAGATGACCAGTGCATCTCTGTATTTGCACACACCTATGAAAATTACTTCATTACTTCATTCTCCAGAAAGAATGAAGGGATGGAGCCAAAGCCAAAAGAATACCCAGCTGTGGACGTGACTGGTGATAGAAGCAAGGTCCGATGCTGTAAAGAGCAATATTGCATAGGAGCGTGGAATGTCAGGTCCATGAATCAAGGCAAATTGGAAGTGGTCAAACAAGAGATGGCAAGAGTGAATGTCGACATTCTAGGAAACAGCGAATTGAAAGGGACTGGAATGGGTGAATTTAACTCAGATGACCATTATATCTACTACTGCGGGCAGGAATCCCTCAGAAGAAATGGAGTAGCCATCATGGTCAACAAAAGAGTCTGAAATGCAGTACTTGGATGCAATCTCAAAAACGACAGAATGATCTCTGTTCGTTTCCAAGGCAAACCATTCAATATCACGGTATCCAAGTCTATGCCCCGACCAGTAACGCTGAAGAAGCTGAAGTTGAACGGTTCTATGAAGACCTACAAGACCTTTTAGAACTAACACCCAAAAAAGATGTCCTTTTCATTATAGGGGACTGGAATGCAAAAGTAGGAAGTCAAGAAACACCTGGAGTAACAGGCAAATTTGGCCTTGGAATACGGAATGAAGTAGGACAAAGACTAATAGAGTTTTGCCAAGAAAATGCACTGGTCATAACAAACACTCTCTTCCAACAACACAAGAGAAGACTCTATACGTGGACATCATCAGATGGTCAACACTGAAATCAGATTGATTATATTCTTTGCAGCCAAAGATGGAGAAGCTCTATACAGTCAGCAAAAACAAGACCGGGAGCTGACTGTAGCTCAGATCATGAACTCCTTATTGCCAAATCCAGACTTAAATTGAAGAAAGTAGGGAAAACCACTAGACCATTCAAGTATGACCTAAATCAAATCCCTTATGATTATACAGTGGAAGTGAGAAATAGATTTAAGGGCCTAGATCTGATAGATGGAGTGCCTGATGAACTATGGAATGAGGTTCGTGACATTGTACAGGAGACACAGATCAAGACCATCCCCATGGAAAAGAAATGCAAAAAACCAAAATGGCTGCCTGGGGAGGCCTTACAAATAGCTGTGAAGAGAAACAAAAAGCAAAGGAGAAAAGGAAAGATATAAACATCTGAATGCAGAGTTCCAAAGAATAGCTAGAAGAGATAAGAAAGCCTTCTTCAGCAATCAATGCAAAGAAATAGAGGAAAACAACAGAATGGGAAAGACTAGAGATCTCTTCAAGAAAATCAGAGATACCAAAGGAACATTTCATGCAAAGATGGGCTCAATAAAGGACAGAAATGGTATGGACCTAACAGAAGCAGAAGATATTAAGAAGAGATGGCAAGAATACACAGAAGAACTGTACAAAAAAGATCTTCACTATCCAGATAATCACGATGGTGTGATCACTCACCTAGAGCCAGACATCCTGGAATGTGAAATCGAGTGGGCCTTAGAAAGCATCACTACGAACAAAGCTAGTGGAAGCGACAGAATTCCAGTTGAGCTATTCCAAATCCTGAAAGATGATGCTGTGAAAGTGCTGCACTCAATATGCCAGCAAATTTGAACACTCAGCAGTGGCCACAGGACTGGAAAAGTCCAATCCCAAAGAAAGGTAATGCCAAAGAATGCTCAAACTACCGCACAATTGCACTCATCTCACACGCTAGTAAAGTAATGCTCAAAAGTCTCCAAGCCAGGCTTCAGCAATACGTGAACTGTGAACTTCCAGATGTTCAAGCTGGATTTAGAAAAGGCAGAGGAACCAGAGATCAAATTGCCAACATCCGCTGGATCATGGAAAAATCAAGAGAGTTCCAGAAAAACATCTATTTCTGCTTTATTGACTATGCCAAAGCCTTTGACTGTGTGGATCACAATAAACCGTGGGAAATTCTGAAAGAGATGGGAATACCAGACCACCTGATCTGCCTCTTGAGAAATTTGTATGCAGGTCAGGAAGCAACAGTTAGAACTGGACATGGAACAACAGACTGGTTCCAAATAGGAAAAGGAGTACGTCAAGGCTGTATATTGTCACCCTGCTTATTTAACTTATATGCAGAGTACATCATGAGAAACGGTGGACTGGAAGAAACACAAGCTGGAATCAAGATTGCCAGGAGAAATATCAATAACCTCAGATATGCAGATGACACCACCTTATGGCAGAAAGTGAAGAGGAACTCAAAAGCCTCTTGATGAAAGTGAAAGTGGAGAGTGAAAATGTTGGCTTAAAGCTCAACATTCAGAAAACGAAGATCATGGCATCCGGTCCAATAACTTCATGGGAAATAGATGGGGAAACAGTGGAAACAGTGTCAGACTTTATTTTTTTGGGCTCCAAAATCACTACAGATGGTGACTGTAGCCATGAAATTAAAAGACGCTTACTCCTTGGAAGGATAGTTATGACCAACCTAGATAGCATATTCAAAAGCAGAGACATTACTTTGCCAACAAAGGTCCGTCTAGTCAAGGCTATGGTTTTTCCTGTGGTCATGTATGGATGTGAGAGTTGGACTGTGAAGAAGGCTGAGCGCCGAAGAATTGATGCTTTTGAACTGTGGTGTTGGAGAAGACTCTTGAGAGTCCCTTGGACTGCAAGGAGATCCAACCAGTCCATTCTGAAGGAGATCAGCCCTGGGATTTCTTTGGAAGGAATGATGCTAAAGCTGAAACTCCAGTACTTTGGCTACCTCATGCAAAGAGTTGACTCACTGGAAAAGACTCTGATGCTGGGAGGGATTGGGGGCAGGAGGAGAAGGGGACCACAGAGGATGAGATGGCTGGATGGCATCACTGACTCGATGGACGTGAGTCTCAGTGAACTCCGGGAGTTGGTGTTGGACAGGGAGGCCTGGCGTGCTGTGATTCATGGGGTCGCAAAGAGTCAGACACGACTGAGCGACTGATCTGATCTGATGAAAATTACAGGGAAAGATGCTCCATAGCACTTGACAAAGTCTGCTTAATTCTGGGAAGTGACTTGGGATGAGAGTGGAGGCAGATTTCTTGCTTCCACCTTATAACAAAACCATGTGTTCCTTTTATACTGAAAGACATACTGAGAGAAGAAAGGAGGGAGGGCGGGAGACAGAAGGAGAAAGAAGGCACTCAGGTGCAGTTGGCGGTCCCCTGGTATGCACAGGGGGTGGGGTCCGGGAGCCCCTGGAACCAGCCAGAGATTCTTTTTTTTTGTTTTTGAGCCAATGAACTCCCGCTTGAAGATCAAGGTGGGCTGGAAAACAAATTTACTTAAAATGTAAACTTCAGTCAAAACTGAACGACAACCTGAGATCGAAAAAAGAAAAAGAGGAAAAAGGAAGGAGGAATGCAACAAAAAGACCAAAAAAAAAAAAAAAACAGAGAGATGTATGCTTGGCTGTTGGGGTTGTTTAGTTGGTTAATTCTCGGTTTGGTTGCTTTTTTTTTTCCTTAAAAAACAAAAATGCCCTCCTACTTTTGGATGCAAAACCCACAAGTCTGGAGGGTAGACTGTGTAGTGAAAGAAGAGAAGCGACAGCTTGAGAGGCGCCATTCGACCCCTGCAAACTCACCATCAACGTCCGGGCTACGTTACAACCCAAGGTGCCGGCTCCAAGCAGCAGACACTTGGCAGACACAACCTTGTCTAAGTCCAGAGTAGGGACCAATCTCCAACACATCAGCTTGAGGTTGAGATCGACCGATGACTCAGCTAACCTAGAAAGGGAGAGAATCATTTATTTATGTAGCCAGTCACCCGCTTATGCCCCCAATCTTGTCCTTTTTTAGAAAGAAAGTAGCTTGTATGAGAAGATAAGAAACAAGTAACAGAGGGAATCAGGATCAAAGGAAAAGCAACACGAGGCTGGAGGGTAGGCGAGGACAGCGGTTACTACAGAGTGCTGCGTGCCGCCATAATCCTCGGCAACTGTACCGTGACAGGCCCCCATTTGATCCTGAGCTCCCAGGGGCCCAGATGAAATGGAAAGCCTGACTGGTTACGGGGGTTATTACGTCCAGGACTAAAACAACACCAGCCGCTTAAGAGGAAACCTCTTCCTAACAGTGGATACAGAGAAATTTCTGTCCCCTCAGTAGAGGGAGTACTTACATCATCCCTTCAGTACAAAACTGGTTTCTGTGAAGTATTTCTTACCATGGCCTTCCCTGTAGGCTAATGGGACACAAGTCAAGGGAGACGAATAAAGGACAAAAAGGTGGAGGAGGTGCACAGGGCTGAGAGGGCGGGCTTGAAGCGAGAGCGACATTTAGGACGTCCAGAAAAACAGACGCTGTGTGCCCTTCAGATATCCATCACTCATATTCATTCTCACAGCCAAACTTAAATCAGGAGGTGGCCAAGAGCGAATGAACACACTGATATCTGCCTTCCCCCAGCCTCGCCTGAGCCGGGCAACGCGCTTGGCCTGACAGAACCAGGCGTGAGCCCTGGCGGGAACGGCTTCCAAGCTGTACCTTTTAGGGTCCATACACTCGCTGAGGTTCACCATCCTCGGTCCCATGCCTCCCTTCTGGTTCTTTTCCCATCCGACCGCCTTGGGACAATCTGGAGACAAATAAAACAGCGATTTCAGTGAAGGAGAGAAGAATAAAGAATGAATCCAAGGAGCAAGATGGCTCACGCCTCGATAAGCTTTGAGTCCACGTCTTTTTCAAGGAGGTGTGCAGGCCTGAATTTGCACCCACCTGCCTTGGCTGCCTCCTCATGTCCCTGGGCCACGAGGAGTCTTGTTTAGAGACCCCCAGACCCAAGCCCAGTCTTCCTGCACAGGTGCTTCTGAAAGAGCCCTGGACTCTGCCCTGAGTTGCCTCAACTTCTGCTGCTACTGGAGGCTGCTCAGAAAAACAAAAGGAAAGACGACCACACCTGGAGCGGGTCTCGGCCTGTGGAGGGGTCTTCATCTGAGGAAGCCCCGCCAGCGTGGCTGCAGCACACCTTCCCCCCCAGGTCAGCGTGCCCCTTGTGCTCCTCATCTTCACGCCACCCTCACGCCCTGCCTCCCTGTCCACCTCGGCGTGCCTGCCTGTCTACAGATCTCAGTCCAGGGACTGCTCCTCTGCCAAGCTGTCTTCTCCATTAAGACTCCTCTTCCCTGGCTTCTCCCTTCTCTGCCAATCTCTTTTAACCTCTGCTATGGGGGCCTCTGCAATTCCAGTTCTAGCTGTTGTCACAACGCCTCCTCCATGCAAAGCCCTGAGCGGATGAAGCTCCTGTGGCAGTGGGCCTGGGAAGTGCTTCGTCCCCACCTGTGTCTCCACCTGCCCTGCCCCCGCCTGGAGTCCCTCCCAGGTAGTGGAGATGAAGCTCGGAGAGGCCTGCAGGAAAGGAGCCACGCCATCTGACTTGGCTTTGAGCTTCCCAGTCTCAGCTGGCTCTCCGTAACTCCCTCACCCCGTAACACCGATTAAAACCCCACGGGACACATTCAGGGAACTGCTGCTCTATTCCACTGCTGCAAAATCCTCTCCAAAAAAAAAAAAAAATCTCGAGTGCTCTGCGGAATACCTCAATGGAATCCTGGTTTCCTTGGTGGAAACCTGGTCTTGTAACTCCTGCACCAGGGGGCCACCCACGCTTATATGCCCCGCACCTGGGGACCTCAGTCACTTTCCCTTCCTCACTGAATTCCCCAAATTCAGAAGACAGTCTCAGCTCCTTCACAGGGGATTCATTCAGCCACCTACCCTTCCAGTACCACCTCCAGTATCTGCTTTAACTGACAGTCTCTGAAGAAACAGGAGCTCCTTGCTCTAAGGTTCAGAGGTATTTTAGGACACAATTGGCAGGAATTTTACATTTGTCACTAATTGTACACTGGCTTTCTTTAGAAATTCTCCTATTTTTATATTTCTATCAACACCCTATTTTCCTTTCCTTGGACCTATTAGCTTTTAACCTTTGTTTCCTAAAATAATATTGTTCAATATAACTATGGGGCCAAGGGGGGTTGATTTCCTTTACACAATTTTTTATTTCTGGGCTAGGATGACCAGTGGGAAACCAAGTAGCTTCAAAAGCTACCTGGCTGCAGGCATCTTTCACAGCAGGAAGCCAGAAAACAAATGCCCCTTCCTATTCTAGTTCAGGTGCTATGGGCTGGTCCTTTTTTACATCACAAAAAAATTAAAGCTGAAACAATAGATTTTAGATCTTAAAGAGAAGAAGAACTCCAGAATTACTTTTCTGGGGGAAAAAAAAAGTTCAAACTTGTTACTGATTCACATTTTGTTTGATTTCCTTATTGTTCTTACATTAAATTAAAAAATGCTTCTTTAATACATGGCACAGAAATTTGACAGGAACTTTAGAAACACAGTCTAGTATTATGATTAATAACTCCCATCTAAATTTGCTCCTATTACAGGTAAGAAAGCATAAAACAAAAACAAAATGTCATCGCAAATTAAAACCTCTCTGTACTCAAAATGTTACAGCCATTTTAATGAAATCAGATGTACTTTAAACTTATTGATGATTTTTAAAAAAATACTATGTGCTGTGCTCAGTCGCGTCTGACTCTTTGCAATCCCATAGACTGTAGCCTGCCAGGCTCTTCTGTCCATAGGATTCTTGAGGCAAGAATACTGGAGTGAGTTGCCATGCCCTCCTCCAGGGAATCTTCCCCACCCAGGGATCAAACCCAGGTCTCCTGCATTGCAGGTGGATTCTTTACCATCTGAGCCACCACGAAAGCCCCCTGCTTCCATCTAATCTACATCCATAAGACATACCCCAAACTGATGAGAAAAAAAAAATTTTTTTAGGGGAAAATAAGGCTCTGTTCTCCCCTAGCTGGACAAAGAGGAGAGTTGGACAAAGATGCACATCAAGGACAGGAACTGAAAGGAGGGGCCTCCCACTCTGCCCCTCCCTCAGCCAGCTGCAGGAATACTCTGGGTCAGCAAAGGAGAGGGAGCCTGGCTGCACCGGGAGAGCAGAAGAAGCTACAGGATGTTCAAAACCATTTCTTGTGAGACTGTCACTGCAACTATGGGATATCTCAGAAATTTTAAAAGATACTACCATACTAATAGCTTCAGTTCACATTACAATACACAGTTTTATTTATTATGAAGTTTTATTTACAGCTAAGACAGAGAACATCAATCTGCATCAGGAACATTTGCCTTTCTTAAACTAAATCATCTACACTTGATATCAAGTATCAAGTATTGTGCTACAGAAAACCGCTTTCTCAAGTGAAGTGCGTGGCGTATCCTGGGTTTGCCAGCTTCACCAAGCATCCGTGATATCACGGGGATCAGAGAGTAATTCAGTGACTTTATCTTAAAAATGGAGAGAAAAGTGCCTCTCCCCAAAGGTGGTAGGCAGGAGAGGGTGCTAAACCAAATGCAAACATCCAAAAACAACGCACCAGAAACGACCCTGATGCTGGGAAGGAGGAGAAGGGGGCGACAGAGGATGAGATGGCTGGATGGCAACACCGACTAGACAGACATCAGTCTGAGCAAGCTCTGGGTGTTGGTGAAGGACAGGGAAGCGTGGCATGCTTCAGCCATGGGGTCGCAGAGAGTCAGGCATGACTGAGTGGCTAAACAGCAACAAGACAAGACAGCGGACAGACAAAAGATATCTTAAGGCTCCAAACTCGCAAGTGAACAGCTTCCTCTTTTGCCTGACCAAGCAGAGATCTTAAAACTCCTCATCCCCAAAACACACACTCACAGCAAGGCACATGATTCATGGACTGAAGAAAGCAAGGTGCCTTGGAACAGTGCAGATGCTGCAGTACAGGAGCAAAGTAAACCATGTCAGTATATAAAAGTACTTTGAAGAGCTTGCTGTACAAAGAAGCTGAAGGGGTCATCTTGGAAAGAGTTCTGGACTTTGGGTAAGATGGGAAATTACCAATTAGCATTTATGAAGGAATTACAGTATGCCCTCACAGCGACCACAGCAGTCAGATCCCTCATAAGGGGTGTTCCACGAGATGGCTTCACTTCCTTTACTTCTACTCAAATTGGAGTCTGTTATTCTGTCTTTGTGATGTGTACCTCAAGACAGACATAGACATAAAAGCAAGACCATCTATACATAAACACACTTCCCCCTCCCCCTCCCCCTCCCCTTCCCCCTCCCTTATATATATATAAAACGTATCTGTGAGCCTGCATTTCCTAACTTATGAGGTGGGGATAAGATGAAGAACATTAAATGTGGAAGGAGAAATGGCACTTTTGCTGACTAGTTTATTGGGAATAAGATCACACACAATATTTTGTAACAAATAAAAATGTTAGTGCATTAATACTTCATTCTTCCTGTAAGAAGGGCAAGGAATAAAGATTCTTTTGTTAACCAAAAACAAAAAAGTAAGGAAAAAAAAATCCTCAGGGCTGAAAAAACTGCCTTGAGGGAATTTCCTGGGGAGAATCTCTGCCCTCCGTGCCAGGGACACATCCGCAGTGACACAGAGGCAGGAGCTGCAGCTCACCTCCACTGCCACTGTACAGGGAGGAAAGAACAGCAAGGCGGATCGGTTTCTGGGCTCCAAAATCACTGCCGACGGTGACTGCAGCCATGAAATTAAAAGACGCTTGCTCCTTGGAAGGAAAGTTATGACCAACCTAGACAGAATATCAAAGAGCAGAGACATTACTTTGCCAACAAAGGTCTGTCTAGTCAAGGCTATGGTTTTTCCAGTAGTCATGTATGGATGTGAGAGTTGGACAATAAAGAAAGCTGAGTGCCAAAGAACTGATGCTGAACTGTGGTGTTGGAGAAGACTCTTGACAGTCCCTTGGACTGCAAGGAGATCCAATCAGTCCATTCTAAAGGAGATCAGTCCTGAATATTCATTGGAAGGACTGATGCTGAAGCTGAAGCTCCAATACTTTGGCCACCTGATATGAAGAGCCGACTCATTTGAAAAGACCCTGATGCTGGGAAAGATTGAAGGCAGGAAGAAAATGGGATGACAGAGGATGAGATGGTTGGATGGCATCACTGACTCAAAGGACATGAGTTTGAGCAAGCTCTGTGAGTTGGTGACAGACAGGGAAGCCTGGTGTGCTGCAGTCCATGGGGTCACAAAGAGGTGGATACAACTGAGCGACTGAACAGAACTGAATTGATTGGGTTTCTGATAAACAGTAATTATGTGCATTCTCCAAGGTGGCAAATTACCTGGGCTGAACGCCATCTCTGGAAGCTTCACTTCGAAGACGATGCTGTGGGTGACGTCTCTCACCCCCTGCAGGGTGCGGTCCCGGAAGCAGACCACTTCCACGGACTGGAAACTGCCACTCCTGGTGTCAGCCCCGGATGTTTATGTTTCAGTTTTTTCAAGGAAGGAAGAGAGAGAGCTCACGTAAGAGCTTCGGCAAACCCAGCTGGAGGATTCCAGTCACTGTAAGTACACCCCCAACACCCTTGGCGGAAACAGCTTTCACCTCAGAGATTCTGAGCACATCCACATAGGCTTCCTTTGTCCAAGTGTCTAAAGGCTGGGTGTGGAACGGGCTCTGATTTCTTTTTAGGTGAGTTTTACAGAATGATTTCATGTTGCACAGAAATAATTCTGACAAATGAATCTTGAATGCAGGGGGAAAGAAGCTCATAAGACATTAAAAAGAAACTCCAAGACAAGCATGAGTTCCTCCGGTCCCCCTTCTCCCACAGGAGCTTACAGAGCGGCCGTGGTGAGGAAGCCCACGGCTACACGGACTCACCACCGGGATAAGCACGTGCAACCCTATCCTTCTGGGGAAGCTCTATGATCTAGCTATCTTCAGTGGACATCGTTATCTAAGAAAAGCACACACAAACGTAAATACCCAAATCCTAAATACACAGGAGCCTGTCTCATGCTTCCTCCCAGTCCTTAAACAGCCCCTTCAACAGTAACTCCTACTCTAACTTCTAAGTCCTACTCTAACTTCTAAGTAGGGACTTAAGTTTTAACTTAGAAGGTCCAGCCTTCTTCACTCAACACTATGCTTTTTATTTTTATTTAACACTATGCTTTTTAAACTCATCCGTGTTGATAAGTGTACCAGTAATTCACTCAGGCTGACTACAACACTGCATTCCATGGCAGTGAATACACCCCACATTATCCATTTCGTTGTTCAAGGAGACCTGGGTTATCCCAGTGTTTGGTTATAAAGAACAACGCTGCGATCGGCATTCCTGTATAGGTGTCTTGCTTGCATCTGAGGGTGCATTTCTGTGCTTTTGTACCTGAGAGGGAAACTGCTGAGCTATAGATATTTCTAACTTTGGGAGATACTTCCAAACAGGTACCCAGTGATGTCTGAGGGTTCCGATTCACCCACATCGTTGACAGCACTTGGTATTGTCATCTTTCTAAACTCAGTCTGGTAGGCATCTCATTATCTGGTGAGTGTGTGGTAGTATCTTTCATAACAGCATCTTATTGTCTTTATTAACGGGTACTGTCTTGTTATATTTTATTTCCTGGATGACTGACGATGTTGGGCATCTTTTCAAATGTGCACTACCCTCCATTTTATTCAGTTTAGGGTCGGGAAAAAGGGAGGATGGTAGCAATAAGAAAATCCTTCTTGAACACAACGCAGCTGAAGTGGGGGCTAGAGAAGTTCAGATTGGGGTTCCCCGAGCTGTGGGTCCTGCTCTACTCTACGCTGTCTTCAGCGCGATACAGTCGGAATCTGAAGGTCCGTAACAGACCTGCTTAGAGGCTCACCACCAATGGAAACTGGATCATGACAATTTACTGATTTGTTATCTGGTTTCTACACCAGCAATGACAAAAAAATCCATTTGGGAAAACAGAAATATAGACAGTCAGATACAAGGTCAAAAACATACAGTCAAAGACTGACAGAGACAGATAGGCAGATGGACACACACACACACACACACACACACACACACACACACACGTAAATACCATCTGTGGGCTGCTAGGACCAAAAGGTTCCTCAAAGGCCATCCGGGGTACTGTGCTAAGTTACAGGGATCGTACACGCCAATAGTTATCTGTGAACAAAAAAGACTTCGAGTGAGGCAGGGACCATGTCAGATTCACAGCACAAGCACTGCTAATCCCTCCCCTCTCCTGTTTATTTGGTTGTGCAAAAGCATCAACTATTAGACACTTGGTGAAGGGCTGGAGGAAAGAGAAGAAAGCAGAAGACAGAATGTCCTTGTGGCCCGGGCTGTCCAATTCGTCCCTTCACCCTCTGTGAGGAATTAGATTCATTTAGAAGGAAGACTCGGAGAAGGCAATGGCACCCTACTCCAGTACTCTTGCCTGGAAAATCCCATGGACCAAGGAGCCTGGTGGGCTGCCGTCTATGGGGTCGCACAGAGTCGGACATGACTGAAGTGACTTTGCAGCAGTAGCAGAAGGAAGACTGAAAGGAAGACAGGGAGGGAGGGAGGGCAGCCAACTGTCAGGGCTCACAAAGAGAAGATCCTGTCTCAAAGAGAGATGGTCTGTGAAAATTGCTAATTTTCATGTAATGAGAAAAGTCAAAGAAGGGTCACTACCGCTGTACGTAAGCGCAGAGTCAGACCAAACTAAAAAGCCCGCTGCTGTTGATGCTGCTCACCTGCTTTTCCTCCCACTCCTCCTGCTTGCAGCTCCCCGGCCCTGATCTCCACATCTGGAAAGCTCTGCTTTTAATGACGACTGCCCCAGTGGAGGCCGTCACCCCGCTTCTCTGCTTCCTGATCCCTCTGTACATCGCACAGGACAGCTTTCACTTTTTCTGTCTCCTTCCTCTCAAAAGACAATGAGGTCTTAATTTCTAAGTACTGTTCTCCAGTACAGTAGGAATCATACAGTACAGTAAAAGGAATCAGGGCTCTTTGGACACATGAGTAATCCTAGGGCTAGAGCAGGGAAAAAAAAAGGGCTTCCCTGATAGCTCAGTGGTACAGAAGCTGCCTGCAATGCAGGGGACAAAGGAGAAGCAAGTTCAGTCCTTGCATGGGAAAGGGATGGAGGAGGAAATGGCAACCCACGCCAGTGTTCTTGCCTGGGAAATCCCATGGACAGAGGAGCCTGGCGGGCTACAGTCCATGGGCTTACAAAGAGTTAGACACGACTGAGTGACTGAGCACACACAGCAGGGAAAACAGAAGACGAGCCTGGAGCACACAGTACACCAGACAGTTAGAAAGTGCTGAATGAACAGAAGGCCAAGGGCATGGCAAGGGGCACCAGAGACACCTGCAAAGAGCTCTCAGTGGCCAAGGCTGGCACAAGGCGAGCAAGGAAATAAAGAACGTAGTACTAGATCATAACCCAAACCAAAATAAATACCTATGAGTCCATAATGACATACACGATGAGACGAATATTTGAAGGTGAAGGAACAAGTCTTCCTTACAGAAGATTTCCAAGCAATATATGTAGATACAGACCCTCCAGGGACAGACCTTAATCCCTCTCCACCTTGAGTGTGGGCTCAACTTAGTGACTCGTTCCCAAAGAAAAAATAGTAGGGATAATTTTGAATATTAGAAAAACAAGGGAATTCCAGAAAAACATCTATTTCTGCTTCATTGACTATGCCAAAGCCTTTGACTTTGTGGATCACAACAAACTGGAAAATTCTTAAAGAGCTAGGAATACCAGACCACCTTACTTGTCTCCTGAGAAATCTGTATGCAGGTCAAAAGGCAACAGTTAGAACTGGGCATGGAACAACAGACTGGTTCCAAACTGGGGAAGGAGTACGTCAAGGCTGCATACTGTCACCCTGCTTATTTAATTTATGAGCAGAGTACATCACAAGAATGAACCAGCGGAACGAATCACAAGCTGTAATCAAGATTGCCAGGAGAAATATCAACAACCTCAGATATGCATATGATACCACTCTAATGGCAGAAAGTGAAGAGGAACTAAAAAGAGCCTTTTGATGAAGGTGAAAGAGGAGAGTGAAAAAGCTGGGTTAAAACTCAACATTCAAAAACAAGATCATGGCATCTGGCCCCATCACTTCATGGCAAATAGATGGGGAAACAGTGGAAACAGTGGCAGATTTTATTTTCTTGGGCTCCAAAATCACTGCAGATGGTGACTGCAGCCATGAAATTAAAAGACGCTTGCTCCTTGGAAGAAAAGCTATGACAAACCTAGACAGTATATTACAAAGCTGAGACATCACTTTGCCAACAAAGATCCGTATAGCCAAAGCTATGGTTTTCCCAGTAGTCATGTATGGTTGTAAGAGTTGGACCATAAAGAAGGCTGAGCACTGAAGAATTGATGCTTTCGAACTGTGGCGCTAGAGAAGATTCTTGACAGACCCCTGGACAACAAGGAGATCAAACGAGTCAATCCTAAAGAAAATCAATACCCTGAATATTCATTGGAAAGACTGATGCTGAAGCTTCAATACTTTGGCCACTTGATGCAAAGAGCCAAATCATTGGAAAAGACCCTGATCCTGGGAAAGACTGAGGGCGGGAGGAGAAGGGGACAACAGAGGATGAGATGGCTAGATGGCATCACTGACTCGATGGACATGGCTTTGGGTGGACTCTGGGAGATGGTGATGGACAGGGACGCCTGGTGTGCTGCAGTTCATGGGGTTGCAGAGTCGGACACGACGGAGCGACTAAACTGAACTGAATCATAAGTAAACAACAGACAAGCCCAAACTAAGAGGCATTTGACCAAAATAACTGAACTCTTCAAAACTGTCAAGGTCACTAAAAACAACAGAAGTCTGAGGAACTGTTAGAGACCAGAGGAGAAGGAGACATGACATGACAACAGAATGTAGTCTCCCGGATGGGATCCCTGCATGCAGGAGGGTGCTAACGGAAAAACTGGTGACATGTGAACAAACTCCAGAGTGGAGTAAATGGTTATGTATTAATGTTGGTTTCTCACTTCTGACAAATGTACTGCAATACTGTAAGGTGACAACACTAGAGAAAACTAAAATGGGTGAGGGTAGCCTCTGCACCATACTTCCGCTTTTCTATAAATCTAAAATTATTCTAAGATAAAGGCCATTAGAAAAAAAGAAGAGAGCGAGCATCTGCAGAGCAGGGAGTAGCCTCAAGGTCTCCATGATGAGTTCACAGATACACAGCATATACCAAATGAAGGCAGGTGAATGGTGAAAAGATGGAAACAAGAAAGGGAGCAGGAAGAGGGAGAAGGGGTGGTGAAAGGGTGGGTTAAAGGAGGAGGGAAGGAAGGTGGCTGGCAGAAAACCATGAACTTATTAGCACCAGTTCAGTTCAGTTCAGTAGCTCAGTCGTGTCCGACTCTTTGCGACCCCATGAATCGCAGCACGCCAGGCGTCCCTGTCCATCACCATCTCCCGGAGTTCACTCAAACTCACGTCCATCGAGTCAGTGATGCCATCCAGCCATCTCATCTTCTGTCATCCCCTTCTCCTCCTGCCCCCAATCCCTCCCAGCATCAGAGTCTTTTCCAATGAGTCAACTCTTGACATGAGGTGGCCAAAGTACTGGAGTTTCAGCTTTAGCATCATTCCTTCCAAAGAAATCCCAGGGCTGATCTCCTTCAGAATGGACTGGTTGGATCTCCTTGCAATCCAAGGGACTCTCAAGAGTATTCTCCAACACCACAGTTCAAAAGCATCAATTCTTCAGTGCTCAGCTTTCTTCACAATCCAACTCTCACATCCATACCTGACCACAGGAAAAACCATAGCCTTGACTAGATGGACCTTTGTTGGCAAAGTAATGTCTCTGCTTTTGAATATGCTATCTAGGTTGGTCATAACTTTCCTTCCAAGGAGTAAGCGTCTTTTAATTTCATGACTTCAATCACCATCTGCAGTGATTTTGGAGCCCAGAAAAATAAAGTCTGTCACTGTTTCTACTGTTTCCCCATCTATTTCCCATGAAGTGATGGGACCAGATGCCATGATCTTAGTTTTCTGAATGTTGGGTTTTAAGCCAACTTTTTCACTCTCCTCTTTCACTTTCATCAAGAGGCTTTTGAGTTCCTCTTCACTTTCTGCCATAAGGGTGGTGTCATCTGTATATCTCAGAGAAGGCAATGGCACCCCACTCCAGTACTCTTGCCTGGAAAATCCCATGGATGGAGGAGCCTGGTGGGCTGCAGTCCATGGGGTCTTGAAGAGTCGGGGACATGACTGAGCAACTTCACTTTCACTTTTCACTTTCATGCACTGGAGAAGGAAACGGCAACCCACTCCAGTGTTCTTGCCTGGAGAATCCCAGGGACGGGGGAGCCTGGTGGGCTGCCATCTATGGGGTCGCACAGAATTGGACACGACTGAAGCGACTTAGCAGCAGCAGCAGCAGCATCTGTATATCTGAGGTTATTGATGTTTCTCCCGGCAATCTTGATTCCAGCTTGTTCTTCCTCCAGCCCAGCGTTTCTCATGACGTACTCTGCATATAAGTTAAATAAGCAGGGTGACAATATACAGCCTTGATGTACTCCTTTTCCTATTTGGAACCAGTCTGTTGTTCCATGTCTAGTTCTAACTGTTGCTTCCTGACCTGCATATAGGTTTCTCAAGAGACAGCATCAACTGTATTCAATTTTCCACCCCTAGTACCAGGCTAGAGAACGTATGGAGGTGAGAGATGGATCATAAAGAAGGCTGAACGCCAAAGAATTGATGCTTTTGGACTGAGGTGTTGGAGAAGACTCTTAAAAGTCCCTTGGACTGCAAGCAGATCAAACCAGTCAATCCTAAATATTCATTACAAGGACTGATGCTGAAGCTCCAATACTTTGGCCATTGGAAAAGAGCCTGATGCTGGGAAAGACTGAAGGCGGGAGGAGAAGGGGACGACAGAGGATGAGATGGTTGGATGGCATCACCAACTCAATGGACATGACTTTGAGCAAGCTCCAGAAGATGATGATGGACAGGGAAGCCTGGTGTGCTGCAGTCCATGGGATCAAAAAAGAGTTGGGCATGACTTAGGAAATGAACAACAAGTACCTGACTAGTTCCTCCTTGATGCCGCCACTCTTTCCTTTCTCAACATCCTAGGCTCTCCACTTAGTGACGTTTTAACCCTGGGATTTTCCTGGGTGAGACGGTGAGGGCATGGTCTGAGAGACTGTTTCCTGTGAAAAGCATGAGCAGTCCAAGAAGGAGGCCCCCACCTCACGCGCTCTCTGATTGGAGACGCTACCTTCCTGGAGTTTTCCTGGTCCGGCTGGCCATCACCACCATGGGGGGGCAACTCTTTATTCTGTTCTCCCATATAGACTGTGATAGACGGCATCTGTCAGGCTGACTACATTTAATAAGTCATCCTTGCTTCAACTTCACACTTTAAAAAATTTACCAAAGGCATTAATCACTCTTTGATCCAGCAAGCAAGTGGGGAGAAGGGAGAAGATGGCATTCAACGGCTGTAACATTTGAAACACCTTAGAGAAGAGAATGGCCTGATGGTGGGGGAAAAAAAAACTACAGGCTACAGCCCAGTGGGTATGGTTCTAATCCTGCCGTTAATTGATTTTAAGACCTTGGGGAAGGTCTTCCCTCGCCTGTAAAATGAAATAGTAAAATCATTTCATCTCAAAGGAGTCCTTCTGGCTCCAGAATTTTAGAGCTTTATAGGCCATTACAGAGAAAAAAAAAAAAAAACATATAGGTTACAAAAATACATAGACTATATTAAGGTTCATTTTTACCTGGTGTCTAAAGGCTCTTCAATTTTTATTTGGGAAGAACCCAGACATATCAATCCAGAATATGCCATTCATACAGAGATGCGGCATTTCAATTTTCAAATACAACTCCATCAACCTGGGCTGTTATCAAAGGTTCTGAGTTACTCTCATCTGATCTTCAGCAATTCCCGATACCTCTGTGCCTAAGTTTCTCATCTACAGGGTCACTCTCACCTGCACTTGGCACAGAGACTGAGAACAAGAGAAGCACGCAACCAGCGAGAACCATAACAACAAAAATCCCATTGCAGTAAATACATCGGCCTCTTCGTTCAGTTCAGTCTACCACCGATAGTCATCTACCTTCAGCTTCAAAGTTACCATTTCTTAGCTGGCGGAGAAAAAGGAGGATAAGTTCTAGTTTATCAAATATTCTCTGGGTCCAGGTTTCATCATCTGAAAGTGTAGAGCTGAGACTAAATGATATTTAAATTATATAAATTAGAATGTGACATCAGATAGTACAAATGGATGCTTAATTTCAAAAAATGAGCATATTTCTGACACTAAATACAAAGGCAACCAGGCAGGAAGGTAGTAAGAAAAAAAAAATCCTTTTAGATAGGACCAGGAATAAGTTTCTTAGAGCAACCTGACCTAAAAATGAGCTATAGAGAAGGAATGAACCACTAAAGAGAAATTTACCACTTATTTATAAAGGGAGGTTAGCTCAAATCTGTTTTAAAGGAACTCTTCTACCCACAGGAGGCATGCATAAGTACGAAGAGCAAGCGTCCGAGAGGAAGATGACAGAATCCATTTGACATCAGGCTGAACACAATGAAATAGTCCTCTGATGATTCAAAAGTGACCCCAAAATCTTTCAGTGCTTTAGGAATCAAACCTACAAGCTTAATCACTGTAGGATTCAGTCCAAATGAGGCTCAGCAAGCCAGTTTAACTATTTGGGTAAACAGACTTCATAAATGGCAGTCAGAAATAACCATTGGCTAGGAGATCTGGATTCTAGAACTGGCTTTGCCACAGATTCATTGTGTGAACATGGACAAATCACTTCCTTTTACAAGAGAACTCAGCAGAAAGAAACAAAATGTAATTGCAAAAAAAAAAAAATCTATTTAGAAGGTTTATGAAATAAATGCTCCTTTCTCCTTGGCTGAGAGCATATAATTCATTGAAGTTGTTCAGTGATGAGCTGGCTACCATCCACCCAGCAATTTGCTGAAAAAGTACAACGTGAGAAGAGAAAGAGGGCAAAATTGCCAACTTGAGCGTCTGGAGAAATTTCCACACTGCCATAAAACATGCTTAACTGACAAATGACTGTCTATTACCCACACGCTCGATGTAACAGGAAATGCACAAAGGGGATTATGTGTTTTAAAAGTATAGGAAAAAAGTTCTGAGATATCATGCATGGCGATGTCAGCGATGGAGACCAAGATGTGGATACTGCTGAATGAAGAAACAGCCCCTAACCAACAGCAGACCAATTACTGCTCCTTTGCTGGTGCTCTTGTCCTAAGATTTCACAACCTGAAAACTGAAGGCTGACGCTGTCAAAATGACAAAACGTTTCCCAAACATTCAATCTCAAATAGCTGTTCTGGAGAAAAAATGAGACTCAGTCAAGCAAGCTTTCCCTGACGATGGGCAGTGGGGCAGCATCCGGGGCTGCATCAGCATGAACCCCGGAACAGCTGCAGCATCACCACCACCGGAACCCACACTGGAGGGCAAAAAGAGCTTAGACAAAGCCCATTTTCAGCCAGCCCAATGCATGTAATACTCAGTGCTGCTCAGCGAGCACTGCTAGCTTGAGGGAGATCGGCGGTGCGGGCAGGAGTCACCAGAAGCAGCAGTACGGGAGCTAGCCCCACAGGCGGGGAAGCCAACGGGTACTGGCCCTTCCTGGCTCCGCAGCGCATGACTTCCACACACTGGAAACCCAAGAGTTGGCGGGGGGCACGGTGGGAGAGCTGAGGCCACAGAAATAAGCAGACACCACGAAAGCACAGCACCCTCACCCCGAGAGCCTGCCGTCAGACATCGGCCAGCACACGACTGAGGATAAACCTTAACATGCCCAGCCTCTTAACCTTGTAATTTCACATCTAGAAATCTTTCCTAAGGAAACAAACAATTCAAAGTACAAAGAGGAGGGCAGGGAGGGTGGGATTTCATGCATAAAGAAGCTCCTAATAGTGAAGAATTATGAGAGACCTAAATGTCCAAAACTTGAGAAATTCATGATGATACGTATTTATTAAAAAGGATGTTGATGCAGAGTTTAGTATTATGCTAAAATAAAACAGAAGGTAGTATAATCTGAGTCATTAAAATCTGCACAGGAGACTAAAAGATTTTCAGTAAATGGAGTGCTATGAAAACCCACTGTGGGCAGAATAAACCATTTTACGGAAGTTGGGGGTGGGGGAAGTTTTCTTCAAAGAATCATGAGTAAGTTTCACTCTGAAGAAACTGGGAAGAGAAGAAGTACAGGGGTGGGGAGAGGATGAGACAGAAGAAGAGAAAGGAGACAGGAGTTCCAGGCATCAGCCCTGCAGGGGGAGGGCAGTCAGCACCTCCGAGGGGAGCACCAAGGGAGCGGGGGTCAGATCCGCACAGGGCCCGGGCCACATGGGGGCCTCTGCATACAACACGGGGACCAGGGACAGATCCGCACAGGCCTGGGGCACGGGGGGTCCTCTGCATACCATATGGGGGACCCAGGGACAGATTCGCACAGGGTTCAGACCATATGGGGTCCTCTGCATACCACATGGGGGAGCAGGGACAGATCTGCACGGGCCCGGGACACGTGGGGTCCTCTGCATACCACACGGGGGAGCAGGGACAGATCTGCACAGGGCCCGGGACACTTGGGGTCCTCTGTATACCACACGGGGACTGGGGACTTATCTGCACAGGGCCCAGGCCACATGGGGTCCTCTGTACACCACATGGGGCACACGAGACAGATCCGCACAGAGCCCGGGGCACGTGGGGGCCTCTGTACACCACACGGGAGAGCAGGGACAGATCTGCACAGGGCTCGGGCCACATGGGGTCCTCTGTATACCACACGGGGACCGGGGACTTATCTGCACAGGGCCCGGGCCACGTGGGATCCTCTGTATACCACACGGGGACCGGGGACTTATCTGCACAGGGCCCGGGCCACGTGGGGTCCTCTCTGCACCACATGGGGCACACGAAACAGATCCACACAGGGCCCGGGGCACGTGGGGGCCTCTGTACACCACATGGGGGACCCGGGAACAGATCCGCACAGGGCCCGGGGCACATGGGGTTCTGCACGCCACACAGGGGACTTGGGTTCTTAGAGCACAGGAGAGACAGCATTGCTCTGCCTCATTTGGAGAGTGACATGATCAGATCTGCTTTTCAGGGGACTTCCTGGGATGATACGGGGACGGACTGGATGGAGGCCTGAGCAGGCACACAGAGCCCACTGGGAAGCTACTGTGGGAAAGCAGATGAAAGACCATGACGCTCAGGCTGGCCAGGTGGCAGAAGAAACGCAGAGGTGGCAGAAAGAGAGAAGTTTAGGAGGTGAGATCCACGGATATGGTGCTGGTAGAGGATCGAGAGGCAGCCAGCTGGCTGCCCAGATTCACAGCTCTCGTGACCGGATGGATGACAGTGTCGCTACAAGATGGCGATGCCCAGGAGGGTACCAGCCTTGGGGTGAAGACCCTGAGATCAACTCAGACATACTGAATTTGAGGTGCTGGAGTAGGCAGGCAGGGGGTTGGCTAACGCAGGCCAGGGCCCAGAGGCAAGTTCGGGCTGGAAACGGTGGTCAGTAGGGTTGTGGGCACCAGGTTTCCCAGAAGAGAAAGCAGACTCAAAGGAGAGAAACCTGCGGCAATTCCAATGGCTCTCCAGCTTCTGTGTGAAGACACCACGACAGGGCTCACAGAGGAGCAGGGGCTTCTTGAGGGTCAAAGTCCCTGCTAAGAGGAGGAGGCAGGAAATAGAGCAAAACAGGAAGCTGGAGCACAAAAGCGAAGAATTCATGTCGAAAAGAATGCCTATTTCTCGAAGAATAGGATAAAAAATTTCAAGGAAAGTTCATGACTCAAGGAACATGAAAGAGAAAGTGGAATTATGTGAAAGCAAGTGAACAGGGTTCACACCATGAGGCAGGAACGGTCTCGAGTGAAGTGAGAGCTAGGTTTCACAGACATCACGTCTCCAGAAAGAAAGAAAGAGTTGCTCAGTCGTGTCCGACTCTTTGTGACCCCATGGACAGTCCACAGAATTCTCCAGGCGAGAGTCCTGGAGTGGATAGGCTTTCCCTTCTCCAGGGGATCTTCCCATCCCAGGGATCGAACCCGGGTCTTCCGCATTGAATTCTGTACCAGCTGAGCCACCAGGGAAGCGCTCACGCCTTCAGGGCTCTGCTCCAGCCCTGCTTTCCTGGGAAGTCTCCGTGCTCACCAGCCTTGTGCTTGTCCACGAGGACCAGCAGCTCTCTCCTCTCTAAATTCACACACACACCGTGTGCCCATCAAGTGTCTGGCATCACGCTACAAGTGCAGCATGTGCTGTGGGGTGTAACACGGTCCTGGTGTGACCACTGCTCCGGGGCTGATCAGGGATCCCAGTTGAGACGACCTGTGACACACCAGCAATGGCATGGAAGCCCCGTCAGTGCCCGGAGAGGGGTCGCTACCAGCACACAGAAGAGGGGTGTCGAACAGCGCCGGGACCGCGCCAGCGCTTCCAGGGTGTGGACTAGGAAGGGAGGGGGTGAGGCACTGGCCAGCGGCAGGAGGAACACCAGCCGGCGTGACCAAAGGCGGGAGATGGGGAGAAGACGAGGGCAGCAGGGGCATCTGGAGGGCACAGCTTGGGGAGCTTTCGAAGGTGAGGTGGGAGGGATGGGCAGTCGCCAAGTCTGAGGAGGCCCTGAACGCTGAGCCTTTCTAACTCTGTCTTGAAGATCACAGGAACCACAGGGGGTTTTCAGGTAGCAGAGGGACACGATCCAATTGCTGTGTGAGAACATGCATCTGGGCGGCACGGCGGGGGGTGGATGGGACACCCAGGACTACAGAAGGGAGGTCGGCCGTGAGGCCACGGAGCTCCTGAGAGTCCACAGTCTGTGTAGCCTCTGGCAACCCTTCCTAGAACAAGACTGGACACAGAGGCACAGATAAACCGCCAAGTATCGTCCGTGTCATCTCACTGGCCCGTCTTTCTGTGACTTGAATTTCTAGCTAACTTTCCACAAGTCGATGTCTCATTGCTCCTATAAGGACTCGGGTTCCACAAGAACAGGTGCAATCATATTTCACAATTTCTGGCTCACAGGAGGTGCTCATGATATGCGCTGAGCCATGCCAGGCTTTCCTGAGATACAGCCTTAACCCAGTGAAGGATGCCGCGTCTGAATCGGGCGGTGGTTGGCCTCTGGGTCAGGGGCCTCGCCAACTCACCCAAATCACTTCACAGGAGACGCCAGAGAACGTTCAGGCTTTAAAAACTGGCTGCTGCTGAGGAGGAAAGGAGTTGGACACACGCTGCCCACCTGCTGCAAGCTGGGCACTTTATCCACGTCATCGCATTTCTTCCTTGTCAGCAGCGTCGGGGAAGAGAGGAGCCTGGCGGACTATAGTCTGTGGAGTCTCAAAGAGTGAGACACCACTGAGCAAGCATGCACACGCAGGTTACCACCACGGGACAGCGAGACCTGGGTGACGCAAGGGTGTGCGCATCCCCCAAGGTCACAGACCTACAAGGTGGCAACACCGGGAGTCAGACCTGCTTGATTCCAAATGGCAAGCAGGGTCCACCTCTCCCCCAGTGACATGAGAACGGACTGGAAGAAAGTGCATGGGCTTCGGAACCAGACAATTAAGCCATTTGAGTCTCATCTGCATCAGAGAGAAAATGCGGGACTTCCCTGGTGATCCAGTGATTAAGAATCCACCTGCCAATGCAGAGAACATGGGTTCAATCCCTGGTCTGGGACGATCCCCCATGCCTTGGGGCAACTAAGCCCATGTGCCATAACTATGGAGCCCAAGGGCCCTCGAGCCGGTGCTCCACAACAAAAGAAGCCAGCGCAATGAGAAGCCTGCCCACCACAACTAGAAAGCGGCCCCTGCAAGCTCAACCAGAGACAGCGGGCACACTGCAACAGAAGAGCCAGCACAGACAAAAATACATAAAAACAGGAAACGCAGGTACTGAGAATACCTACGTCACGAAGTCATTACACGACAGAGCATGTGAAAGCCCCCTTTAAACTGCCAACTGTTGTTCTGGCAGAGCTGCCCTCGGGGAAGACCATGTCTTCACCACGCACAACTGAAGTCCAGCCGCTTTCAAAGCCAGGCTGATTTGCCCCATCTGCTGTCACAACGGGGCCTCGAAGCACCAACGACAGATCTTGCTGCTGCTAAGTTAGCTACAGGTCTGCAAATCTGACTGGGGTGGGGCTTGGGCAAGAATTATAATAAAAACCCAACCCTCAGTCATCAATCTAAAGAGGGCTCCCTCTGACAAAGAAAATGCTAGTGTAGGTGAGAAAGAAAAAAATCTACTTTAAAATAAAAGGCACCTGAAGTTCAGGCCAAGGAAGAGCCAGGGCACCAGCAAGAGGCCTGTCTCGTCTCAGCTCTGACGTACCTACACGGCGACTGAAACCCTCCCACTTGATTTCAAACCTGCATGATACTCATCATCAATATTTTATTTTTAATTTTCAGTGTCTTAATATGGCTAGGACAGCTTCCTATCTATCTCATCACATCTAAAGACACTTAGAGTACTCCTTCCCTCACTCAAAAGAGTTTTACTGGGGGCCTGAGGCGAGGGCTGGCCACTACGCTGAGGCAGGTCCGTGTGGGACTTGGTCCCTGCCCTCTGGGAGCTCACAGTCCAACAGCATGAGAGGCAGTGTGTGCAAGGGAGTGAGAAGGGGGGTGAGGCCGGGAGGCCAGGGGCAAGGGCAGCGAGGTCAGCCGGGACAGCTCACACCTGAGACACCACGGGAAGGCCTCTCCATGGACGCAGGGCTTTGACAACAGACAGTCTCTTAGCACCCCCGGGCAGGACCTGCTTTAGGAAAACCAAACAACACGAGGACAAAGAGACACAGGAACGCTTCTGGGTCTGTCTGCTTAGGGGGACTGTCTGGTGAAAACCAGAGAAGCCTAGCAAGACCAATGGCTCATGAGGAAAATAGGGCAAGATGAGGCAGGAAAGGTGGACTGGGGGCAGAAGGAAGACGTCTTCAGCTCTTGATTAGTGAATGGCACGGGGAACGTGACGGGGCTGAGGGAGATCCCTGCGGGGTGGAGACTGTCACTGACCAGGAGCGAGAGGACCAGAGTCTGCACTGCCGCGGTAGCTCTGGCAATGAATTAAAACAGATAGAAAGTGTATCAGGAAGAAAAACTGAGGCAGTGAGGAATCCACAATTACTCTGAGGTGCCACAGAGCTAAGAAAACCTGGAGGAGGTCCTGATTTGGGCAGTGTAGGGGTGGGGGACGGTGAAGATGCGGAGATGTCCTGAAACTTTCTCTGGAAGGCTTAAGACACCTAAATGAGCCTGAATTTCGCAGTGGTCTATCATAACATGAACATCAGATTTTCTTATTGGATAATAAAATGCTCCTCAAAGTTTCTCTGACCTTTGTCCTTTGACCCTGGAAGAAATCGCTGTAGTGTTTGAGCGAGGAAACCAGCACCGTGGTCTCGTCATACTTGATTAGGAAGTAAGGCAGTGCTGGGACTCCTTCTGTCTGACAAAGGGCATCATACGCGTGCTCGAGGGCTTGAATCTGAAATCAGGAAACACTGAGTTATTCTCCAGACAACTACTTACCTAGCTCTGAGCTGAGAAAAATTAACATACAATAAAAGGTACTTTCGGGCCAGAAGACTGGAAATGATTGCTCACACCCCTGTTCCTCTCTTGCAGCAAGCAGACCTAAGGGTGCCCCAAATCACACCACCTCACTCTGAGATAACGCGTGGTGGTGTCTCAGACAGGAGCACACACACATATTTCACGGCACCCTTAGTGTGATGGCTCCCGGTTCCCCAAGACGCCACCACAAAGGTTTAGAGAGCGCCCAGACACTAAGTCTCGCCTGTGATATCCCAGCATGAATCTACCACGGATGGATTTTGCCCTGACCCCTTCTATAACCTTCAGTAGCTCCCTTGAGACACGCTTTCTCTTACTTATCATACAACTGACTCATTCACAAAGCGCAATTCAAGGCTGTTTATAGCACGTTCACAGGGATTTGTCACAATACTTTGAGAACATTTTTGTTCCCATTAAGAGAAACCTCAAACCCATCCGGACTCAATCCCCAGCCCTAGTCTTTTGTTCGCACTTACAGTTCTCCCTAGAAAATTCATTCCACAGAACCACAACCTTTGATTTATCTTAGTAAATGAGCTTTTTAATTAACAAGGGCCCTCCCTGGCTTTGGATTTCTGGGCTTTAGTGAGTGACATGCTTCATGAATTCAAGTCATCTTGACACTCAGCGTTTGCCTTGACGACAATCAGAATTTGGGGGCTGAGGGTCTGTCTTCTACCAACTTGATGGTTTTCACTGCTCTTCTGGGAACCACCTCTAAAGACCTTATTATCTTCCTTAAACTGCAAGGACTAGCTCTGTAGGGACCGTCCTTAATGTAGAAGTTCTGCAACTTGGAACAAAGAAAGGGAGAAGTCTTCTCTTTGGTTGCAAAGACTCTCTCCACTGAGAGTGGAGATCACGCTTTGGCAAATTCCCGCAGTCTTTCAAAGTGTTTCTGTAATTCCTCCCTACTGGCTTAGCATCTCCACACAGGTCACGAGGACCTGGACAAGCGCTGCTGACCACTCTTCACACACGCTTACCAAACACTGTGCGAGCAAGTCTGCTCTCAGTGCCGCCTTTGGGGGATTCCACAGAGACCGCCTCCTCACCCAGACAAGTGTCTTTAGAAAGAGCTAGATAAACTACTCATGCACATTTAAACTCAGTTTGATCTGCATTTTGTTTTATTTGTTGATACCTGTTTTGGCAAAAACCATTGATCCAAGGCCACTGGCCCCTGAATGAGGGGTATGCTCTCTGGAAGGCAGAGAGCTGGGGAGCAGAACCAGTAGTAGAAATGGTACTTCTTTAGATCCTGGAAGAAACAAGACGACACATCAGAATGGCACGGTGATCACACGGAAACGCGCCTACTAACGCTAACTTCCCAACAGCTACGTGAGACAGAAAAACTAATGCACGCCAGATACGACCAACTTGTCAGAAACCTCCAACAGAACCCCCGTGTTTATCTGAAATGTCCCCACACATTCACACTAATGTATCAGGACAGACATAATATATTTTATTGACCACTTCCTAATAGAAAGTATCCAAAAAGTAACTGATGTTGTTGTCATCATTGTTTAACATATAAAATCACCCCGGGAGGTAGCTGTTATCTGCCCATTTTACAGACAGAAAACTGAAGCTTAGAGAGGGATGGAAAGCTTGAACATAGATACCAAGTGGCAGAGAGGAGAGTAGAATTCTACTTCCAAAATATAAGCTCCTGTTCATGGTACCAGGCGTACCCAGCGTGCCATCTGTGGAGGTACAACTTCCCAACAGTCACCACTCTTGTCACAACTGAATGAACTAAGCATGCTATTGAAGTTATTAGAACGTGCTACATATAACCTGAGATAATATAACAGTGTTTTCAGAACTGTCATACTGGTGAAATTCAAGTCAACAACTAAGCACTTGCTGTGTACAAGGCAAAATGTTAGATACTCCGGCAGTAAGAAGATGAAAAAAATTCAGTCCGGCCCTCAGGGAGCTCAGTCACTGCAGGGAACAGAGAGGAAACAAGTACATGAGTAGCTGGATGAGTCACAGAAGAGGTTCCAGGACCTAGGGTGCACCGACGACAGAAGAGGCATGCCTTCGGGGTGTGTGTGCCTGCTCCCCAGCCAGGGGAGGCGAGAAAGGGCCCGTGACTTGTGAGGCCGTCCCCACTCAGGCCCAGTGTTCTCGTCTCCGAATTTCTGTAGCAGGTGAGGCCTGAGTCACTCATGTGGGAGGACCCTGTGGTTATGTGGGTACCTGACAGCTTCCTACCAGCCTGTTACCACTGATCACTTTGTAGTTTATGTCGCTACTTGACATTTCCTCTCAGATCTTGCCAGGAATCAGGAGGGGACCAATGCTTGGTGACTTCTCACTGAGGTATGCTTCGTGCACCACGAAGGCCACCGTGCTGGACTGACCTGGTGGCGGAGTGGGTAAGCATCTCCTGCCAGTGCAGGGGACCCTGGTGTGACCTCTGGTCTGGGAAGATCCCAAGTGCCTCGGGGTCACTAAGCCTGAGCGCCACGGCTCCTGGACAGTGCTTCAGAGCCCAGGAGCCATGCCTACTGAGACTGCGTGCCCTAGAGCGTGCGCGCCGCAACAAGAGAAGCCACTGCAGCAAGAAGCCTGGGCACCTCCTGGGCACGAGAGTAGCCTCCACTCGCTGCAACTAGAGAGAGCCCACACAGGCAATGAAGCCGAAAAAAGAGTCACCATGTTAAAGATGTTACAGCACATTAAGTGGTTTTCTAGTATACTGACCAGGCTGTGCCACCATCCCCACCAATTTCAGAATGTATTCATCGCCTCACAAAGAAACCCCAATAGCAGAAACTCCCCACTGGTTTATTAGTTAGAAATCCCATTCACAGAAACTCTCCGTTCACCTCACTCTCACCCCCTGGAAACCTCTAGCCTACATTCAGTCTCTCTAGATTCGCCTATTCTGGACTTTCCAAACAAATGCAGTCAGACTAGGTGACTTTTTAAAAACAAACTTACACATAAACACATGTCCAGATGAAGAAGACTAGTCACTATAGTTTCCACAGTCTGTATTTCTGCCACTAACTGATCAACTAAGGACAAACTCCCTTTAACAACAGCAAAGCAAAGTGCAAAATCTAAATTAATAAAGTGTCTGTACCTTGGAGTCCTAGAAAGAACAGAAAGGAAAGCAAAACACCTCTAGAGATTTTTCTCTCTTCCATGTGCTTAAATGATTTGTCATAACTGATCTTTAGCGAAAGGTTAAACGATTCAAGATGAAGGCCTTGGCAGTTTCTAAAAGCTCTTATCAGGTCATCTTCAAGAGTCAAAAGGCAAAAAAAAAAAAAGAGTCAAAAGGCTTGAATTTCTTAGGATGCTTTTCAGGACACAAGAGACCTCGATCACATCAAACATAAAGCTCTTTGTGTCTGACAGGTTCCTAAAGACACAGACTTTTAATTTTTTTTAAACGCAGACTAAGAATACTCAGTAGAAAGGGCAACATGGCCAACTCACATAACGACTCTGAGATGCCTTAAAACTTTAAGTGAGATCCAATGCTATTTTCTCATTAAACACAAGTTGTCCATTAGATTTTACTAGCTAAAACCCTTAATACAGAAGATGTATTGATGGTAAAATTAAAAAAAAAAAAAAACACATCAATTAGCATTGCTTTTATTTATCCTTACAAAATTACTCAATTTACAAAATATCAGTGCCAAATTGTGTCTAGTAATCCCCTGAAGTATCTGGCGCTTTTCTATCTCGCCACCGACACACAGAAAGCACTTTAACTTGTCAGGAAACGTGCTCCTTGCAGGGCCCCCATGCCCACTGCCCCCCACTCTGGGTATGACCCCAGTTTGAATCCTCTCTCACTCTCCCCTTTGCCTCGGGTGGTGCATCAAAGAGGCAGCAGGAGGAAGAAATGGAGGACGAGTTCATGGGGGAGGAAGGAAGGCAAGACTATATCTTGGCAAACCAAAAAAGAAAAGAAAAATGTAGGGAAGAGGATTAACATCCGAAGATGATAAAGCTGGGGTGAACAACCAGCGCACTTAATGCGTGTCCACATCAGTATGTTTACATGCCCACTCCAGGGGGCTATCTTCTAAAGAAATAAGCGGGAAGAGAAAATCAGTGTGGCTGACGATGTTCACTGCAACTTTTTTTAATAAGAGTGAATACTGGGGACTTGCCTTGCGGTCCAGTAGTTAAGACTGCTTCCAGTGCAGGGGTCGTGCGTTCGACCCCTGGTTGGGGAACTAAGATCCCACATGCTGCGTAGTGCGGTCAAAAGCAAAATAAAATAGTGAATACTGAAAGCAACCGAGATGTCGAAAGGTCTATAGAACACACGCTTGACAGAATACTATAATGTCAACATAATTATACAGGGCAAATGAACTTTCTGCGGAGATATATGCAGACGCACACACGCATATGTGTGTATACACGTGCATAAGCATGTGTGTGGGCTGGCACTTCTGTTAAAAGCAATCAGCCCTCACCTTCTGCCATGTTCCCCATCACTGAGGCTCCCTCCCCCTGCTTCCCTGGGCAGCAGTTGTTCTCCTAATGTGATTTCTTCTCCTCTTCAAAGCTGCCCTTAAAGTTCACTTTAACTAGATCTCACTTACATAAAACATTTTCTTTGTTAAAAAACAACAACAACACAGCTGTGTGGACAAGCTATGCAGGGTGACCCCCTCTCATCTAGAAGTCACCTGGGGATGGCTTAGATCCTCGAGTCGTCACCTGTTCCTTATGTCGATGGACCCAGCAACTGGGCTCTGCGGCGCTGAACTTAACAAAGACGTCAGCAGTGATGAACCCAGCTCCCGGAACTGGGCTTTGTCACCTCCTCAAATGATGAGAGCTGGGTCTCCCTGTCACATAAACCAGGCAAAGCCACCAGTGCGATCAGGGAGAATGAATTAATCTTGCATCAGTGAGAAACGCCAGCCACTACCGGATCACTAAGCACCCAAGGATTTGTTTAGCAGATGTGACTTGAGAGAAGAGAGCAGCCTGTCCCACCGGTGCCCTGGGCTCAGCCAGGGCAGTCCACAGTCCACACCCCGCAGAGCCCGCAGACTTACCGCAAATGTCAAGAGGAGGAACTTGTTGAGGAGCACGGGGTTGTCCAGGGCGGCCCCCGATTTGATGGACTCCCAGATCTGCCGGGAGGAGGAGTAGCGTCAAGGCAGGTCCCGGGGTCTCCTCCCGCCTCCCTCCCAGGAGCACATGGAGCTGCAGGGCAGTGCGCCTTCCTCCCCACTGTCCAGAAGCATCCTTTCTCTTGCTGGGTCTCAGCATCAAGGAGGAAACCCGGCCCGTTCATGCCTTGGTTACTGCCTTCCACAGATGTTTACTTATTGTCAACTACAGAGCAAGCACATCGGGGCTACAGAAGAGAGAGGCGTAGTCCTTGCCCTCCAGAAGCTAAGAGCCTGGGAGAGAGCCGGGCACCCATGTCTGTATGCCGCCAGGCAGCAGGGGATCTCGCAGACGGGCGGACAGTACCTGGGAAGAGCCCTGACCTTGGCTAAGGACAGGCGAGGGGAAGGAGCCAGGGATGGGCTCCAGAGGCCGTGATCTGAACTATGTACAGGGCATTTCTTAAAAGCCTTATTTGGGATAATCTTTCCCCGAAGAGAAAAAAAAATCAAGTCTATGGATACTCAGGAAGGGTGTGACTGGAAGCAGACGCAGGCCCCGGTCACACGTTTCAGGAACTAAGACTGGTGGCTAAACTTTGTGCCACTAAGCAAACCAGCAGCTGTGCCACCAGAAACCCTGGCACACACATGAGCGGAAGAGGGAAACAAGCAGAGAGATGGTCCTGCTGTGCAAACAACGAGCTTGGAGGAGCTGGAGCCCAGGACAGCAGGCCCCGCTTCTGACAAACCGAAGGGGAGGCTGAGCCCTGGACACGGGACAGGGCTGGGATTCCTGTAGGGAGCAGCCTGCTGTTTCCAATGACAGCCTAAGACCCGACCCACTCTCTCGAGACCCACTCTCCTGACCCACTCTCTCAAGACGGCCTCTGAAACACGCAAGAGCCCCTGAGCAGTCACGCCACAGGCCGAGGAAGGCAACCATCGTCCCCCATCACAAGGGGCGGGAGGATGCCTTCCTCAGGCCCGAGGCAGGGGACACCCCTCTCTGACCACGGCCCCCACATAAGTAAGACTTAGTGGGGTGAAGCTCATCAATGAAGTGGATGGCAGAGAGGGCGGGGATAAGCTGCCCCCCTGCCCCACTTATTCCTCACACTAACTCAGACGTGAAGAAGGAAAGGAAGGACATTCCAGGCAGAGAAAAACATTGAGTCCCAGGGAGAAGGGGACCGCAGAAAGCAGTGAAGGGAGGAATGCTCCCTGATTTGCCGTGAGTGGTCAGAGACGGTGAGGGCAAGAGAGAGGGGATGGAAGACCACAGGGCCGCAGAGGCCAGGCTGTGGGGGCCCCGGCAAGTCCCACGGGGCCTTTCCATTCAGCCCTGAGGACTCGGGAGAGACATGATAGGCTCTGACAGCGTGACAGCGCTCAGGACTAGAAAGCCTCTTCGGGGGGCACTGGGAACAGAGAACCCGAATGCACGAGACACAGGCACAGAGCTGGCGCACTCAGAGAGGCTGAGCTAACTGGGGATAGCCGGCGAGCGCTTCCCTTCTCTGCTGTGACCTTCTCCTCAGGCAAGAGGAGAAGGCTGTCTCCTCCCTGACCCACCCATCACTGCAGAAGGCCCTGAGTAGCCTGAGTGCCGGGTACACGCTAGCTTCTGTGACAGAGTCAGGCACTTGGTCTGCAACTGCATGCCTGCGGGACCATGGACAACAGGTACGTCGAGTTTCCCAGCTAACCTCGTTTGCCGCTTCTTCCAGAAGTAGCTTCTTATCTGCAGCCTTGAAAGCCTCGAGTGTGTTGGTATTATACAGTATGCCGACCGCCGGGCAGCAGCGGGCTGGGGTGGGTGCACTCCTGGGCACGAGAGAAACGTGGTTAATGGGCACAGCTGGGACGTGGACAGCCAGCAAACGACAAACAAACCAGAAGACAGTCGGAGACAAGAACCGCACTGTCCAGGGCAAAGAGAAGACTGGTTTACATTTCTTTGGAAAACGACGAATATCACTGCTTAAGGAGTAAAAATGTGTGCTCTACCCCCCAAAAGCCTCTCTATTCCCCTTCCCCTAATGTCTCTGCATGCTGTCTTTCCACTGCCCCCCGGATATAAGCTCTTTTCCTATTTAAAAAAATTCTTTCCCATCTTTAAACTGAAAGGGAGACGTTATTTAATGAGCTTCTACTGAACCTGGGTATAAGGTTTCGGTTCTGAAAGGAGTTTGTTCTCCCTCTTGAAGGATTAAGTAACTTGCTTAAGGTCACATAACAGGCAGAGCTGGGGTCTCAACTCAGAACTGTTGACTTGAAGGGTCTGTGTTGCCCGCTTCCCACTCAAGCACTCCCAGATTCAGCACCCTGCTGCAAATCCTCCTCTTCCAGGAAGCCATCCATCCATCCCCCCCTTCTCTGATCATGAGCACAGTATTTTAGAGTGTTTCCGAGACCAACAACCACACCCCTGGAGGACAGGAGTGCTCCAAAGTCAGGGGCATGCCGCCTCCTGACTGCACTGCACCCCGGACACCTGTGCGGCCATGTCGTGCCACGGGGTGTCACATTCCACGCTGTCCCCTTTCCCCTGCCCCCCGGCCTCAGAGTAACCCAGGTCAGGAGAGGAGAAAGGTAAGATGATTCTGAGCACAACCCAGATGTGGGAAAACCTGGTGTCACCTCCGAAATGATTAATTCGCGTTTCAGAGGTTGTGTGTGTGGGTTCAGTTGCTCAGTCCGTGTTTGACACCTTGTGACCTAATGGACTGTGGCCCGCCAGGCTCCTCTGTCCATGGGCTTCTCCAGGCAAGAATACTGGAGTGGGTCGCCATTCCCTTCTCTAGGGGATCTTCCCGACCCAGAGATCGAACCCGCGTCTTCTGCATTGGCAGGTGGGTTCTTTACCACTGAGCCACCTGGGAAGCCCTTCAGAGGTTACAGATGTTAACTGAAAACAGTACTCATCTTATTACAAGATGCACACTGTGGTCACGACCACTGCAGAGAGGACGCTCACTGCTCACACCGACGGCAGCTCTTCAGACCCAGCGTTTCTCCCTTCCGAGTCTGAGCAGAATGGGGTTCGGGGAGGGGGGTTTAGAGAGCTCTAAACCCTCAGCAGGTGTGGAGGGTGCAACGGGTGTGGAGGTTCTGCCAAATGCTGTCTCTAAGACTCAAATGCCAAGTCCTGGGAGAAGCAACTTCCAAAGGCCAGAGCTTGCCTCTGGGAGCTGATGAGTCAGTGGCTCATAGGTTGTATGTGTCACCGCTCTACGACAATACAAGAATATTCCTCACTCAGGTGAGATGAGGACATCAAGGACAGACCTGAGGAGAAAAAAGAAATCAGAAAAGGACAAGACTAGGCTGAGAGGGAAGAAAAAGGAAGCGGAGCAACTGGTAAACCAGGCTTCTGCAGGCAGACGTGGTTCTGTAGGCAGACATGGGTGCATGAAATGACTAGGGAACTAGAGAGAAGGATGCTATGATGGAATCCGGTCCCTCCCTCCCAGCGTCCAGACGTCCTGGGTGTGCGAATGCCGGGCTGAAGCCTTTCTGTTAGAGCAGAGGAAACTAAAGCATGAGAACCCAAGCAGGGGCTAGGACATCAGCCCTCGTGTGAGCTCATTAGTGAGTTTCAGAGGAGAAGCATTTTTCAAGGCTCAAGTGCCACCTGGGGAGGTGGCCAGAGGAAAGAACTTAAAATGTGATAGTGGGAGGGTAAGCCATTCCAGTAGTTTCTCCAGGTTCAAGTTCCACTTGTTCCAGAAAGAGGTGGCTCAGAGGAGGACTGGAAAGAGCCCTAGACTTGGAAACTAGAGAGTTTAGTCCAAATCCTGCGCCTGGACATGTATGAGTTTAGTTTGCTGTGATGCCATTGCTGTGAAGTGTCCAGAGCAGCCAAATCCATAGAGACAGACAGCAGAGTCATGGTTGCCCAGCGCGGGGGACAGGCAGAAGGGAGGATGGGGAGTGCCTGTGAAGGGTGCAGGGCTTCCCTCTGGGGTGGCGAAAATGTGCAGTGGTGGCGGCTGCGCCTCATGAACATACTAAGAAGTGCTGAACTGTGCATTTTAAATGGGTAAATTGTATGATATGTAAAGTGAAGTGAAGTCGCTCAGTCGTGAGCGACTCTTCACGACCCCATGGACTGTATCCTTCCAGGCTCCTCCGTCCATGGGATTTTCCAGGCAAGAGTACCGGAATGGGCTGCCATCTCCTTCTCCAGATCTTTCCGACCCAGGGATAGAACCCAGGTCTCCTGCATTGTAGGCAGACGCTTTACCATCTGAGCCACCAGGGAAGTCCACGTGGTCGTAAAGTATATCTCAATAAAGCTGTTTTAGAGAACTAGAATTAGACATCTTCCCCATGTCCTACAGCCTACAGTGAACTCTGACTAGTTAGTGAACACATTAACCCAAGTTGGGGAAAACATGGGATCCTACAAAGGCCTGAAGCCTGGCATGTTTTCTCTGGACACCAGGCCCTCAACATCGCTCAGCCTCACAGTGATGACTCAGGAAAGTCTGAGGGCTGTTATGGAACCTCTTGGGCAAAGACAGGCACATGGCCAGATCCTCCAGAGCAGATAGGCGGTGAGGGTGGCTGGGATGGAACGAATCTGGAGAGGCCTTTACCACGTGTGCGCAGTCTCATCTGCCCGCGGGGAGCTCTGGCATCTAAGTCACACTCAGTCTAGGGGCCCGACTGCGTGATCTCCTGCGTTCTGTAACCATCTCTGAGCTTCTGTTCATCGCGTCCTCTCTTGGGGCCCATGGTGCCTTTCCACCAGCCATGCCACTTCCCATTTTGACAGCCAGGCCCTCAGACTGCTTGCAATTGACACCAATGGCTATCTGAGCGGCCGGTCCATGTCGGACCTGAGTGAGGTGCTGGCAAGATGGTGGAGAATAAGAGGGCCCGTGCCCTGCACAGATGATCTAGCAAATGAGCCATATTTCCTCAGCTACTGTTTAAGGTCTCGGAGCACAAGGGTTATGCCTTCTATTTATCTTATTAAGCTTAGAAAAGGAGAATATGTCTTATCACTAATTAGGTAAATGTTGGGATTCCCTAGTGGTCCAGTGATTAAGAATCTGCCTTGCAATGCAGGGGACAACCGCTCAATCCCTGGTCCAGGAAGATTCCACCTACCACGGCGCAATTAAGCCTGTGCACCACAACTCCTGGGTCCACGTGCCCTACAGACCGTGCTCCGCAACAGTGGTAAGCCTGCGCACCGCATCTAGACAGCAGCCCCCACTCGCCACAACTAGAGAAAGTCTGTGCAGCAACGGAGACTCAGCACGGCCAAAAGTGAAAAATTAATTAATTAAACACTATTTGAAAAAATGCTATATATTTTAAAAATAAATAAATGGGTAAATGCTCCTCAAAGGAATTTTTTTTTTTCTAACCAGCTTTAAATCTGTACAGAGATTGCCCACCAAAGTCTATTTCTCTCTCTTTACATAGAAGTAATGCTCTGATGCTTGTAGTTTGGCACCATGTCTGTCTCCCCTGCAAGACGGTGAAGCCTCGGCTCTGCCTGATGGAACATGAGTGGGGTGATACATGCCCCCAACCCCATGCTCACCCAGGCCGTTAAGGGTCTCTAAGAGAGTTGGGTGTCTCCTCAGACTTTCACTTTGGTTCTCTCGCGCCTCCTCTCTCTTGCCATCGGAAGGTGACAGTTCCGTTCTAAGCAGCACACGAAGGCAAGCCCCCCAGGATGACGGAGCCACAAGGCAGAAAAAGACTGGACCGCCTCCGCCCCGCCCCCAACCCGGACTACTAAGCGGGTAAGAAACAGGCCCCTCTGTGCTAGGGCCCTTACATATCGGGGGCTGGTTCATCAGCGTGCCAGCCTAAGACAGCTCCCTCTAGGGCAGGACAGTTGGTGCCTGATCAAATCAGTCAAGTGTGACTCATAATTCAGCCGAAACAAGGTAGATAACGGGATCCTGTGATGCCAACTGCTGGCAGAGATTGATCCGGCTTCTGGGATCTCAGAGTGAGAGCGGTTTCTCTGGCGCTGTGCAAAGCTGAGGTACACCCAGCATCTACAGATGAGGACTTGGGCTGTTAGCTCTCCAAACTGCACCTCTGCATCTTATGCTTCTCTGTCCGCCCAGGGCCGGCACATTCTATCATCAAGACACAGCAGAAGCAATCAATAAGCATTTCTGAACCAACTATCAGCCCCAACGTTTGCTCCAGCACTGCATACCATGTGATGCTAATACCTGTCTTCCACCTGCATGCAGAGCTCCTCCAGAGTCCCCTGTTTGCTTAAGTCTTTGTATTTCTACCACCTACACATCTGTCCACAAGAAACATTCGGTGTTTGATGAATAAATGCACAGAGGTTTTCCCTACAAACCCACGCAGATGACCAGCAATAAATGCAAAGAAAGAACAATCAGGACAAAGACAATTTGGATACAAAGACTTCATTTCTCCGGAGGAGCTCCAAGTGCTTTCAGTAAACTTCCTGACTGTCTCAGTCTGCCCAAGCAGAGGTTGTACCACACCACAGACTGGGGGGTTGCCAAACAACAGACGTTTATCCCTCATGGCTCTGGAAGCTGGAAGTCCAAGATCAAAGTGCCAGCTCCTGGAGAAGAGCTTCTTCCGCTTAAGTTGTGTCCTCGCAGAGTAGACGGGGTAAGCTAGGTCTCTGGGGTCCCTGTCACTAACCCCATGCATGAGAGCCCTGCCCTCACCGCCTCCCAAAGGCCCACTTCTTCAGACCGTAACCTTGGGCCCTGGGTTTTCAACATACGTGCTTTTGAAGAACACCAACATTTAGACCATGGCACCAACCATCCTAAGAAAGGGGCGTCAGAAAATCACAGACTTTTACAAAAAAGTTAGATTAAAAAAAAAAGAAAGGAAGAAAATCAGACTTTTAAAACTGAAAGGAACATTTAGAAGCTGGGAGCTGCATATTAGGAAACTGAAGCTGAGAAAATGAAAAAGACTCATTCCAGGTAAGGCAGTTAATCAGGGGCAGATTCCAAGCCATCAAGCTTCCAATCCAGGACTCCCATGGCATAATTCTTGCTCATCGCCCCCAGTGCCTACCACGGAGCCTCACGCACGGTGAATATTCAACAGCTAACTGACAAATGATGACCAAGAAAATTGAGCCATCTGGGTGAAAACCATAGCCATGGGATCACAGACTTTATCTCCTTCAACTAAAATTTCTGGATTGCGAGGTTTAAGAAACCTGGATTTTGCAACAAGATCAAGCCTAACTTCTGTGAATAGTTTTTTTTTTTTTTTTTTCTGTAATTAGTTGTGTCAAAGAATAAAATTACTGAAACTCAAAAAATAATAAGCTTTCATTTAGTGTCAGAAGAGACAGGAGCTGGCTTCCCTGGTGGCTCAGTGGAGAAGAATCCGCCTGCCAATGCAGGAGACACGGGTTCGACCCCTGATCTGGGAAGATCCCACATGCTGCAGAGCAACTAAGCCCTAAGCCCGGGCGCCACAACCACTGAGTCTGCGCACCCACGGGCTGCAACAACGGAAGCACACGCGCCCAGAGCCTGCGCCCCGCGATGAGAAGCCCCTGCGACGAGAAGCCCCCACGACGAGAGGCCCCCGCAACAAGAGGCCCACACACCACAACTGGACAGGAGCCCCCGTTTGCCACAACTAGAGAAAAGCCCACACAGCAACAAGACCTAGCACAGCCATAAATAAATCAATCAAATTCTACATTAAAAAAAAAGAACAGACAGGAGTGAAGGCAGCTGGTGAGGAATGCTGGACCCTCCAGCTTATACTAAAACTGCTGCTGCTGCTGCTGCTAAGTCGCTTCAGTCGTGTCCGACTCTGTGTGACCCCATAGACAGCCCACCAGGCTCCCCCGACCCTGGGATTCTCCAGGCAACAACACTGGAGTGGGTTGCCATTTCCTTCTCCAAGGCATGAAAGTGAAAAGTGAAAGTGAAGTCACTCAGTCGTGTCCGACTCTTAGCGACCCCATGGACTACAGCCTACCAGGCTCCTCCGTCCATGGGATTTTCCAGGCAAGAGTACTGGAGTGGGGTGCCATTGCCTTCTCCATACTAAAACTATACCACCCCATTTATGAGCCTCAGATAATTGAGGACTGTACACTGAATGCATTTTCCTCATTATTTTGTGACTGCTCCAAAAGTCAGTCAGTCTTTGCCGATGCAGGAGAGAGATGACTAGGATTTTTTGCTTTGACGTGCAATCACAAGGATTTATTATGGAGCAAGAAAGCTCTGAAGGGAACAAGAAACATCAAAACATATCTTTTAAAGGTACAAAGACTAACATCATTTTCGATTCAAGTTGTGCAATTTAGTTTCACAATTTGATTGTGACAGAGGAATAAAATGTATTGACTTTTGAAGAGATTTTTTGTTTTCAAATTCTAGGGAGACTTTATTTGAAATGCCCTAATCTTTGACTAATCCAGTCCCGTCACTTCATGGCAAATAGATAGGGAAACAATGGAAACAGGGACAGACTTTATTTTCTTGGCCTCCAAACTCACTGCAGATAGTGACTGCAGCCATGAAATTAAAAGACATTTGCGCCTCGTAAAAAAAGCTATGACCAATCTAAACAGCATATTAAAAAGCAGAGACATTACTTTGCTGACAAAGGTCCATAAAGTCAAAGCTATTGTTTTTCCAGTAGTCAAGTATGGATGTGAGAGTTGAACTACAATGAAGGCTGAGCGATGGAGACTTGATGCTTTTGAACTGTGGTGTTGAAGACTCTTGAGAGTCCCTTGGACAGCAAGGGGACCAAACCAGTCAGTCCTCAAGGAAATGAACCCTGAATATTCACTGGAAGGACTGATGCTGAAGCTGGAGCCCCAGTACTTTGGCCACCTGATGCGAAGACCTGACTCATTAGAAAAGACCATGATTCTGAGCAAACTGAGGGCAGGAGGAGAAGGGGATGACAGAGGACGAGATGGTTGGATGGCATCACCGACTCAATGGACATGAGTTTGAGCAAGCTCCGGGAGATGGTGAAGACAGGGAAGCCTGGCGTGCTGCAGTCCAAGGGCTCGCAAAGAGTCGGACACGCCTGAGCGACTGAACAACAACAATAAATCTTTGACTATCTTCATACTCAGGTGGTCTTTACAAATACCTCTTCATGTTCCCCTTATTCCCCACCCTCACACAGCAAACACACGAGGGAGCAGAAAAAGATGGCCCCCCTCCTGGAAGCCTGTAATCTCCAGCTCTCAGTTATCTTAAAGCCTCTCAACATGCTTTCTGCTCTGCCCCCAGGCACAGAATTTAGTTTCTCACACAACCCAGTCAACACTTCCAGCGACCCGGGCACTGAACTCTGGCTTTCTGATTCTGCCGCTGTTGATCCTCTTTCCTTCCTGAAAACATCATTTCTGGTTCTTCTTCTCCAGCAAATCATGTCTCTTTGGCGAGTTCTGCGTTTCTGCCCTCCCTGCTCAGGTCTGGTCCCTGTCACTGCCCTTCCTTCTCCTCACGCTACAGCCTCTTCTTCTCTTACAGCCTGGACTCTGTCAACTCTAACTCAACATGTCCTAAACCAAATTTACCTCCTCCCCAAACTACATCCACCTCCTGGCTTCTCAGTTTCTACAGAAAATAAGAAACTGCCTCCAGCTACTCAGACCGCTGACTGTGGCTCAGATCATGAACTCCTTATTGCCAAATTCAGACTGAATGGAAGAAAGTAGGGAAAACCACTAGACCATTCAGGTATGACCTGAATCAAATCCCTTATGATTACACAGTGGAAGTGAGAAATAGATTTAAGGAACTAGATCTGATAGATAGAGTGCCTGATGAACTATGAACGGAGGTTCGTGACATTGTACAGGAGACAGGGGTCAAGACCATCCCCATGGAAAAGAAATGCAAAAAAGCAAAATGGCTGTCTGGGGAGGCCTTACAAATAGCTGTGAAAAGAAGAGAAGAGAAAAGCAAAGGAGAAAAGGAAAGATATAAGCATCTGAATGCAGAGTTCCAAAGAATAGCAAGAAGAGATAATAAAGCCTTCCTCAGCCATCAATGCAAAGAAATAGAGGAAAACAACAGAATGGGAAAGACTAGAGATCTCTTCAAGAAAATTAGAGATACCAAGGGAACATTTCAGGCAAAGATGGGCTCAATAAAAGACAGAAATTGTATGGACCTAACAGAAGCAGAAGATATTAAGAAGAGGTGGCAAGAATACACAGAAGAACTGTACAAAAAAGATGTTCATGACCCGGATAATCATGATGGTGTGATCACTCACCTAGAGCCAGACATCCTGGAATGTGAAGTCAAGTGGGCCTTAGAAAGCATCACTATGAGCAAAGTTAGTGGAGGTGATGGAATTCCAGTTGAACTATTTCAAATCCTGAAAGATGATGCTGTGAAAGTGCTGCACTCCATATGCCAGCCAATTTGGAAAACTCAGCAGTGGCCACAGGACTGGAAAAGGTCAGTTTTCATTCCAATCTCAAAGAAAGGCAATGCCAAAGAATGTTCAAACTACCACACAATTGCACTCATCTCACATGCTAGTAAAGTAATGCTCAAAAGTCTCCAAGCCAGGCTTCAGCAATACGTGAACTGTGAACTTCCTGATGTTCAAGCTGGTTTTAGAAAAGGCAGAGGAACCAGAGATCAAGTTGCCAACATCTGCTGGATCGTGGAAAAAGCAAGAGAGTTCCAGAAAAACATCTATTTCTGCTTTATTGACTATGCCAAAGCCTTTGACTGTGTGGATCTCAATAAAATGTGGAAAATTCTGAAAGAGATGGGAATACCTCTTGAGAAATCTGTATGCAGGTCAGGAAGCAATAGTTAGAACTGGACATGGAACAACAGACTGGTTCCAGATAGGAAAAGGAGTACGTCAAGGCTGTATATTGTCACCCTGCTTATTTAACTTATATGCAGAGTACATCATGAGAAACGCTGGACTGGAAGAAACACAAGCTGGGGAATCAAGATTGCCGGGAGAAATATCAATAACCTCAGATATGCAGATGACACCACCCTTATGGCAGAAAGTGAAGAGGAACTCAAAAGCCTCTTGATGAAAGTGAAAGAGGAGAGTGAAAATGTTGGCTTAAAGCTCAACATTCAGAAAACAAAGATCATGGCATCTGGTCCCATCACTTCATGGGAAATAGATGGGGAAACAGTGGAAACAGTGTCAGACTTTATTTTGGGGGGCTCCAAAATCGCTGCAGATGGTGACTGCAGCCATGAAATTAAAAGACGCTTACTCCTTGGAAGGAAAGTTATGACCAACCTAGACAGCATATTAAAAAGCCTCTGCTTTTTACTTTGCCAGCAAAGGTCCGTCTAGTCAAGGCTATGGTTTTTCCAGTGGTCATGTATGGATGTGAGAGTTAGACTGTGAAGAAAGCTGAGCACCAAAGAATTGATGCCTTTGAACTGTGGTGTTGGAGAAGACTCTTGAGAGTCCCTTGGACTGCAAGGAGATCCAACCAGTCCATTTTAAAGGAGATCGGTCCTGGGTGTTCTTTGGAAGGACTGATGCTAAAGCTGAAACTCCAGTACCTTGGCCACCTCATGCGAAGCGTTGACTCATTGGAAAAGACTCTGATGCTGAGAGGGATTGGGGGCAGGAGGCAAAGGGGACGACAGAGGATGAGACGGCTGTATGGCATCACCGACTCTATGGATGTGAGTCTGAGTGAAGTCTGGGAGTTGGTGATGGACAGGGAGGCCTGGTGTGCTGCGATTCATGGGGTCGCAAGGAGTCGGACACGACTGAGCGACTGAACTGAACTGAAATGACCTGGGTAAGTCACTTCACCTTTGGACTCATAGTTTCCTCACCTGAGAAAGGGAAGAAAACCACACCTGGCAGGTCTGAAAGGATTATCTCTAGAAAATAAGTCAGTAATGACGGTCCCCAATTAGTCAAAGACACCTCTGTGAGAACATTATGTCACGTTTCCTTGCACATCCCTACTGTGCCTTGCACAGTAACTTGTATATAGAAGTAGTCTCATAAATGCTCATTGCTGCACCTAATAGGTAATAAATACGTGCTGAAATGGAGAAGGCAACGGCACCCCACTCCAGTACTTTTGCCTAGAAAATCCCATGGACGGAGGAGCCTGGTAGGCTGTAGTCCATGGGGTCGCTAGAGTTTGATACGACTGAGCGACTTCACTTTCACTTTTCACTTTCATGCACTGGAGAAGGAAATGGCAACCCACTCCAGCGTTCTTGCCTGGAGAATCCCGGGTACGGGGGAGCCTGGTGGGCTGCCGTCTCTGGGGTCGCACAGAGTCGGACATGACTGAAGCGACTTAGCACATGCTGAAAAAATGAACCAGACAGTCCTGAGCACCCAGCACTTGTCCCATGCCATGGAAGGTACAACAGAACCATGAGATGCTAGCCCTGCTCACCAGAAGCTTCTGTGGATGGTCCCACGGCCCACCTACGATGAAAGTTAAGAACCCTCATTCCTTGCAAAAATCAGCATTCTCTATTCTAGATTTCCGTCAAAAAATACTCACATGTCGAAAGCACTGAACTCCAACGTTAAGCGAGCTGGCAGCCCCACAGAGTCACCTGGAAGGAAGCATTTACACATTCAATCATGAGTTAGTCACAGCAGCCTTTGCAACAAAAACATGCGTGGATCACTCTCTTCTGGTGAAGCCCAAAGGGCCCCATCCAATTTCCAGCCACCCAAGCTGAAGAAGGACATAGCAGCAGATGATGGCTTTTGTGAATCCAAGGTATTTGCCAAGAATATGAATGCAAAGATTCACTGGGGAAAATGTTTCCAATCCCCTTCCCCAGCAATACTCAGTAACGGGTATTAACTCTTTCGATTAATACACTGGCTTCTCCCTTTCTTCTCCCAATAAGGAAAAAAGAAATGAACATGGGTCAAAAAGTCAGGCAGTAAAGTAGAAACCAGGGGAGAGCATTAATGGTAAAAGTCAAGGACACCCCATTCTGAAGGAGATCTGACCCTACACTGGGCAGAGAAGGTAAGAGAAGAAGAATGGAGTTTCCTATCACCTACCGTTGTAGTAATAACCCTTAATGTCCTTGGGAGCTTCGTCTAGCCGGTACTCATTCAGCTTCTTCTGGGTCAACTCATGCCAGAAGCCAACATCCAAGGCGCTGCTGAAGGGGGCGAACTGCAATCTGGAGAGGCCGGGGTCTCCCATAGCTGCTGCCATTCGTTATCGCCTGCTAGAAACGAAACACGGCAACAATGCACAGAATACGGTGAGAAAGGACATTTGTAATCACGCTTGAGACAGAGAAACAGAAAGTGACCAGAGGTTGACAAGCTGCCTGAAGACACAGCTTTGGAAAGCAACTCGAGGGTCTTGGCTACATTGCCACATTCAGCCTCTGGGCAACACAACTGACCCCCCTGGCCTTCACTTCAGGGCATCTTTCTCGCAAGCCAGTCTGACTGATGCGCTAGTGTTAACCCTTCTTTGAACCATCCTGTGTGGCCCCAGGGAACTGTACAAGCACAAAAACCCAAAGTCCAGCCAGTGAGCAACGCCAGCGGTCAGGGTTCTGAGTGAGGCAGTGCTTGAGCACCCCAGCCAAGAAGGATGAAGAAATTCCCCCACCCAAACCACAGTATCAGAACTGCTTTGAAATGTCACACTTTATCCTTCAAATGCAGGAAATTTGCACTTCACTATATATGTTTTATTTTTTTAATTTTACTTTTTTTTGTTTTGTTTTTAAATTTTTATTTTCAAATGATTATAAGTTCACTAGAAGTTGCCAAAACAGAGAGGTCCCAATGTGCCTTCCACCCAGTTTCCCTCCATGCTGCTGCTACTGCTAAGTCACTTCAGTCGTGTCCGACTCTGTGTGACCCCATAGACAGCCCACCAGGCTCCCCCGTCCCTCAGATTCTCCAGGCAAGAACACTGGAGTGGGTTGCCATTCCTTCTCCAATGCAAGAAAGTGAAAAAGTGAAAGCGAAGTTGCTCAGTCTTGTCCGACTCTTAGCGACCCCATGGACTTCAGCCCACCAGGCTCCTCCATCCATGGGATTTTCCAGGCAAGAGTACTGGAGTGGGGTGCCATTGCCTTCTCCTAATTTTACTTTTTTTACTGCAGACTTTTTACTTTGTATTAGGGTACAGCTGACAGACCTAGATAGTGTGTTAAAAAGCAAAGACATGAGTTTGCTGACAAAGGTTCATATAGTCAAGGCTGTGGTCTTTTCAGTAGTCATGTATGGATGTGAGAGCTGGACCATAAAGAAGACTGAGTGCCGAAGAATCGATGCTTCTGAACTGTGGTGTTGGAGAAGACTCTTGAGAGTCCCTTGGACTGCAAGGAGACCAAACCAGTCAATCCTAAAGGAAATCAACCCTGAATATTCATTGGGAGGACTCATGCTGAAGGGGAAGCTTCAATATTTTGGCCACCTGATGTGAAGAGCCTTGGTAAAGACCCTGGGAAAGACTGAGAGCAGAAGGGGGCAGCAAAGGATGAGATGGTTGGATGGCATCACCGATTCAAATCATCAAATAAACTTGACCATCTTGGCCAGTAGGCATACGTTCAATGTAATTCCCTGTGTCCCCTGCACACTCTCATGGGGGAGGGGACACAGACCCTGGGGTGATGGGGTGGTTGGGGTGGGGGGAAGCACAACCCTAGAGGAACTTGCAGTTCCAAAGGCACATGTTGATGAGTCACTTGAGTCTCCAACTGCCCCAAGACAGATGAGTATGTCTGCAGTGGGATGTATGAACAGTCACACTAGAGGGGATAAATAAAAGAAGACAGGTCATGTCTACTCAGGTTCTGCGTGAGTTTTGGGCCAAGATTTTTTAAAACCTTTCGGTTCTCTAAACGTGTTGGATATCAGAGAGACAAGGAGCTCTGGTCCAATAGCAATTATATGGTAAAATGCAAGGGAGTACCACCTAAACCTGGTGAAAATCCAGGCAGAGGAGGTGAGGGCGGGTCAGAGCAAGGGGAGGCCCCGAGCAGGGCCTGGGCACGGGTTCGCAACATCACATCAGCTGGCACTGCACAAGTGTTTCCACCTCCTGGTGGGCTTATTAAAAAATGAAGATGCCTCGGATCCACTTGCTGGGGGTCGGGGGAGGAGGAGGGAGAAAGGACAGAGAGGGTGGTGGGGACCGGTGCTCCAGGGGATCCTGATTCGAGTTTGATGCTATCTTGAAGCCTTCGGAACACCAGCATTCTTACTTCTGGAGTCAGAATTTGCCTGCCAAATGCAAGAGACATGGGTTCGATCCTTGGGTCGGGAAGATCCCCTGGAGAAGGAAATGGCAACCCACTCCAGTGTTCTTGCCTGGAGAATCCCATGGACAGAGGAGCCTGGCGGGCTACAGACCATGAGGTCGCAAAGAGCCAGACACGACTGAGCATGCACACACATGCGGACACAGCGACCTCTGAACCATTTCAAACATATTTAAATGCACCCTGGGCCCATATGAAACAATCTTTGGCTTTTGTTTTAAAGGCTCTTCATAGCTTCGCGCTTGCAGAATGTTCACCTTTTTTGGGTCACTCCTGTGTTCACAGGCCCCAGAAAAGTTTGTGGGTCCTAGGCACTGTGCCTTCAGTGCCCAGTGGAGAAACAGACCCTCATGCTGGTGGCCTGGGGCCCACTGTATGAGAAACACTGGCATAGAACACCCTCAGAGTCTCCTGCTTGGTTCTGCGGGTTTCTCCATCGCTCCTTTCTCCTCTCTCCCTCTGCAACACAGCTGGCATTCTCCTTCTACTGCTGGCTTTTGAAAGCTTCTGTGCTCAGCCCTCTCCTTCGTCTATAAGCTTTCCCCGAAGCAAATTTTTCATTTTATACACCCATTTCCATCTAGATGCCAATGAATCCCAGGATGGTATTTCTAACGCTAACCTCCAACCGTATATTAAAGTGTCTTTTAAAGGCTGGAATTGAATTTCTCACAGGCATCTTCAGCTTGACAAATCGAAAACTGAATGTTCCTTTCACTAAAATTGTGTCCATTTTCCTATATGTCCAAGTTTATTAAACAGCACCATCATATAGCCACAAAGAAACCTCAAAGTCATCTTCAATTCTGCTCTCTCTCACATCCAATAAACCACTACGTGCTAGAGGATCAATAGTCCTCTGCCACGAGTTGAAAGTGGTAGTTACGAAGCATTGGCCAGGGCCAGGCACTGCGGCAGGGGTGGGCGCCTGCATTAGCACCTCCCCAAAGCCCTAAGAAGCGACAGTTCAGGTTTCACAGAAGACGACACTGACGTTCAGAGAGATAAGAATCTACACCTCAGCAGAACAGCGGTACAAACAGATCTCATCTGAAATCCTCTGTGGGATGGGGCAGCAGACCCCTACACACACTTCACAATCAACCGCAATTTAGTCTTAAAAGTCGACAGTAACTCATTTTGATGACCTGCTAAGGTCACCAAGATGTTGAAGTACCACGGAATGTAGCTCGCCGAGCTCCCCTGTTCATGGAATTCTCTAGGCAAGAATACTGGAGTGGGCAGCCAGTCCCTTCTCCAGGGCATCAAAGGTTACCAAGATGAAATTTTACCAGTGCCAAAGACAAAAGAGAAAATTCTATTCCATATGGCCCCTGAGCAGCCAGGAAAAAGAGGACCACATAAGAGAATGGACTAGAAAGTAATCTGCATAAGAGGCACACCACTGGGATTTCCCTGGCGGTCCAAGGGCTAAGACTCCGAGCTCCCACACACCACAAATGAGATCCAGCACAGCCAAATAAATAATATTAAAACAAATCAGAGGCCCATGCTTCATTTCTGACATATTTGGTCTTTGAGAAATTCTGAGCAGAACCCAAGAGCCCATTTCACAAGAGGATGTGGTCCGTATCCAGCCGCTGAAGTGGTGCCTTACTGGCTAGGGCGATGGAGAGGTCTTAAGCAACACCAGCAGTGGATGATTAGGAAGCTGCTGGAAACATCTAAACAGGATACTCGAGTAAAAAGCTATCACCTAGCAACCTATGCAATGTCTATGTCACACTGTCCCTAAACTAGAAGGGAAGACTTAAGACCTAACGATAAGGAGGGAATCCTGGAGGAGGAGGAAGTGAGTCCCAGGTGCAAGGTCATTCGTGTGTAACCAACCTAGACACAAACAGTACCTGCGTCCTGAAAAGTCAGGCTTGCCCGGATAATCCCAAATGGTGCAGGGGAGACTTGAAGCCTCGGCTCAGCTTACAAAGCTGAAAGCTTATTTCTACTGATCATCAACGTTTTATTCAGGATGTGAAACCCAAGAGTTTCACACAAGATGGGATTGCATCACTTCCAGTGAAAGAGGAAAGGCTTTGAGGACTTGAGACTGTAATGAACAAGAACCCCAGCAGTAGAAGAGACCCAGTGGTAACCAAACTATCCAGTGAGGAGTGACCTGAAATAACGCAGATGCCTGTCAAGCAATACGAACCCTCTGCAGCTACCACACAAACTTACCAATTTTAGGCTTTTCTAAAAATAAAACTAAGTCACACTCGGCAACTTAAACAAGTTAAGTGCTTGAAAAACACTACCCTGTGGTACTTTCCAGAAGCTCCTGTCCAATGGACCTAACCATTGTGTCAGTGCTGTTCTTCACCATCAGATCCCCACAGAACACGTGTAACAGTGGTTGCCTCCCAGGAAAGAAATTCCAGGGGTCAGAGACAGGGCTGTGGACAGACTTATTTTCACTCTGTGTCTTTTTTGCCTTTTGGGTTTTGTAATAAGTAAATAAGTAAAATAAGGAAAGAGAAAAGCCCTGACCCAATGGCAAGAAGAGCGGGAATGAGAGACAGGTGAGAAGACCAGTTCAACTGTTTTGGTTCAGAGAAATAACACATGGAAAACCCTGACGCAAGAACCTGTCCTACTTATCTTTCTCCAGCACCCAGCACAGTGCCTAGGATAGATTAGGCACTCAGAAGCTGCTGACATGAAATAACAGCTTTCTTCTCCCCAAAAGAGTCAATGGATGGATGCTGGCTTAAGATTCAACATTCAAAAAATGAGGATCATGGCATCCAGTCCCATCACTTCATGGCAAACAGATGGGGAAATGACGGAAACAGTGAGAGACTTTTTTTTCTTGGGCTCCAAAATCACTGCAGATGGTGACTGCAGCCGTGAAATCAAAAGACGCTGATTCCTTGGAAGAAAAGCTATGACCGAACTAGATAGCATATTAAAAAGCAGAGACATTACTTTGCCAACAATGGTCCCTCTAGTCAAGGCTATGGTTTTTCCAGTGGTCATGTATGGATGTGAGAGCTGGACCATAAAGAAGGCTGAGCACTGAAGAATTGATGCTTTTGAACACTGGTGTTGGAGAAGAATCTTGAGAGTCCCTTGGACTAGCAAGAAGATCAAACCAGTCAATCCTCAAGAAAATCAACCCTGAATATTCATTGGAAGGACTGATGCTGAAGCTGAAGCTCCAGTACTTTGGCTACCTGATGTGGAGAACCAATTCATTGGAAAAAACCCTGATGCTGGGAAAGACTGAAGGCAGGAGAAGTGGGCAACAGAAGGCAAGATGGTTGGATGGCATCACTGACTCAATGGACACGAGTCTGAGCAAACTCTGGAAGACAGTGAAGGACAGGGAAGCCTGGCGTCTTGCAGTCCATGGGGTCACAGAGTCGGATACGACTGAGCAACTGAACAACAATCAGGAGGCAAGATTTGGGCAGAGTTTAACAGCGGTAACCTGACTTGTCCAGACAGGACGCAGGCTGACCAGCAAGATGATGTATTTTCCATTAGTGGAAGTACTCAAGCACGCATCAGGCAATCATTTCCCAAGTCATTTTGCACAGAGGTGGTCAGACAAGAACACGGGTTGGCAAGCTTTTTCTGAACAGAGCCAAATAGTAAATACTTTAGGCACCACGGTCCGAAATAGTTTCTGTCCTATTTTCTTCTTTTTTCACAACTCTTGAATGACGTAAAAAAATTCTTTAGCTCATGGACTGCACAAAAAAAGGCCTTGGGCTGGGTGTGCCCCACGGGCCATAGTTGGGCAAACTTGGACTAGATGATCTTCGAAACCTGTTGTTTTGATCCTTGGAAGGTGCCAATAAGGCATTTTTTTTTCTAGGATGACTGAGATTTGGGGTAGAATCTTCTCAGAGGGTAGGAGAGACGTGCTGAGGGTGCAGCAGATGACGAGGCTGGAATCCTAGGCTGCATGAGCCATCTATGGAGCCAGTCTGTCTTGAGGGACCAGCGAATGCAGTATCCACAGACCACTCGCACGCAGATGGGAGCGTCACTAAGTCAAGAAGAAGCGCCTTCGGTATTCACCCAGGCTCATCACACACGGGAAAGCCTGCGGCAGGCGCTGAACCCCACTCCCTCGGCAGGCACACAGCCACCCCCGGCGGGCTCCTCCACGCCTTCTCCCGGCCCCTTGCCACTGCCTCCCGGCTTCTCCAGTGCCACCCTGGGGGGCCTGCCCCCTCACTTCCACCCGACACCGCAGAAACAACCAAGCTGCTCAGTCCTCGGCTAACTCGCCTGCTGACCTGCCTCGGCGCCCCTGTCTGAAAGATGCTCTGCCCACGTCCCTGCACGAGGTGACCCGCTCCGGAAGGGCCTGCAGAGCTGCTGTGGCTCCATCCTCCCCTGCACCTCTCCATCGGCCACTGTGAGCACCACTACCCCGCGACCCCGACGGCGAGCACTGTGGGTCCCTCCGAATAAGCACTGAAAATGAAATACCACCTCCATAGATCTTCTGGCATTTTGTTATTCAAGATGCTCAAGATGGACATATTTTGGCTTCGCTGCTTATCCAGTTAACTGGAGCAGAGGCGTTTTCCTGGAATGAGTCTGCCCAGCCCTTCTCCCTCGGCGCCTGCCAAGAGGACTAGAGGCAGCAAACAGCAAGCCAGTACAGGATTTCTGGAAAAGGAAGGAGTAAAACTGGTGGAGAACAACAACAATCATAGAGACTAAAAAACAAGCAGACCTACCTTGAGGGACACTAGGCCCTTGGTGGGGGAGAGCAGAAAAACAGACCAGCCTGACTATGTGAACATCTCTCACTAGGATTTTTAACCTGTGTGTTCTTGGGGTTTTGTTTGCTTGCTTTCGGAAGGCAGGGGAGTTTTTGTTGTTTTATTTTAATGGTTCGGAGAAAGGATGCTGAAAGCTAATGTAGCTGGGAGCCAGGTCCTCAGTCAGATCAACTGACGTTGGGAATTCCGGCCCCATCACGCACTGGCCCGGCCCAGGGTGGGTAACATTGCAGCCTGTGCCTCTGCTTCGTCATCTGCAGATAATCATACCCAACCCTTGAGGCTGCTGGGAGGGCTAAATGGGAAAGCATGCGACGTGCCTCTTCCGGTGTCTGGCTGAGAACCAGTGGCCAGTCCAAGGCAGCTGCTCTTCTGTCTTATCGCCCCACCCTCCCCCGCCACCAGCCAAATGCGGGTGCCCTTCCCCACGCGCTCACCAGCAGATCTTCCCGCGCCTCGAGCAGCCCTCGCTAAGTTTCCCTCCCTCACCAGAGCTCTGCAGACATGGCAGAGGTTTAGTTACAAGCAAACGACGGTCTCCTGCTATAGGTCATCCAGGGGAAGTCCAGACAGGCGAGTGCTGACAGGTTGGGAGCGCTCTGTGTTCAGTTTCTCGGAGGCCACGCGGGGTCATTCACTTAGCAGAAGTGCCACCATCACCGCAGTTTGGCCTTAAGGCACCATCTCTGGGCCAAAACAATGGAGCGGAGAGAGCAGACTTCTCAGTTCCCCAGCTGCAGGGCTTGCGAGCTCTGGCAGTCATTAAAATAAGCACCGAGGCACATGACCAAGTCCCGCTGACAAGCCGAGTATGTGCTTAGCTGCTGATGGGTAAGAAGGCAGTGGAGACCACCAGGAGCGGGGAGGGGCGGCCTCTGGCATATGGAGCCGATGCCCATTTTGCTGGGTAATGATGCTTCTGCAACTTGATGAGTTTTGGAAGTCATTTGCCAGGCTGTTAAAGAAGGAAGTTTTTAAAAAGCTCTCCCTTCCCAAAAGGAGGCGGGTGCAAAGTTCCAAACTTAGAAGAAAGAGTAGGTTTTACCAGAAGATGAAAACTCGGGACTCCTACAGGGGAACCAGCTGGTACAGAAGCCTCAATTTCTTTTAAAAACAGCATCAGAGTCAAGATGTTCCCCGAGCCAAACTGATGATGTCTCCACAAGACACCAAGTCACCCCAGATGGCTTTCTTGGCGACGGTACTATTAGGCGCTGATAGCTGATGTGAGCAGGCAGGATAACTGCTCATAAGGTCGGGTTGTCCCTCTCGCCTCCTTGGGTCACCTCTGCCCTGGAAGGAGCCACATGATTTGCTTCTTCGGGAGGTCAGCCGGGGAGCCGGCAATCGCCTCCACAGGCTGCAGACTAACCTTTAGTCTCCACAGTTACTTCTGGGACCTGTTCTTCTTTGGCTTCATCTTATTTTCCCTGCTGTAATAACCTCAAACCTCCCCTGCGATCTGCTCTCTCGTTCGGCCTCAGATTTGAGAAAGGACGCCCTGGATACCAGTATTGTGGGGTACGGCAAGCCTATGAGAGTGGAGGCTGGGAAAACACGGGCAGGGAGGGAGTCAAAGAGATCATACGAGGAACGGGGCGGACACCATGCCCACTTTCGAGGCCTCTGCATTACATCAGCCCATCAACCGTGTCAACCTGCTCCGTCTTGTACCTGGGTGACAGCCACGGGATTTACCTAAACCACGAAGGAGCCCTCAGGTCAGCCAACAGCTAAAATCCGTGATGGTTTCCTAAAAGCTGCCTGAGGTATGAAGGACTGCGTCTGAGTAACAGTCCTTGTTTTCATTTCTGGTGATCTTTAAAAAGTTCTGGAAAATGAGAGGCGCTGAAAAACTGGGCCAAGCTATCACTTGGTTTCAGGCTTTTAAAATAATTTCCAAAGATGAGAATATAGATGGATTCTGTAGCCCACTGGACAGAGACTCCGCTCCCAGGGGAGGAGTCACACAGGCCATTCTGGTTCCGGCACCTCTGCACAATAAGAAAACCGTACCACTCCCTCAAAACGTTTTACCTCCTTAGAGAAAACTACTGTCATACATTAAGTTAGCTCAAGACATCTTTGCCCTTCTCTGCCAGAAAACCGTCATTACAAAATACACCCATGGCGCCCATGATCTGAACAGAACCCTCTCAGATGCGGCCCCTGCGCAACTGCATGCAGCTGCCCTGCGTGTCCACAAAGGCCACCACGGTTTCCCCAAGAACAAGCCGGGACAGCGTCACCGCACTGCTGCCGCGGCCATGGAAGAACCACAGACAGGCAACAGGCTACGGGGGCCTCAGCAAGGCCTCCGACAAGGCTTCTCCAGACAGCACAGGAGACGAGATGTGGATGCAAGAACGGACACAGTCAGAAGGACTTAAAACTGGTGAAATAACCTTCTTCAAAGGATGCTGGTTCAGGAATGAACTGATGGCAATCAGAGAGGAGCTGCCAGGGATGTCTTTGGTTCAGTCTTGGGGCCTATCAGGTTTGTATTTTATTCTCTCTGTGAGTGAATATCCATCATATTCACAAAGCATTTCACGCATGCTGAACCCTGTGTGCTCCACCAAGACGGCAGAGCAGAACGACATGCGCTCACGTTCTCCTGCGAGAACTCCAAAATTACAACTCACTGCTGGACAACTGTCAAGAGGAGAATGCTGGATCCCACCAAAAAAAGATACCCCTCGTAGCAAAGGAGAAGCCCCAGCAAGACAGCAGGCAGGGTGAAATCGAATTTAGAATCAAACCCCATACCCACCAGAGACACTCAGAGGGCTCAAACAAACCTTGTGTGCACCAGGACCCAGAGACCCCACAGACACTGAACCAGAACTGTGTTTGAGTGTCTCCTGCGGAGGTACGGGTCAGTAGCGGCCTGCCGCAGGGGCAGGGTCGCTAGGTGCAGACCTGGGTATGGCACAAGCCCTCTTGAAGGAGGTTGCCATTAACCCCACCGTAGAGCTGCCAGAATTTACTCAGGATTGGGGAAACAGACTCTTGGAGGGCAAAACAAAACCCTGTGTGCACCAGGACCCAGGAGAAAGGAGCAGTGACCCCACAAGAGACTGAGCCAGACTTGCCCGTGAGTGTCCAGGAGTCTCTGGTGGAGCTGTGGGTTGGCAGGGGCCTACTGCAGGGTCAGGGGCACTGAGTGCAGCAGTGCATCATGGGACCTTTTAAAGGAGGTCATTATCTTCATTACCTCCACCATAGTTTGGCCTCAGGTCAAACAACAGGGAGGGAACACAGCTCCACCCATTAACAGAAAATAGGATTAAAGATTTACTGAGCAAGGCCCCACCCATCAGAACAATCCCACGCAATCAGTCTCTCCCATTTGGAAGCTTCCATAACCCTTATCCTTATCCATCAGAGGGCAGACAGAATGAAAACCACAATCACAGAAAACTAACCAAACTGATCACATGGGCTACAGTCTTGTCCAACTCAGTGAAACCATGAGTCATGCCTTGTAGGGCCACCCAAGACAGATGGGTCATGGTGGAGAAGTCTGACAGAATGTGGTCCACTGGAGAAGGGAATGGCAAACCACTTCAGTATTCTTGCCTTGAGAACCCCATGAACAGTGTGAAAAGGCAAAAAGATAGGACACTGAAAGATGAACTCCCCAGGTCGGTAGGTGCCCAATATGCTACTGGAGATCAGTGGAGAAATAACTCCAGAAAGAATGAAGGGATGGAGCCAAAGCAAAAACAACACCCATTGTGGATGTGACTGGTGGTGGAAGTCAAGTCCGATGCTGTAAAGAGCAATATTGCACAGGAACCTGGAATGTTAGGTTCATGAATCAAGGGTAAATTGGAAGTGATCAAACAGGAGATGGCAAGAGTAAACATGGACATTTTAGGAATCAGTGAACTGGAATGGGTGAATTTGACTCAGATGACCATTATATCTACTACTGTGGGCAGGAATCCCTTAGAAGAAATGGAGTAGCCCTCATAGTCAACAGAAGAGTCTGAAATGCAGTACTTGGATGCAATCTCAAAAACGACAGCGTGCTCTCTGTTTCCAAGGCAAACCATTCAATATCACAGTAATCCAAGTCTATGCCCCTTCTAATGCTGAAGAAGCTAAAGTTGAACAGTTCTCTGAAGACCTACAAGACCTTCTACAACTGACACCAAAAAAAAGATGTCCTTTTCATTACAGAGGACTATAATGCAAAAGTAGTATGTCAAGAAACACCTGTAGTAGCAGGCAAATTTGGCCTTGAAGTACAGAGGGCAAAGGCTAACAGTGTTTCCAAAAGAATGCACTGGTCAGAGCAAACACCCTCTTCCAGTAACACAAGAGAAGACTCTACACGTGGACATCACCAGATGGTCAATACTGAAATCAGACTGATAGTATTCTTTGCAGCTGAAGATGGAGAAGCTCTACAGTCAGCAAAAATAAGACTGGGAGCTGACTGTGGCTCAGATCATTAACTCCTTATTGCCAAATTCAGACTTAAATTGAAGAAAGTAGGGAAAACCACTAGACCATTCAGGTAGGACCTAAATCAAATCCCTTAGGATTATACAGTGGAAGTGATAAGTAGATTCAAGGGATTAGATCTGATAGAGTGCCTGAAGAACCATGGACGGAGGTTCCTGACATTGTACAGTAGGCAGTGATCAAGACCACAACTAAGAAAAAGAAATGCAAAATTGTTGTCTGAGGAAGCCTTACAAATAGCTGAGAAAAGAAAAGAAGCGAAAGGCAAAGGAGAAAAGGAAAGATACGTCCATTTGAATGCAGAGTTTCAAAGAATAGCAAGGAGAGATAAGAAAGCCTCCCTTGGTGAACAATGCAAAGAAATACAGGAAAACTATAGAAGGCAATGGCACCCTACTCCAGTACTCTTGCCTGGAAAATCCCATGGACAGAGGAGCCTGGTGCGCTGCAGTCCATGGGGTCGCTAGGAGTCGGACACAACTGAGCGACTTCACTTTCACTTTTCACTTTCATGCATTGGAGAAGGAAATGGCAACCCACTCCAGTGTTCTTGCCTGGAGAATCCCAGGGACGGCGGAGCCTGGTGGGCTGCCGTCTATGGAGTCGCACAGAGTTGGACACGACTGAAGCGACTTAGCAGCAGCATAGAATGGGAAAGACTAGAGATCTCTTCAAGAAAATCAGAGATACCAAGGGAACATTTCAGGCAAAGATGGGCTCAATAAAGGACAGAAATGGTATGGACCTAACAGAAGCAGAAGATATTAAGAAGAGGTGGCAAGAACACACAGAAGAACTGTACAAAAAAGATCTTCAAGACCCAGATAACCATGATAATGTGATCACTCATCTAGAGTCAGATATCCTGGAATGTGAAGTCAAGTGGGCCTTAGGAAACATCACTACACAAAAAGCTAGTGGAGGGGATGGAATTCCAGTTGAGCTATTCCAAATCCTGCAAGGTGATGCTGTGAAAGTGCTGCACTCAATATGCCAGCAAATCTGAAAAACTCAGCCGTGGCCACAGGACTGGAAAAGGTCAGTTTTCATTTCAATCCCAAAGAAAGGTAATGCTAAAGAATGCTCAAACTACCACACAATTGCACTCATCTCACACACTAGCAAAGTGATGCTCAAAATTTTCCAAGCCAGGCTTCAACAGCTCATGAACGGTGAACTTCCAGATGTTCAAGCTGGATTTAGAAAAGGCAGAGGAATCAGAGGTCAAACTGCCAACATCCATTGGTTATAGAAAAAGCAAGAGAGTTCCAGAAAAACATCTGCTTTATTGACTATGCCAAAGCCTGTGACTCTCTTTGGAGAGTTTCCACCATAAACTGTGGAAAATTCTTAAAGAGATGGGAATACCAGACCACCTGACCTGCCTCCTGAGAAATCTGTATGCAGGTCAAGAAGCAACAGTTAGAACTGGACATGGAACAACAGGCTGGTTCCAAATCAGGAAGGGAGTACATCAAGGCTGTACATTATCACCCTGCCTCTTTAACTTATATGCAGAGTATATCATGCAAAACAGCAGGCTGGATGAAGCACAAGCTGGAATCAAGATTGCCGGGAGAAATACCTATAACCTCAGATAGTCAGATGACACCACTTATGGCAGCAAAGAACTAAAGAGCCTCTTGACGAAAGTAAAAGAAGAGAGTGAAAAAGTTGGCTTGAAACTCAACATTCAGAAAAATAAGATCATGGCATCCGGTCCCATCACTTCATGGCAAATAGATTGGGGAAAAAATGCAAACAGTGAGAGACTTTATTTTTGGGGGCTCCAAAATCACTGCAGATGGTAACGTCAGCCATGAAATTAAAAGACGTTTGCTCTTTGGAAGAGAAGTTATGACCAACCTAGACAGCATATTAAAAAGCAGAGACATTACTTTGCCAATGAACATTTGCCAAAGACATTACTTTGTCAAAGCTATGGTATTTCCAGTAGTCATGTATGGATGTGAGATCTGGACCATAAAGAAAGCTGAACACCAAAGAATTGATGCTTTTGAACCGTGGTGTTGAAGAAGACTCTTGAGAGTCCCTTGGACTTCAAGGAGATCCAACCAGTCTATATCCTAAAGGAAATCAGTCCTGACTATTTATTGGAAGGACTGATGCTGAAGCTGAAACTCCAATACTTTGGTCACCTGATGAGAAGAACTGACTTGCTGGAAAAGATCCTGATGCTGGGAAAGATTGAAGGCAGGAGGAGAAGGGGATGATAGAGGATGCGATGGTTGGGTGGCAACCCTGACTCAATGGACATGATTTTGAGTAAGCTCTGGGAGTTGGTGATGGACAAGGAAGCCTGGCGTGCTGCAGTCCATGGGGTCGCAAAGAGTAGGACACGACTGAGTGACTGAATTGAACTGAACCTTGCTACAGCAAGGACATTCCTTGGTGGCTCAGATGGTAAAGAATCTGCCTGCAATGCAGAAGACCCACTTTTGATTCTTATAACCACATCTTACCAGTGACTTAGATAACAATACAGGTTTGCTTATTAATTCTACACTTGGGGCTTCCCTGGTGGGCCAGAGGTTAAGAATCTGCCTGCCAATCCTGGGGACATGGGTTTGCTCCCTGGTCTGAGAAGATTCCACATGCCACAGAACAACCAAGTCCATGTTCTGCAACTTTTGAGCTGGCATGCTCTAGAGCCTGTGCTCTGTAATAAGAGAAGCACGGTAAGAAGCCGAAGCACTGCAACTAGAGAGTGGTCCCCATTTGCGGCAACCAGAAAAGTCTTGTGAACAGCAACCAAGACCCACCCCGACCAAAAAAAACCAAAAATCTACACATGACAGGAATAGGAAGAAGCAATGACGCATAACAGAAATTTAGAATAAAAGATTCTGACCACCTGGAATGACAGGCCTATTTATCAAGATTACAATTTTCAAGTTGTTAAATGGCAGAAAGTGCAGAGGAACTAAAGAGCATCTTGATGAGGGTGAAGGAGGAGAGTGAAAGAGTGGCTTAAGACTAAATATTAAAAAAACTAAGATAATGGCATCTGCCCCCATTACTGCATGGCAAATAGAAGGGGAAAAGGTGGGAGCAGTGACAGATTTCCTCTTGGGCCCCAAAATCACTGTGGATGGTGACTGCAGCCATGAAATCAGAATATGATTGTTTCTTGGCAGGAAAGCGATGACAAACCTAGACAGTGTGTTGAAAAGCAGAGACATTCCTCTGCCAACAAAGGTCTGTATAGTCAAGGCTATGGTCTTCCCAGTGGTTACCCACGGTTGTGAAAGCTGGATCATAAAGAAGGCAGAATGCCAAAGAATTGATGCCTTCGAACTGTGGTGCTGGAGAAGACTCCTGAAAGTCCCTCAGACAGCAAGGACATCAATTCGGTCCATCTTAAGGGAGATCAACCCTGAATATTCACTGAAAGGACTGATGCTGAAGCTGAAGCTCCAGTAGTTTGGTCATCTGATGCAAACAGACAACTCATTGGCAAAGTCCTTGAAGGTGGGAAAGATTGAGGGCAGGAGAAGAGGGTGTCAGAGGATGCGACGGCTGGACGGCATCACTGATGCAGTGAACATGAACTTGGGCAAACTCTGAGAGATGGTGAGGGGCAGGGAGGCCTGGCGTGCTGCAGTCCATGGGGTCGCAAAGAGTCAGACATGACTGGGCGACTGAACAACAACAATAAAATTTTCATAGAGGTAAATCCAGGGCCTTAAGTCTCAGTCCACAAAAACACCTGGACAACCATGCAATCTGATACACTGGAGACAGACATATGGTAGACAGAAGGGTGTAGCTTCATGAGCCAGAGAGACCCAAGTTCAAATCCCACCTTTGAAACTTCCAGCCACACAGCCTTGGGCAAGTCATTTATCTTCTCTGAGCCTACTTCCTCATCTGTAAGATGGGAAACCATCTGCAGTGCAGAATTATTGAGGGTTCAACTAGAAAATGCATGAATGTGGCACACAAGAGGCACTCAAAAAGAACATACCATCAACATACCATCAATAAAACACACACCCAAAACATGGGGTTTCCTCATCGTTCCTTCAATAGACACTGGTTTGATGTACCAGCTGCTGCTGCGTAGCTACTTCAGTCATGTCCAACTCTTCACAGCCCCATGGACTGCAGCCCGACAGGCTCCTCTGTCCATGGGATTCTCCAGGCAAGAATGCTGGAGTGCGTTACCATTCCCTTCTCCAGGGGATCTTCCCAATCCAGGGACAGAACCCAGGTCTCCCACGTTGCTGGCAGACTTTACCATCTGAGCCACCAGGAAAGTCCTGATGTACCAGACCCTGTGCTGAATTTCAGGACTCGATGGCAAAAAGCCATGGTTCCCGAGTTTAAGGAGCTAACAGTCTCAAGGTAAGACAGAGCAGGAATGACAATACAGCAGGTTACAGGTAAAAGAGCACAGCTGTCTGGTGTAAGCATTGGCACCGGATGTAATGGGAGGAGGAGGGAGGGACAGCTAAATTAGCCTGAAGAGGAAGGGGTGTTTCCCACAAAAACCCTCGAGCCCAGGCTTTTAAGAGAACTGGCAGTAGATTCTCAACAAGGACACCACTTGAATGCTGGTGGGACAGCTCTTTTTCATTTGGTGCTGGTCCCACACATTGTCTTCTCCTACTGTTTGGGGTTCTAGAGGTGAGAATACTGGAGTAGGTTGCCATGAGCGCAGCCATGAAATTAAAAGACATTTGCTTCTTGGAGGAAAGCTATGACAAATCTAGACAGCATATTAGAAGACAGAGACATCCCTTTGCTGACAAAGGTCCATACAGCCAAAGCTATGGTTTTTCCAGTAGTCATGTACAGACGTGAGAGTTGGACCATAAAGAAGGCTGAGTGCCGAAGAATTGATGCTTTTGAACTGCGGTTTTGGAGAAGACTCTTGAGAGTCCCCTGGACAGCAAGGAAATCAAACCAGTCAGTCCTAAAGGAAATCAGTCCTGAATGTGCACTGGAAAGACTGAAGCTGAAGCTCTAATACTTTGGCCACCTGATGTGAAGAGCCAACTCATTAGAAAAGACCCTAATGCCGGGAAACACTGAAGGCAGAAGGGGACGACAGAGGATGAGATGGTGGGACGGCATTGCCGACTCAATGGACATGAGGTTGAGTAAATTCCGCGAGATGGTGAAGGACAAGGAAACCAGGCGTGCTGCAGTCCATGGGGTCACGGGATCAGACATGACTTAGCGACTGAACAACCACCACCATCACACATCGCAGAGTGCCTGTCACCCCCGGCACCCTCTTCAATGCAGCTGTGCCTTGTGGTTATATCACAAAGTAAAACAGCTCCCCCCTCTTCCAAAAGTCCTCTGGACGGCTGAGAGAGGGGAGTGGTTGGCGGCTGCAGCCCAAACCAGTCCTGCTGGATGAGGAAGGTTATGCTGGGGAGTGGGGACAGTTTAGACAAAAGGAGGAAGCTTGTCTCAGTTCCACATCTGCAATTCTGGAAACACCCAACAGTCTCTGCAGAAGCTGAGAACGTTCTTATCCATCCAGGGGCCCACTGTCTGCTTAATTCCTCTTCTCCCTTCAGATCTCAGCTCAACCATCATGAGAGGGGAGCCTTCCCTGACTCCCTCAACTCCCACTCAGGTCAGTTTTCCTGTATCCGACCCACAAAGGGAGCCACCACCTCCCCTCCAGAGCACACGCGCAGTGTGAACGTTGGTCCTCACTGCTACAAGAAAAGCTCTTTGAGAAAGGCACTGTGTCAGCTTCTCATTTTCCTCCATCAATCGCTGTTTTCCCAGCACCTGCCCCCCACAGGTGCCCAATAAATACTTCCTGATGACCGAATCTATGTACCAAGGAAACAGCATGGTCCATTTCAGAACACACCCAGAGTTTTGTGTGGTAAGAAGGCAAGGTTCGTGCGCCACAGGAGCTGGAAACCACGCCCATAAAGTAGGCAAATGCCAAATCACGAAAGACCTTCCATGAAAAGCTACTGATTTGTATTTTAGCAAATATTGGGGGGCTCTGTTTGCTTTTTACATTTTGGGAGCACACAGCATATGGGACCTTAGTTCCCCGATCAGGGGCTGAACCCACATCCACTGTGGTGGGAGCATGGAGTCTTAAGCACTGCACTGCCAGGGAAGTCCCGCAAAGATCTATTATTTCAGAAAGGGCACTCCAGCAATAGTTAGGGCCAGACTGCTGAGGCCAGGCAAGCAGCTCGGAGGCCAGGCAGGAACACAGGCAGGAAGTGAAAAGGGGCCTGATCTAAGGCAGGGGGAGAGGAAACGCAGATGATGAAAACGTGTCCAGTCAGTATCAAGGGACGAGAAGCTGTGGAACTCTGACTAGCACCAGGAGGACGGGAGGCATGGTGTGAGTAGGAAAAGTCCAAGAGGACTCGAAGGGCTCTGCCTGGAATCAATAAATGCAGAAGGGGAATGCGAGAGAGTACAGACAGGAAGAAGAGTCACAGGTTTGGAGAGAAGATGATGACCTTAGCTTGGGACTCGCTGAGACGGAGGGCTGGTGCTCAGGAGAGATCTGGACTCGAGAGCCAGAGCAGAGGTCACTGGCCCAGGGATGAGAGTTTATGCTGTGCATAGAGATGAGCGTGAGTATGAGACCAGGCCTTGGAGAAAACCAGCATTTAAGGGACAAAAGGAAGAAAAGAGCCTGCGATGAAAACTGAGGGGAAACGGCCAGAGACAGAGTTCGAACCAGGAGTGCTTTTTCACAAGTGAAGGGAGAGCATCAATGTCAGACATACTGAGAAGGCGAAGAAGAGAAGGAAGGCAAAGAGTTCAGGGGTTCTGGCAACACCGAGGCCTGGTGACTTGGAGGAGAGTGGTTTGCGGGGAGGGCTGCTGCAGAAGTAGAATTTCAGTGAATGCTGACTTCAAGCAGCAGAGGTGGCAACTTGTCCAAGAAGTGTGGCTGCGACGGGGTAGAGCAGAGGGTAACAGGAGGGTGTTTTGTTTTTGCAAAAATGAAAGTAAAAACGGGGGTAGGGGGGGATGGATAGTAAATGGAAGGGTTAGTTAAACAGGAAAGAAATGGGAACAATGATGGGAACCAGGTCCTGAGGAAAAGGAACTGATAAAGGGATCTCAGCACAAGTAAAGGAATTAATCTTAGAACAAACACCATTTCCCCCCCCACGGAATTAAAATAAAAGGCAAAGCCATAGGGTTGGCTGGATTTAAGTTTGTAGTGATACAAGCTGAGAAGCCTTGACTGATGGCTACAACTCAGCGAAGTCAAAAGCAACAAAGGCGGCTGGGAGACGGATGAACACACGAGAGATGAGGAGGGATGCGCAGACAGCATCACACTGACTCTCAGACAGTGTGACGGTGTCGACAGCATCAAGTGCCCATGACGAAGCCTAGCAGAGTCACTGTGGGGTCTTGGATTCCGGCAAGGACAGTGAGTACAGTGTTGCTCCGCATGGCCAGGCTCCATGGGAAAAGGACTTGCTTTCTATGCCACACTCACAGAGAGACTGACACATTGGAACAAGGTCAAAGGAGGGTAAGCAGAAAGACGGTGTGAAAACCCCAGAGGTGATCATTCTGAGATCAGGTGGACCGGCTGACACCCAGCCCACCAAGATCATGGAGATGCACGTTGCCAGCCTGGTGACAGAGCAGCACCTACTGGTTCCCCCTTGAACACCCTGTGGCCACAGGACTGGAAAAGGTCAGTTTTCATTCCAACCCCAAAGAAAGGAAAAGCCAAAGAATGTTCTAACTACCGCACAATTGCACTCATCTGACATGCTAGCAAAGCAATGCTCAAAATTCTCCAAGTGAGGCTTCAACAGTACGTGAACCGAGAACTTCCAGATGTTCAAATTGGATTTAGAAAAGGCAGAGGAATCAGAGATCAAATTGCCAACGTCTGTTGGGTTATAGAAAAAGCAAGAGAATTCCAAAAAAACATCTACTTCTGCTTTACTGACTATGCCAAAGCCTTTCACTGTGTTTACCACAACAAACCATGGACAATTCTTAAAGAGATGGGAATACCAGACCACCTGGCCTGCCTCCTGAGAAATCTGTATACAGATCAAGAAGCAACAGTTAGAACTGGACATGGAACAATGGACTGATTCCAAATTGAGAAAGGAGTACATCAAGGATGTATACTGTCACCCTGCTTATTTAACTTCAATGCAGAGTACATCATGAGAAACGCTGGGCTGGATGAAGCACAAGCTGGAATCAAGACTGCTGGGAGAAACATCAATAACCTCACATATGCAGATGACACCACCCTTTTGGCAGAAAGTGAAGAGGACCTAAAGAGCCTCTTGATGAAAGAGGAGAGTGAAAATGCTGGTTTAAAATTCGATATTCAAAAAATGAAGATCATGGCATCCAGTCCCATCCCATCACTTCATGGCAAATAGATGGGGAAACAATAGAAACAGTGAGAGACTTTATTTTCTTGGGCTCCAAATTCACTGCAGATGGTGACTGCATCCATGAAATTAAAAGACGCTTGCTCCTTGGAAGAAAAACTATGACCAACCTAGACAGCATATCAAAAAGCAGAGACATTACTTTGCCAACATAGGTCCACCTAGTCAAAGCTATGGTTTTTCCAGTAGTCATGTATGAATGTGACAGTTGAACCATAAAGGCTGAATGCTGAAGAACTGATGCTTTTGAACTGAGGTGTTGGAGAAGACTCTTGAGAGTCCCTTGGACTACAAGGAGATCAAAACAGTCAATCCTAAAGGAAATCAGTCCTGAATATTCATTGGAAGGACTGATGCTGAAGCTGAAACTCCAATACTTTGGCCACCTGATGTGAAGAACTGAATCACTGGAAAAGACACTGACGCTGGGAAAGATTGAAGGCAGAAGGCGATGACAGAGGATGAGACGGTTGGATGGTATCACTGACTCAATGGACACGAGTTTGAGCAAGCTCCAGGAGTTGATGATGGACAAGAAAACCTGGCGTGCTACAGTCTGTGGGGTCACAAAGAGGCGGGCACAACTGAGCAACTGAACTGAACACACAGTGGGGCGTCACTAGAAAAAGCAGGGAGGATCGGGAGAAAGAGAGGAGGAAGGCATCAGAGAATCTTTTTTCCATGAGCAAAAGTGGAAGACAGAGGTCATTCTGACTTCCAAATAAAATCTCTGAGGTCAAGGGTACTGACCAAACTACTTATCATTTTTATCTCCACATAGAGGGTTCATTCTCCATCCTCGACCCCCAAAATCCTGACTCCCCCAGCATCATCCAACCAGTTACCAGTCCAGCGAATCTCACTTCCTTGTCTTTGAACGCACCCACCCCTCTCCATCCCCACAGGTGCTGCCTTGGTTCAGGCCCCCCTCCTCCGGCACCTGGACTACAGCAACGGTGCCCTGCCCGGTCTACCTACAGGTCCTTCCTGCCCACTCTAATAAGCACATCACTGCCTGGCTACTTTAAAAGAGATAAAACCATGGCACAACCCTGCTTAAAATTCCTCAGGGCTCTACCCCTCACACCCACATTTCCAAATAAAGCTTCTTAACATGTCTTAACTTGGCAACAGTAACTGCAGCAGTTTATTGTTCACTGTCCACCAGTGCCAAGTGGTGGAGAAGGCAGTGGCACCCACTCCAGGACTCTTGCCTGAAGGATCCCACGGATGGAGGAGCCTGGTGGGCTGCAGTCCATGGGGTCGCAAAGAGTCAGACACAACTGAGCAATTTCACTTTCACTCTTCACTTTCATGCATTGGAGAGGGAAATGGCAACCCACTCCAGTGTTCTTGCCTGGAGGATCCCAGGGATGGCGGAGCCTGGTGGGCCATCTATGGGGTCGCACAGAGTGGGACACGACTGAAGAGACTTAGCAGGAGCAGCAGCAGTGTCAAGTGGCTAACATCCTCTAATTCACTTCTCACAGCAACCCTAGAAGGTGGGTTAATGTCTGCCCTTTGTTTTTGTTCTGTTTTTTGGGGGGGGGCGGGGCTGGGGTGGGGTTGGGGATGTTTGGCTACGTCATGTGGCTTGTAGGATCTCAGTTCCCTGATCAGGAATTGAACCCCAGTCAAAGCAGTGAAAGCCCAGAATCCTAACCAGTAGGCCACCAGGGAACTCCCTATTTGCTCCTTTTACAGATGAAGAAACTGAAGCTAAGAAAGGGAGTGACCAGCCCAAGCTCACAAACTAGCTCAGTGGCAAAGCCAGACATGGCACACAAGCACCTCAGCTTCCAGAGTCTGTGCTCCTCACGCTGTCGCCCACACAATCCTTCATGATCTGGCTTCCAGAGTTGCCTCTTCCACAACAGAGCATTCCAGCTTGAGTGAACTCCTTGCTGGTCACTCAATGGATAGTCTTCTGTTCATGCCACTCCAAATGTCTGGGATATCGTCCCACCTCACTGCCCTCTTCACCTGACTAATCCTGCTCATCCTTTAGGACCGAAGCCTACTGATGCCTCAGCCTGACCTGCGAGCACCCTAAGTCCGCCAGCAACCCCCTACAACTGTTTCATACTGTAGCGCTATCTCCTTGACTTAAAAAAAAAAATTAACTCGAGGACAGGGATGTGTACCTTACTCACTTTGGTATCCCCAGCTTGCAGAGCAGTGCTAGATGTGCAGCAGCAGCTCGATCAGTATTTACACTTATTCTCTACCATGAGAAACTGGCTGGAACAGAAAAAGGACCTTGCGGTTGCATGTGAGCCCTGTACTCAGCTCCTTAAAAGCGTTTCAACATCATGCCACATGAAGGGAGGAGAGGAGTTGGCCAGAAAAGACGCGCCAGTCACAGCAAAACCGGGCAAAGCCAGGAGAGAGAGCCCAGGCGTGCTTGTCCCCCGTGTGCCCACACAGGATGTTCAGAGCACTCGCTGCCAGGGGACAGGCGGGAATTACTTTGTTAATTAGCAAAAGCTTCCTAGTCGGAAGACCCCGGGCTGAATCAGCCTGAGGGGGACGTGACCGCAGACAGAAGGCGAGAGCCAGAGTCGGTGTGTCTCCCTAGAGGAGGGAGGCCCGCCTCTTGAAGGAGGCTCCTCAGACCCGCCGTGACCCTCGACCTCACCGCCGAGCTCACCCCTCAGGCCCAGGGCTACAGAAACCGACCTCGCAGGACCCCTGTCCTCCTCAACGGCGCGGCTCACTTACCGCCGCCCAACTTCCGGCAACCGCGGCGCTGTCCGCGGCGCGCGTCCCGATGACGCAGTGGCCCCGCCCCCGCAGGCGTGAGGGGGGTGCGCGCATGCGCACAAGGACGCGCTGGTCGGCCCAGTGAAGGAGACCCTAGCACCCGGCGCAGTGGGAGGAACCTGGACCCTGGGAAAGGCGGGTCATCAGGAGGCTGGTCACGCCCCCTTGGGAGAACCGGGGGACAGCCTCTCTATCGGAGGTGGCAATGTGTATATATGGCCGTAGTGATTTGAGAATGACAGGAATTATCACTTCCATTTTCCAGGCAGCATTAAATTTTGTATCACAGGGACCCTTAGGGAGGCACGTGTGGAGAGACAGGCCCTTTTTAATGCATTAAGTGAAGTGAAAGTCGCTTAGTTGGTGCCCGACTCTTTGTGACCCCATGGACTATATACAGTCCATGGAATAATCCAGGCCAGAATACTGGAGTGGGTAGCCTTTCACTTCTCCAGAGGATCTTCTCAGCCAGGGATTGAACCCAGGTCTCCCACGTGGCAGGCAGATTCTCTACCAGCTGAGCCACCAGGGAACCCCAAGAAGACTGGAGTGGGTAGCCTGTCCCTTTTCCAGCGGATCTTCCCAACCCAGGAATCAAATCGGGGTCTCCTGCATTGCAGGTGGATTCTAACCAACTGAGCTATCAGGAAAGCCATTTAGGGCCGGATGAAAGTCAACAGTGACCAACCTCCTCTTTCTAAACCAGGTATTTTTCTCACAGCTTCCTGGTATCAAGGGATAAAGTTGTTCATTCCAAATTGTTTATTGAGAGTATACTATGTTGCAAGCATTGGACAGTGTTAAAGACACAACAGTGAGTGTAAACTTAATCTGACATACAAGGCCAGGACTCTAACGTAACTCTATAGAATACTATTTATTGATTATCTATCATAGTTCCACGGTTTCCCATCTCTAATCATCACAAAGGTACTGCAAGGCAAAAATTATATCATCCCCATTTTACACATGAAAGAACAGAAGATATGAAAAGTTTTGACTTTTTGAAGGTTAAAAATCTTTGGGGCTATGATTCTAGTGGAAACATATTTGACTGCAAAATAAGAAAACAAACTCAGACTTATTTATGTGCTTAGTCACTCAGTCATGTCTGACTCTTTGCCACCCTATGGACTGCAGCCCGCCAGGCTCTTCTGAACATGGGATTCTCCAGGCAAGAATACTCGAGTGGGTTGCATTTCCTGCTCCAAGACTTATTAAGGAGATACTTTATTCAGAAGATTTATTGCAGAGGGTGTGGTGGGGGAGGGGAGGACTAGAGCAGTGGGGACACCACGCCAACCAAAGCTCTGTAGGCTTCTCATTCGGTTCAGTCTCTCAGTCATGTCTGACTCTTGGTGACCCCATGGACCACAGTATGCCAGGCTGCCCTGTCCATTACCAACTCCCAGAGCTTGCGCAAACTCATGTCCATCGAGTCAGTGATGCCATCCAACCATCTCATCCTCTGTTGTCCCCATCTCCTGCCTTCAATCATTCCAGCATCAGAGTCTTTTCCAATGAGTCAGTTCTTTGCATCAGATGACCAAAGTATTGGAGCTTCAGCTTCAGCATCAGTCCTTCCAATGAATATTTCAGACTGATTTCCTTGAGGATTGACTGGTTTGATCTCATTGTAGTACAAGGGACGCTCAAGTCTTCTCCAACACCTCAGTTCAAAAGCATCAATTCTTCAGTGCTTGGCTTTCTGTATAGTCCAACTCTCACATCCATACATGACTACTATGGTTTATACAAAACCATAATTTTGACTATATGAACCTTTGTCAGTAAGTAATGTCTCTGCTCTTTAATATGCTATCTAGATTAGTCATAGTTTTCCTTTCAAAGAGCAAGCATCTTTTAATTTCATGGCTGCAGTCACCATCTGCAGTGATTTTGGAGACCAAGAAAATAAAGTCTCTCACTGTTTCTATTGTTTCCCCATCTATTTGCCATGAAGTGATGGGACCGGATGCCATAATCTTCATTTTTTGAATGTTGAGTTTTAAACCAGCATTTTCACTCTCCTCTTTCACTTTCATCAAGAGGCTCTTTAGGTCCTCTTCACTTTCTGCCAAAAGGGTGGTGTCATCTGCATATGTGAGATTATTGATGTTTCTCCCAGCAGTCTTGATTCCAGCTTGTGCTTCATCCAGCCCAGCGTTTCTCATGATGTACTCTGCATTTAAGTTAAATAAGCAGGGTGACAGTATACATCCTTGATGTACTTCTTTCTCAATTTGGAATCAGTCCATTGTTCCATATCCAGTTCTAACTGTTGCTTCTTGATCTGTATACAGATTTCTCAGGAGGCAGGCCAGGTGGTCTGGTATTCCCATCTCTTTAAGAATTTTCCACAGTTTGTTGTGATCCACACAGTCAAAGGCTTTAGCATAGTCAATGAACCAGAAGTAGATGTTTTTCTGGAAATCTCTTGCTTTTTCTATAACACAACAGATGTTGGCAATTTGATCTTGGTTCCTCTGCCTTTTCTAAATCCAGCTTGAACATCTGGAAGTTCTCGGTTCACGTACAGTTGAAGCCTCACTTGGAGAATTTTGAGCATTGCTTTGCCAGCGTGTGAGATGGGTGCAATCGTGCAGTAGTTTGAGCATTCTGTGGCATTGCCTTTCTTTGGCATTGGAATGCAAACTGACCTTTTCCAGTCCTGTGGCCACTGCCGAGTTTCCCAAATTTGCTGGCATATTGAGTGCAGCACTTTCACAGCATCATCTTTCAGGATTTGAACTAGCTCAACTGGAATTCCATCACCTCCACTAGCTTTTTTCGTAGTGATGCTTCCCAAGGCCCACTTGACTTCACATTCCAGGATGTCTGACTCTAGATAAGTGATCACATTATCATGGTTATCTGGGTCATGAAGATCTTTTTTGTACAGTTCTTCTGTGTATTCTTGCCACCTCTTCTTAATATCTTCTGCTTCTGTTAGGTCCATACCATTTCTGTCCTTTATGGAGCCCATCTTTGCATGAAATTTTCCTTTGGTATCTCTAATTTTCTTGAAGAGATCTCTAGTCTTTCCCATTCTATTGTTTTCCTCTATTTCTTTGTACTGATCACTTAGGAAGGGTTTCTTATCTCTCCTTGCTATTCTTCAGAACTTTGCATTCAGATGGATATATCTTTCCTTTTCTCCTTTGCTTTTCATTTCTCCTCTTTTCTCAGCTATTTGTAAGGCCTCCTTAGACAGCCATTTTGCGTTTCTGCATTTCTTTTTCTTGGGTGTGGTTCTGATCATCACCTCCGGTACAATGTTACAAATCTCTGTCCATAGTTTTTCAGGCACTCTGTCTATCAGATCTAACCCCTTGAATCTGTTTGTCACTTCCACTGTATAATCGTAATGGTTTGATTTAGGTCATGCCTGTATGCTCTAGTGGTTTGCCCTACTTTCTTCAATGTAAGTCTGAATTTGGCAATAAGGAGTTCATGGTCTGAACCACAGTCAGCTCCTAGTCTTGCTTTTGCTGATTGTATAGAGCTTCTCCATCTTCAGCTGTAAAGAATACAATCAGTCTGATTTCCGTATTGACCATCTGGTGATGTCCCTGTGTAGAGTTGTCTCTTGTGTTGTAGGAAGAGGGTGTTTGCTATGACCAGTGCGTTCACTTGACAAAACTTGTTAGCCTTTGTCCTCCTTCGTTTTGTACTCCAAGGCTGAACTTCCTGTTACTCCAGGTATCTCTTGACTTCCTCCTTTTACATTCCAGTCCCTTATAATGAAAAGGACATCTTTTTTTTTGGTGTTAGTTCTAGAAGGTCTTATAGGTCCTCATAGAATGTTCAGCTTCAGCTTCTTCAGCATTAGTGGTTAGAGCATAGACTTGGATCACTGTGATATTGAATAGTTTGCCTTGGAAACAAACCGAGATCATTCTGTCATTTTTGAGATTGCACCCAAGTACTTCATTTCACACTCTTTTGTTGACTATGAGGGCTACTCCATTTCTTCTAAGGGATTCTTGCCCACAGTAGTAGATATAATGGTCATCTGAGTTATATTCACCCATTCCAGTCCATTTTAGTTCACTGATTCCTAAAATGTCGATGTTCACTCTTGCTATCTCCTGTTTGACCACTTCCAATTTACCTGGATTCATGGACCTAACACTCCAGGTTCCTATGCAATATTGTTGTTTATAGCATTGGACTTTACTTTCATCACTAGTCACATCCACAACTGGGGATTGTTTCCACTTTGGCTTCATCTCTTCATTCTTTCTGAAGCTGTTTTTCCACTTATCTCCAGTAGCATATTGGGCACCTACTGACCTGGGGAGTTCATCTTTCAGTATCCCATCTTTTTGCCTTTTCATACTGTTCATGGCATTCTCAAGGCAAGAATACTGAAGTGGTTTGCCATTCCCTTCTCCAGTGGACCACATTTTGTCAGAGCTCTCCACCATGAGCCATCCATCTTGTGTGGCCCTACATGGAATGGCTTATAGTTTCATTGAGTTAGACAAGACTGTGGTCCATGTGATCAGTTTGGTTAGTTTTCTGTGATTGTGGTTTCCACTCTGTCTCCCCTCTGATGGATAAGGATAAGAGGCTTGTGGAAGCTTCCTGATGGTAGGGACTGGCTATGGCGGAAACTGGGTCTTGCTCTGATGGCAGGGCCATGCTCTGTAAATCTTTAATCCAACTTTCTGTTGATTGGTGGGTCTGTGTTCCCTCCCTGTAGTTTGGCCTGAGGCCAAACTATGGTAGGGGTAATGGCAGTAATGGTGACCTGCTTCAAAAGGACTTATGCCAGTACTGCTGTATTCAGTGCCCCTGATCTCATGGCAGGCCACTGTTGACCCACACCTCCACCAGAGACTCCTGGACACTCACAGGCAAGTCTGGCTCAGTGTCTTGTGGGGTCACTGCTCCTTTCTCCTGGGTCCTGGTGCACACAGGGTTTTGTTTTGCCCTCCAAGAGTCTGTTTATCCTGTGGAAGTTCTGTAATCAAATCCCAGTGGCCTTCAAAGTCCAATTCTCTAGGGGGTTCTCAAACCCTTTGCTGGATCTCCAGGCTGGGAATTCTGTTGTGGGCCCTAGAACTTTCCCAGCAGTGTGAGGACTTCTTCAGTGTAATTGTTCTCCAGTGAGTGGGTTGTCTGCTTGGTGGCTCTATGGCGGGGCTCACACTGCGCCTCCCGGGTCTGCTGCACCCAGAGCCCCTGCCCCTGAAGCAGGCCACTGCTGACCTGTGTCTATGCAGGAGACGCTCAAACACTCAAAGGCAGGTCTGCTTCACTCTCTATGGAGTCCCTGCGTCCTTGTGTGCACAAGGTTTTATTTGAGCCCTCTGAGTGTCACTGGTGGGTGTGGGGTTTGATTCTAAATGTGATTTTGCAGGTGTCTCAGGGATTAGGCAAAAAGAGTTTTTCCTTGAAGAGTGAAGAAAGCCAGAAAGAACTAGATGTGGAAGAGTGGGAAGAAAGGGTGGCTTGACTAAACAGTAGTAAGTCAGAGGATGTTTTCGGTTGAGGCCTGCATGTTCGCAGAAGGAGTCATATGCTGACTCAGGCTGTGCGTGTGTGCCACATTGCTTCAGTCATGTCTGACTCTCTGCGACCCCAGGGACTGTAGCCCACCAGGCTCCTCTGTCGGTGGGTTTCTCCAGGCAAGAACACTGCAGTGGTCTGCCATGACCTCCTCCAGGGCATCTTCCCGACCCAGGGATCAAACCCACGTCTCTTATGTCTCCTGCACTGGCAGGCAGATTCTTTACCACTAGGCCACCTGGGAAGCTCACCTTGGGCTGTTGCTGTTCAGTTATTCAGTCGCTAAGTCATGGCTGACTCTTTATGACCCCATGGAATGAAGGATGCCAGACTTCCTTGTCATTCACTATCTCCCAGAGTTTGCTCAAACTCATGTCCATTGAGATGGTGATGCCATCAAACCATCTCATCCTCTGTCACCCCCTTCTCAGAACTTCTGCCTTCAATCTTTCCCAGCATCAGGGTCTTTTCCAATGGGTTGACTCTTTGCATCAGGTGGCCAGAGTGCTGGAGCTTCACTTTCAGCATCAGTCCTTGCAATGAATATTTAGAATTAATTTGCTTTAGGATTGACTGGTTTGATCTCCTTCCAGTGCAAGGGACTCTCAAGAGTCTTCTCCAACAGCACAGTTCAAAAGCATCGTTCTTCAAAAGCATCCAGCCTTCTTCAAGATCCAACTCTTGTATCCCTACATGACTATTGGAAAAAACCATAGCTTTGACTACACAGACTCAGGCTGAGGGCGTGCAAAAATGAAGGAGACTGGAAAAATGAGAGAAGTTTAAAATTTTGTTGACCAGCATTTTGTTCTATTGATCAGTGGAAACAGTACCTCGGGGAATCTTTTATGTGGTAAAGAATAGGAATTCAGAAGCACTGTGTGTCACCTTGCCACAGCTACTGAGTGAAGCAATCAGGAATCTTATGTAGGTCCTATGGGAAGAGGTGTTTCTTTGCAGTAAACCATTTCCAGAGGACAAAAGAGTTGGGAGATTTCTTCACCATCCCTGTTTTTCAAGAGTGCAGGGCTCAGGTAGAAGTCAACGTTATCGTCTCTCTCCACTTTATCCGGCTCCTGTCCTGCCACTGCCTGCTCAAACTGCTTGTGTCGGTCACACTAAACTGATTCTGGTGTTTAAAGCACACTCTGCTCTTTCATGTCTCCATCCCGACAACATCCTCTCTCTTTCTCTTAGGCTCCAAAACACGGTTTTGAAATGTGGTTGAATCTTAGACAAAATGTTAACGGAGAAAGAGTCCATACTGTATCATTCCACGTGCAGAAAGTTCTAGAATCAGCAAAACTAATCTATAGTGACAGAAGTCACTTCAGTGGCTGCCTGGGGCCTAAAGGAGAGCGTTATCTGCAAAGGGACTTGAGAATCTTTCTAAGGTGATACAAGTCTTCTATATCTTGATTGAGATGGAGATGACATGGTTGTACACATCTGTCAAAATGTATTGAGCTCTGCATTTAAAATAGGTGTATTTTACTGTATACATCAGGCTTGCCCAGTGGCTCAGGAGTAAAGAATCCGCCTGCAACGAAGGAGCCACAGGAGATTTGGGTTAGATCCCCGGGTGGGGATGATCCCCTGGAGTAGGAAATGGCAAGCCACTCCAGTATTCTTGTCTGGAGAATCCCATGAATAGAGGAGTCTGGCGGGCTACAGTCCATGGGGTTGCAAAGAGTTGTACACAATTGAAGTGACTGAGCACACATCCATTACTGTATATATTGAATGTAATAAACTTGGTTTTAAAAAAGATAAGTGGAGATGTCACCTTCTAAGTGAAAATGTGCCTAACACCCACCTATCCCTGAGTTTCAGTTAATTAAGCATCTATGAGGCTGAGTTGAATGTAGTTCTTTATAAGATTTCCTCAGCTGGACTTCAAGATCTTTGTAATGAATCCTTTTTTTGGTCTTTTTTTTTAGAGTTTCTGCTCTGCTCACAGTGATTCCTGCTCCTCTGGGAACTGTTGGTCCTCTGCCCATGTTATGCCAACTTGCTCCCACCTCCCTTTGGAGCTGATTGCAGCAGAGGCGGACATGAGACGATTCTTCACTCTGGCTTTAGAGTTTTGAACTGATGCTCAGAGCAAGTAGAAATAGGAATGATTCATGTAAGTCAGTGGCAGCATTCTAGTGGGAATGTCCTCGGATTCTGGTTGATGAGGTTCCAGAAGCTGACTTGACTTGAGCCTTTCAGAAGTGAGGTCATCCCAAGTGCTCCTGGATCCCACAAAACATGCCAGTAGCCATTCACAACGTTTGTTTCTGTCACTTGCAAGCCTGTAGTAGATCCATGGGGTGGAAACCATATCTGACATGACCTCTATTGTCTCCTAAGGCCTGGTCCCAAGGACTGGCCCAAGAAGTGCTCAAAAGCATTTGTTAAATTATTAGATGAGATCTGGGCATCCCACGTAGATGGTCACCTAAGTCACAAATGTGGCCCCCATGTTAGCAGGGAATTGGGGTGAGGCTCAGAGCAGATCCCCCCCTGCTGCCCAGTACTGGGGAGACAGACCACTGGAGCACCAAGATGGTGAGCCTCAAGAAAGAGGCATGACCAGGAGCCATAAAAAGACAGAGAACATTCTCAGACATAGTGGGGCAGCGAGGCCTATTACACTTATTCAAGACCACAGTGATCCAAGTCAGCGTACCTTCATCACTTCTCTTACAGCTCAGTTGAGGACATCATACATCCCCACACAATGGGAACCATTGCACAACCTAGGTTTTGTAAGCTCAAGAAACTGTGGCATGATGTGCTGGCCATGTAGGTCTTAGCAGCGTTGTTTCCTTACGGCTCTTCACGTGCATCACAGCCAGGACAGCCCAGAATCTTCCTCGTCTTGCTCTTGAGACTTATGTTTCTCTCCTAGAAGACCCATCTTCAAAAGAGAGACAAGCAATCTTCTGCCAAGCAAATGACCGATTTATCAAATGGCCAAATCTGGAGACTCGTGGATTTTTCTGAATGGACATTTTATAAGTGTAAGCAGATAGGAAGGAGGTCTCCAGAGAAAGAGAACCAGGCATTGGTTTCTTGACATAAGAGAAGCTATTTTTGGCCTTAGTCATTTTGTGATCTGAGCCTGGCCACAGTGCTTATCATTGAACAGGTCTCAGTAATTAATGATCTTAAGGGAACAACAGCAGCAAAAAAAAAAAAAAAAAAAAAACCCTGCAGGAACACCTTGACTGTTATCAAGCAAGAGAAGTAATGATAAGCAGAAATAATACCTGTTGTAAAGACTCCCAGATCTGTTTCAATGGTAAATACTAGCCTGAAGCACTTTCTTGAGTTGCTTTGCAGAATTTAATTTGCAACCCCTGCAATCCCCCCCTACCCCGCCCCACCCCACGCCTTAGGATCTCAGTCACCAGATCAATTGCAACCTGAAGGATGATGATGTTGACCTTTTCTGATTCTTGTGACTTCAATCAACACCCCAGCTCCTTCATGAATATGCAAACAACCCTAGCTTAAATCTTCCCCAATTTTGCTGTTGGGGAGACAACTGCTTTGGGAAAGATCTCTGGTGTTCTCCTTACAATGAGGAATAAATACTTATTCTGCAAAGAATAAATTCTTCCTTTTCCTGCTCTTGGGTTTGGTTGTGTCTTTTGGCTCAACATGCACCAAAAGGCAAACCCAGCCTTTGCAGTAACATTAACATAGCAATGTTGAAAGTTTATGGCAATTTCTACTGGATGGAATGGCTTTGCAAGCTTTTATAGATTCATATGATGATGTAATTGATGGTTTTCATATTGCCTTCAGACTACAAAGAAAGCTGATCGCAAAGAATTGATGTGTTTGAACTGTGGTGCTGGAGAAGACTCTTGAGAGTCCTTTGGACTGCAAGCAGATCCAACCAGTCCATCCTAAAGGAAATCAGTCCTGACTATTCATTGGAAGGACTGATGCTGAAGCTGAAACTCCAATATTTTGGCCACCTGACGTAAAGAACTTACTCATTGGAAAAGACCCTGATGCTGAGAAAGACTGAAAGTGGGAGGAGAAGGGGACAACAAAGGATGAGATGGTTGGACGGCATCACTGACTCGATGAACATGAGTTTGAGCAAGCTCCGGGAGTTGGTGATGGACAGGGAAGCCTGGTGTGCTGCAGTCCGTGGGGTCGCAAAGAGTCGGATACAACTGAGCGACTGAACTGAATTGAACTGAAGGATGAAAATAAATGCTAAGGGTGGGTTTATTCTTCCTTTGAATATATTTAAACTATGAACACATTAGTGAAGAATATATTCTTTTATCCCCTCCCCTTTTAGTATAAAATAAGCCTGAATTCTAACTCAGGGAAGACAATTCTTTGGGACACTAGTCCACCTTCTTTTTGGTCCATTGGTTTTCAAAGTAAAGTCAGTATTCTTTGCTCAAACAACTCATCTCTTGATTTACTGGCCTGTCATGCGGGAGCAGTAGGAGCTTGGACTCAGTAACACCCCCACCTCCCCTGGTTTCCTCGTGTTTTCTCCCATCATTCTCCCCTCTTCACCTGCAGTCTCTTCACCTCTATCGCTCCCCTCTCTGCCACTTGGCCTCTCCCTGCAATAGCAGTGATCTGGGGACAAAGCATATGGAACCTTCCTCAACATGCAGCAGTGAGGAAAAACAAATGTCTGTCACTCTAACTTAACAACTTGAGAAAACTGCTCTTAAAAAACTCATCCAACACGCATTGTTGTAAACCCTGTAAATTGTTAAAAAGAAGCCAATGTTTGGTAAGCTTCGCACACTGGTCAGGGGAGGAATTGACTTCAAGCTCATCAGCTTTAAGTCCATAAAGAGAAACCCAAGGGGGTGGCTTCTTTTTAATCTAAAATGTATAATCAAGTTTTAATCTGTAATCAAGTTCTCTTAACAGCCTTTTCCAAGAAGGCAGTTATTTTTTTATTTGGAGCAGAGAGCCTGGTTTCAACTGGATTTTGTGTAAGCCATCAGCCACTAATTCTTTCCTGAGTGGGCTAAGGCTGAGTTATGTCTGCACGCTCATCCACTGCCTTTCATGAATTCAACAGTTAATTCAATCATACAGAGAGCTGGAGGAAGAACAGGTTGATACCGTGGAAAGGAAGCCCATTCCAGAATCAGGTCTTAGACTCGGTTCTTATTAACCCCTCTGTGCTATGGTTTACCTATTTGTAAAACCACAGAAATCTGCCTCACAAGGTTGTAAAGATTAGATAGAAGTGGTAAAGCATGAAGTATATGCTCAGTATACTTTAAAACTCTGAGTCCCCACTGGGTACCATTTACCCTGCAAGCGCCATAAACACCATACACAGTAATGCATGGAACCTTGTTTTTTATGCAGCGGCAGATTATCCTGACCATTTTTGTTCTTGTCAGATTCAAATCCAGATCTTGTTGACCACGGTCTGAACTTGTAACCACTTGGCTTCACTAGGTGCTTCAACTGTTCACCAATATCGGGAATGGGCACTTAGCCATTTGTCTTTGTGGGGTGTGTCTCTAGAAAGACTTTAAAGTGCTCCTTGGTCCAGAGGGGACCAGGAAGCAACTCTTCTGGTTTCTGACATGGAAACAGACCAGGATAACCCAAAACAGGATAAAAGTCTCTGGCTTCCTCCAGTTTTGAAGGAGAAGAGCTTTGGGAGGTGCAAAGTAGAGAGGGAAGCTTGTTGTAAAAAGTAAGTCCTTTTCTAAAGACATTTACAAATATGACCAGAAACCAAAGGGAAACCTTGTATCAAATCTTGTACCATTTAACATTACATTTCAGTACATCTTCTTAAGTCCAAGAGACTCAGAAAGGCAGAATTAAATCAATCAACCTTATAACAGTATAGCTTCAAAGATCATATTTTAGTAGGTAAAAATCTCTCATTTTAACAGATCATGCAAACAGGAACACGAGACATAAAACACCAGCTTGTACAGACACTCCCACTGGCTACATGTATTACAGTTTAACATCCAGTTTTAGCATATAAATCACAACCAGATTGCAACATAAACACCAGCTAAAACTGCCTGTTCCCATTCCTTTGTAAGTTTTGACTTAAAAAGTATGACCATAAAAGTACATGATGATGTTTCTTGGATAAACACAGCAGAATTCCCAGATGAAAAAGTATACTGTTCCTTCTTCAAGTATCACCTCTGTGGCCACATTCTATGTCAGCTGTTCTTCCTCTCAATATACTCCTGTGAACTGCCACCACTGTCAGGCATTATGAATGTGTGTGTGTGTGTGTGTGTGTGTATACTGAATAGAACAAATTTTTGCCTTTTGGAGAAAATGTGTTACAGTGAGTTGAAGCCACAGGATGTTTGCTCCAGCTTTCTTATAACTAGTTGTGTGATCTCAGGTCCCTTCTTGCACCTCGCTGTTCCTCCTTTGCTTTTCTCATAACACCATTCTCCTGTTGTGGGGTGTCATGGGGCTTAAATGACATCAACGTGGCACAGCCCTCAAGCAATTGGCTTTCTTCTCCCCACTCCTCTTTTTTCGTTTCTAATATACAACCATCTAAAAAATATTCCTTTTCTCTTTGAGGGAGGCATTTAACCTCTTCTTTAATAGGAGAATGGAATTTGGGTTTGAAAATGATGGATGTGCAGACTGCATCATTTCCCATCAACTCTTAAGATATGCATGAGTGAGAAATAATACAGTGGAATCAGCCATGGTGGTTCAGGCACTGGATCTGGAGAAAGCTGCAAAAGAGGCTCAGAAGAGAGGTGTTCTGAGATGTGGCAGTCACAGTGGAGTAGCTGTCCTGCCTTTCAAGGTGACCCCGGTCAGGGACAGCATCTATCTGCATGTCTAAGGTCTCTGCTCCACAGACGTGGAGCTCCATTTGAAGAAGGCTCCAGAGTTCCACTGGAACTCTACCCACAGGTCCCTTGAGTCGCCCAATAATTTGAGTGTGAAAGCTGGAATTAGAGTGTGAGCCTGAGGCCCCCACATTCCCGAGAAACAGGAGAGCTTGGACAGATCTGAGTCTCTTGCAAACATTCGGCTCTCAGAGTACAATCTCTCTGCTGACCACCACCATCTGCTGTTCTTCCCACTGCGCCTACGAACCTTCGAAACTCCCCAGCCCCTAAGACCATTCTTCCGACTCCAGAAGGCCCAGGTGCCTGGCAACGCAACAGGCTTCCTCCTTCACTTCCTTCAGGGACATCAGTAAGCGTCACTTGGCTGCATCCCCTGGGAGTCTCTCCTAGGAACGAATGTGCAGAATTTTTTTGAAGGTCTTCTTGAAGTTCTCATTGCACAAGGGGTAGATGAGGGGGTTCAGCGTGGAGTTGATGTAGCCCAGCCAGATGGTGAACATGTGCACATGCTGGTTGCAGCAGCTCTCACAGAAGGCAATGACCATGAAGAAGATGAAGTAAGGAATCCAGCAGATGATGAAGGCCGCCATGATAAAACCCAACTGCTTGGCGGCCTTCCGCTCTCGGTTCATGTGCAAGCCAGACACGTACTGTCTCGAATGTGAGCGGAGCCTCTTCCAAGTGAACTTGATGTACTCCAGGCCTGTGCTAGACTCGCTTCGCGACTTGCCTTTCGCCGGTGCCGGCTCTGCGGGGGTGTCCGAGTCTGTCCGGGAGAAGGACTGGCTGTCACCTAGGATCTGATCCTCTAAGGCCTCCTTAGCCCCAGGCATGCTCAGGCCCTGCTCACCCATCTCAAGCTGGTTCTGGCTCTGGTTGATGGCTGCGTAGCCCCTGCCACTCCCCTCTGCCTCCGGCTGCGCCTGCACAGTGTCAAGCGGGAAGCAGTAGAATTTGCCCAGTTCTCCATCCTTCTCTTCCTTCTCTTGGCTGAAGACACCTGGAGATGTCACCTCTTTTGGCTCTTGAGATGGTGGCTTCAAGACAGGTCCACCCCCGGTGTCTTTTGGCTTCCTTTTCAGAACCTCCCAGGGGGACTCCTTCCCCGGTTTCTTAGCGCCCACCTGGAGGTTCTCCGGCTTCATCTTCATGTCAGAGAAGGAGGGGAAGGACCCGTTGATGAGCTCCCGGTGCTGGCAGTGCTGCCGCACAGCCTTGTAGATCTTGGCATAGAACCAGAGCATGAGCAAGGTGGGCAAGTAGAAGTTGATGATGGCGGTCATGACTTTGAACCACGTGACGTTGTAGAAGTCCGTCTCACACTTGTCCTCCCGGGGCTCTGGGGTCTTTGGCTGGAAGTGACGCCAGCCCAGAATGGGGATAATCCACAGGAAGGAGAGAAACCAGGCGGCTAGGATGGTGATGGATGCTCGGGTCTTGGTACGATACCGCAGGTACTTGAGGGGCTGCTGCACAGAACGGTAGCGGTCAATGCACAAGATGAAGACGCTGAAAATGGATGCCGTGCTGGCCACATAGTCCATGGAAAGCCAGAAGAGGCAGAGAGGACGCCCCAGGGACCACCTAGACATGAGGAGGTAGAGGATGTTCATGGGCATGACGACCACCCCCACGATCAGGTCGGCCACTGAGAGGCTGACGATGTAGAGGTTCCCCACGGTGTGTAGTTTCCGCTCGCTGCGCACAGCATACAGGACCAGCAGGTTGAGTCCCACTGTGACCAAGGAGATGGTGCTCAGGACCACCACCAGGGGCGTCAGCTGGGCATTGTTGGCAGGGGCAGTCTTATTCCCCTCACACATCTTGTCTTCGAAGACGCAGGAGGAGTTGGGACAGGTCATTGGCACAAGTGTAGCCTCCAGCTACGGCTCACTCCTGGGGGGAAAGACACAAGGATTCAGGTCAGAGGTCCCGTGATCAGTAGCATCACTCAGCACTGTCACAGGCATCAAACCATGGTTGTGTGCGATCAGGATGATAGACACTGCTGGTTACCTGCAGCCTGTACCCCCTGCCTCCTTAGCCATCCCCTCCTTCCTTCAATCATTGACTATTCATTGCATCGCTGAGCACTGTACTGGGTGCTGGGAATACAGCAGTGAACAAAGCAAAAACCTCTGTCCTCAAAGAGCTCACATTCTAGTGCAGGGGCATGGGCTAAAACGAGGTGAGGTTTGTACAAGTCCCCTGTTGCACACACGTGCTGGGAGGTGGGTTGCATCATGATTGGTCTAAGCTGCATATGGTGCCGTTGTTTCTCTTTGCCAGTGGCTGGTCTGGGAGTGGGTGTGAGATGTGCCTCTGGCTGACGAGGTAGATGGGGCAGTCTCATGGCAGAGTTGGGGATCTGGAAAAGTTCTTCCTCTCTGACAAATGAGCAACATGAATACAAGGGTGTTTCCTACTCGCCCACTTCTTTGTGATAGGAAGTGATGCATGGAGCAATGGCAATCATCTTGGGGCCATCAGGGAAACACCAAGAAAACCACTGAGATGCCAACTCAGAGTCTAGTTGTTACTGAGCTGCTGAGCTGACCCTGGAGTCTTCTTCCACCAGGCTGGTTATTATGAGAAGTACTTCAATATCTTTTTTGCTTAAGTCACTGTTGTGAGAGTTTTTACTTGCATCTAAAGCACTGCTAACCAATATAAGGGAGGGTTACCAGGGCACACAAAGCATGAAATAAATGTAGAAAATCTGCTTAGATGAATGGTTCTCAAATCGGAATAGGATTATGTTGTCTGAGAAAGCATTTTTATCATTTCACTTTTATATTTGAATTTTTTTTTCATTACATAAACTATGCAAAGTAATATGTAACACACCCTCTGCTGGGGGACTATACTGAGAACAGACTGCCACAGCTGATCCTCAACTGGGGTGGAGGTCACAGTTGGTATTAAAACTTACAGAAGGTGTTGTTAGATTTTTATATCAATCAAAAAGTGGTATGAGTTTAAGGAAAACTGAGAAATACTAACAGCGTAAATGTCTCTTGATAATTCAGCAAAAAACATTTCTACATTAAGGCAACACCAGATAAATTCTTGGCTAGACAGCTATATTCTTATGACTTTTAAAGATAAAAAGCAAAACCCAGTCCCAAACAAATGGACCTAATTAAATTTGAATTCTTTTGCACAGCAAAAGGATCTATGGACAAAATGGAAAGACAGTCTACCGAATGGGAGAAGATATTTGCAAATGATATGACTGACAAAGAGGTGAATATTGAATATATACAAACAGCTCATATAACTCAACATCGGAAACACACACACACACACACACACAAAACCAAAGAACCTGATTAACAAATGGACAGAAGACCCTAATGGACATTTCTCCAAAGAGGACATGCAGATGGCCAAGTAGCACATGAGAAGATGCTCCACAGCACTAATCATGAGGGAAATAAATGTGAGTCAAAACCACAATGATACGTCACCTCATATCTGTCAGATGGCTATCAGCAAAAAGAACACAAATAATGTCGGTAAGGATGTAGAGAAATGGGCAACCTTATACACTGTTGGTAAGAATGTAAATTTGTATAACCATTATCGAGAACAGTATGGAGGTGCCTTAAAAAAACTAATGTGACCCAGCAGTTCCGCATCTGGGTGTACATCTGACAAAAACAAAACACTAACTCAGAAAGACGCATCTACCCCAACGTTCGCTGCAGTGTTATTTACAACTGCCAAGATACTGGAGCAACCTAAGTGTCCATCAACAAATGAATCGAGAAGACTGTCGCATATTATATATGTATGCACAGTGGAATACTACTCGGCCATAATGAATAAAAGTTGCCATCTGCAACAACACAGATGGACTTAGAACGTATTACGCTTAGTGAACAACCTCAGATATGCAGACGATACCACTCTATTGACAAAAAGCAAAGAGGAACTAAACAGCATTTTGATGAGGGTGAAAGAGAAGAGTGAAAAAGCTGGCTTAAAACTCAACATTCAAAAAACCAAGATCATGGCATCCGGTCTCATCACTTCATGGCAAATAGAAGAAGAAAAAGTGGAGGCAGTGACAGATTTTATTTTCTTGGCCTCCAAAATCACTGAGGATGGTGATTGCCCCCATGAAATTAAAAGACATCTGCTCCTTGGAAGGAAAGCTATGACAAACCTAGACAGCATATTGTCAGCTACAAATTGGTACTTGCCTGTCAACTACAAATCGGTACTTGCCAAGAGCATCTGCCAGTGACTGAACAAGCGTTTGCCATCTGCCTCTGTGGAGACTGAACCTTGTGCCTCTGCAGCTGTTAACCTGAAACCCCCTCTGTTGAAGGAATCCAGGGTGCAGTGAGGCATTCTGTTCTCCAGGGAATCTGGTGGGACAGGTCTTCAGATAGTTAGATATTTTCAGGAACTGATTTCACGATCCCAATCCTTGTATCTCTTCATATTTAGAAAAACACTAAATCCCTTCATGGTGACATGAGCTCCTTGTGACTAGCAGAAAAACTTTTGTAGAGTAAGCTCTCGATTGCATTGAACTTCCCCATCACCAAAATCGTATATATTGACATTTCCCAACTGCTTCTTTGCAGCAGTCTCTCAGAGCTATCTGAGGGGCTGTCTCCTGGGCTGTAGTCCTCATTTTGCCCCAAATAAAACTTAGCTCACAACTCTCAAGTTGCACACATCTTTTAGTCGACAGTATTAAAAAGTAGAGGCATCACTTTGCCGACAAAGGCCCATCTAGTCAAAGCTGTGGTCTTTCCAGTAGTCACGTGCAGATGTGAGAGTAGTACCATAAAGAAGGCTGAGCACTGAAGAAGTGATGCTTTTGAACTGTGCTGGAGAAGACTCTTGAGAGTCCCTCGGACAGCAACGAGATCAAACCAGTCAATCCTGAAGGAAATCAACCCTGAATATTCATTGGAAGGACTGATGTTGAAGCTGAAGCTCCAATACTCCGGCCACCTGATGCGAAGAGCTGACTCATTGGAAAAGACCCTGATGCTGGGAAAGATTGAAGGCAAAGAGAGAAGAGAGTGGCAAAGGATGAGATGGTTAGATAACATCCCTGACTCCATGGACATGAATCTGAGCAAACTCTGGGAGATGGTGAAGGACAGGGAAGTCTGGCATGCTGCAGTCCATGGGATCACAAAGAGTCGAATATGACTTAGGGACTGAATAACAACAGTAACCCAGCAAAAACACAAATGCTTAGTGACTTAGTCCAGACAAAGACAAATACTGTATGATATCACTTATATGCGGAATCTGAAAAACACAACAAACAAGTGAATATAATAGAAAAAGAAGCAGACTAGTAGATAAAGAGAAGCAGTGATTACCAGTGAGGAGAGGGAAGGGGGAGACAAGGATGTGGGTACAGGATGAAGAGGTACAAGCTATTGTGCATAAAACAAATAAGCTACAAGGATACACTGTGCAACACAGATAATATAGTCAACATGTTATAACTATAAATAAGCTATAAAAATACGAAAACACCGTGCTGTGTGCCTATAAGTTATACCTATAATAAACATAATATTGTACATCAGCTATACTTCAACTGAAAAAAAAAAAAACAAGACCCTAAGATATTTGATCTTTATGGAAGGAACTCTTGGGTTACTTTACTGGAAAAGAGCTACTTGAACAGCACTGACTTTTTGGTTGTTGTTCAGCCACCTTGTCGTGTCTGACTCTTTGTGACCCCGTGGACTGCAGCACACCAGGCTTCCCTGTCCTCCTGGAGCTTGCTCAAACTCATGTCCATTAAGTCAGTGATGCCATCCAATCACCTCATCCTCTGTCGTCCCCTTCTCCTCCTGCCCTCAGTCTTTCCCGGCATCAGGGTCTTTTCCAATGAGTTGTCTCTTCGCATCAGGTGGCCAAACTATTGGAGCTTTAGCTTCAGCATCAGTCCTTCCAGTGACTTTGCCCCAGCTCTATCACCAAGACAGATCGGAGGGATCTCTCAGCCTGCGTCTTCTCGTGGGGCATATGTGATAGGTGCAGTCGGTGAACTCCAAAGGTTCTTCCAGAGTGTCTGTTTTAGAGTCTCGCTGTACGTGTTTTTCCAAGTTCTCCTCCAGCTCTGCACTGCCGCAGCCAGGGCAGCTATCTGAGTCTTCCGCCGGTGCCTCCTGTGACGGCTTCATTAGCATCCCCTTCTCTTCCTGTGACCCAGCCCTGCCCTCTGCTCCATCACTCTCTGCTGTTGGCCTCCGGGGTCTCACCCACTCACCCCACTCCACTCCAGCCATCATCCCTGTCAGACAAGCCCCGAACCTACAGCTTCAGCCTGTAGCTTTCTCCACTCCCACATCCTACACCCCATACCTTACAGCTTCTCCTTCAGCCCTGTGCTAAGTCGCTTCAGTCGTGTCTGACTCTTTGCAACCCCATGGACTGTAGCCACCAGGTTCCTCTGTCCATGGGATTTCCCAGGGCAGGAATACTGGAGTGGGTGGTCATTTCCTTCTCCAGGGGATCTTCCCAACCCAGGGATTGAACCCACGTCCCTTATGTCTCCTGCACTGGCAGGCGGGTTCTTTACCACTAGGGCCGCCTGGGAAGCCCTCCCTTCAGCCCTGCCCAAGCCCAAATCACTTGGAACTGTCCACAGCCCCTTCAAGAAGGAGAAAAAAGGCTAGGGCCATATCATCCCTGGGATTTTTATTTTTCATTTTGGTTAGGAGGAAGCAGGAAGCACTTCCCTAATACACTCCCAGCTGGGTCTTCCCTAGGTAGCTCTTACCTCCTGCTTCCACAGGAGGGTCTCATTTCTCTCTTTCCTTCTAGCCTTGAGGAAATTACTTCCTTTCTTAACTTCTCTTTTTGCTCTTTGCCCCACACATACAGAGGAAAACAATTCTTTTTTATTGTGCATATACTAGTTATCATTCCACAGTTCCATTTGACAAAAAATTAAGTTTTCATATAAAGATCTGTGTATTTTTCCCTTTTTGATTAAAAAACAGAAGTTTTCTTGCTTGAACTGAGATCACAGAAATGATAATAAGTGTGAAATTAAGTGGTTAAGGGTGAAATCTACTGGTGTCTGCAATTTAACTTTGAAATGAGTCAGAAAGTAAGTTGAATGGATGATTGCTTAGAAGAATGGATAAATGAGTAGATGTATGATAAAGCAAAAAGAGCAAAACATTAATTTATGACCTGGGTGGTTGGTGTATTATCGGTGTTCACTGTACAATGCTTCTAAATTTTCTCTTTCATTGATACTTTTCATGATAAAATGTGGGAGAAAATATAATAGATAAACAACAAGATCTTACTGTATAGCACAGAGAATGATAGTCACTATCCTGTAATAAACCATAATGGAAAATAATATGAAAAAGAATATATATATATATTATATGTGTACATATGTATATAATTCAATAAGCTTGCCATACACCAGAAACTAATATTGTAAATCAACTATACTTCAGTTCCAAAAAGGGATAAAATATTGGAGAAAACTAATACAGCATAAGCTTATCTTCCTCACTTAGTTCAGTTCAGTCAGTTGTGTCCGACTCTTTGCCACCCCATGGACTGCAGCACACCAGGCTTCCCTCCATCAACAACTCCTGGAGCTTGCTCAAACTCATGTCCACTCAGTCAGTGATGCCATCCAACCATCTCATCCTCTCATCCCCTTCTCCTCCTGCCTTAAATCTTTCCCAGCATCAGGGTCTTTTCCAATGAGTCAGTTCTTTGCATCAGGTGGCCAAAGTATTGTAGCTTCAGCATCAGTCCTTCCAATGAACACCCAGGACTGATTTCCTTTAGGATGGACTCGTTGGATCTCCTTGGAGTACAAGGGACTCTCAAAAGTCTTCTCCAACACCACAGTTCAAAAGCATCCATTCTTTGGTACTCAGCTTTCTTTATAGTTCAACTCTCACATGCATACATGACCACTGGAAAAATCATAGCTTTGACTAGACAGACCTTTCTTGGCAAACTAATGTCTCTGCTTTTCAATATGCTGTCTATGTTGGTCATAGCTTTTCTTCCAAAGAGCAAGCATCTTTTAATTTCATGGTTGCAGTCACCATCTGCAGTGATTTTGGAGCCCAAGAAAATAAAGTCTGCCACTGTTTCCACTGTTTTCCCATCTATTTGCCATGAAGTGATGGGATCAGATGCCATGACCCTAGTTTTCTGAATGTTGAGTTTTAAGCCAACTTTTTCACTTTCCTCTATCACTTTTATCAAGAGGCTCTTTAGCTCTTCTTCACTTTCTGCCATAAGTGTGGTGTCATCTGCATATCTGAGGTTATTGATATTTCTCCCGGCAATCTTGATTTCAGCTTGTGCTTCATCCAGCCCAGCATTTCTCATGGTGTACTCTGCATATAAGTTAAATAAGCACGGTGACAATATGCAGCCTTGACGTACCCCTTTTCTTGATTTGGAACCAGTCTGTTGTTCCATGTCCAATTCTAACTGTTGCTTCCTGACCTGCATATAGGTTTCTCAGGAGGCAGATAAAGTGGTCTGGTATCCCCATCTCTTTCAGAATTTTCCACAGTTTGTGGTGATCCACACAGTCATAGGTTTTGGCATAGTCAATAAAGCAGATGTTTTTCTGGAACTCTCTTGCTTTTTTGATGATCCAGTGGATGTTGGCAATTTGATCTCTGGTTCCTCTGCCTTTTATAAAACCAGCTTGAATATCTGGAAGTTCGTAGTTCACATATTGTTGAAACCCGGCTTGGAGAATTTTGAGCATTACTTTGCTAGTGTATGAGATGAGTGCAATTGTGTGGTGGTTTGAGCATTCTTTGGCATTGTCTTTCTTTGGGATTGGAATGAAAACTGACCTTTTCCAGTCCTGTGGCCACTGCTGAGTTTTCCAAATTTGCTGACATATTGAGTGCAACACATTCACAGCATTATCTTTCAGGATTTGAAATAGCTCAACTGGAATTCCATCACCTCCACTAGCTTTGTTCGTAGTGATGCTTCCTAAGGCCCACTTGACTTTGCACTCCAGGATGTCTGGCTCTAGGTGAGGGATCACAGCATCGTGGTTATCTGGGTCATGAAGATCTTTTTTGATTAGTTCTTCTGTGTATTCTTGCCACGTCTTCTTAATACCTTAATACCTGCTTCTGTTAGGTCCATACCATTTCTGTCCTTTATTGTGCCCATCTTTGCTTGAAATATTCCCTTGGTATCTCTAATTTTCTTGAAGAGATCTCTAGTCTTTCCCATTCTATTGTTTTCCTCTATTTCTTTGCATTGATCACTGAGGAAGGCTTTCTTACCTCTCCTTGCTATTCTTTGGAACTCTACACTCCTCACTTAAGTATCACCATAAGCTCTATTTTTTACCACAGTTTCTTTTTCAGAGTTTAGGCATATTATTTTGATAACATTATAAAGATAAAAGGAGAATATCAAGAAATATTTGTCAAGTGAATAAACAAATGAGCAAGAGGCAGGTGCTCCAAAATATCTCAGCTCAGACTCATTCATTCAACAGATATTTACTGGTAAAAGGTTTTTTTTCGGCTCAGGGATCCATTTTAGGAGGAAGAAAACCCACTTTTGTTCTCTGAAAACACGTGTTTCAGAAGGATTCCTGGAAAGGGGGGTGCAGGAGCCAAGCTGCTGCTGGGAGCCCGGCAGGGGGAGGAGGAGGGAGGCCCAGGGGACTGGGTTCCTGGGAAAAGTGGGTCCTACTGGGAGGCAGCCCAGAGGGCGGCAGGGGGTGGTCACATCTGCATCTCCTGTACATCCCACTCTGGACAGAATATGCAGGGTCCAGTGCAAAATGAAAAGCCAGGAAGTTATCAATCATTTCAGGATGGAGGCAGAAGAACACTGACCCGAGTGTGGGGCCATCCTGAGCGCAGGGCTGGGTGACTGCCATTCTGGCCTCTTTTCTCACCTGACCCCTGAAAAGGCTCCACTCAGTGACACAGCTAATGTAAGGTGCGTTCCCCTCCCGTGGGGATCTAAGCTCCTCGGGGAATGATCTTTGAATGGTTTTCCCTCCCTCAATGCCAAAGGGAGGCCAGGCACTCTGGCTGAGGGTGGGCAGTACCTGGGGATATGGGTTTACACGGCTGCACAGGATGCCACACCCCGCTCAGGCTGCCCAGTCCCTGCTGGGCTCTGAGGTGCCCTCTCTGGGGTCAAGGTTGAGCCTACAGAGATGATGTGCCCTGGGGAGAGAGAACCGAACCTCAGGAGGCACTCAGGACAGGGCATTTCTAGAAGAAAGAACCAGGGCATCCAGGGGTCTCGATAGCACCGTGTCCCTCGAGGAGCAGACCATGCAAGAGAGCTTTCTCACCCGACTCTGCCACGTGATAGGCTGTGTGGAACCTGGGAAAACAGCTGGGTCTCCAATGTCCTCAGCTGTAAAGTAGGACAAGCGGTATCCCCTCCCTGCAGGGCTTTCTGGAGCCTCAGTTGAGACAGTGAGTAGGAATGCTCTGCTAACATCCTGAGATGACAACGTGGTAACAAGCAGAAATGGATCCTTCCTCTCTAAGAGGCAAGCCATCATTTCTGAGTTGAGGCAATGGCTCCATTCCAAAACCATGAGCTTCAGTGGAATTTTTACTAGAGTGATTACAGTCTAATCCAATCAGGTCCACGTGCCCGCAAATGAAGGTGGTCAACTGTCCATCCACACTCTGGGAGTGCCGACTGGGGCAGCTAGCCCCTGGGACTTTTCAGAAATCTGTTAGTAAGTAAGTACCTGCCACAAGCCCACAGCGAGGTCTTCTGATGATCTCCAAGGCAGGGAGGAGGAAACGGTGACCTCAGGCTCAGAGGAGTACATCAACTTACTCAAAGTCACACAGCTAGAAGTGGTTGGGGAAGCCAAGATTCAGAACTAGGTCTGACTCAGAGTTTCTCAGCGTTCACTCTATTGACATTTTGGCTGGATAATTCTTTGTTGTGAAGGGGTGTCCTGTGCCTCGTTGGATGTTTCGCAGCACCCCCAGCCTCTACTCACCAGATGCCAACAACACCCTCTCCTTCATTCCCAGACACGACAACCAAAAATATCTCTAGACATTTCCAGATATCCACTGGGAAGCAAATGAGCCACAGTTGAGAGCCACGGATCTAACTGAAGAATATACCAGAGAAAACAGCTTTCAGCTCCAAGGAAAGAGTGTCAGAAAAATAGATGTTGTCTAACAATGCAATGCATTGCCTTGAGAGATACTGAGCTCCCCATCACAGGAGGTATCCAAGAAGAAGAGGCTCTGGCTCCAAATTAGAAATACTCTTGCTTTCTCAATGGCAATTCTTGGTTTTAGATATAAGGAGCCGCGGGGCAAGAACTTCTGTTGACATCTAGAAAGGGGAGGCAAGGGGAACTGGAGGATCTGAGAGATGCTACACAGGAGATGAGGTGCCCAGTACCTCACTGCTCCTCTTTCTCTCCCATTTAAGCAATGCTGGTCCGCGGAAGGCTTGGAGCTCATGGGGGGAGTAGGGCAGGGCAGCAGTCCAGAACCCAGGCTTTGGAAACCAGTCAACCTCTGCTGTCAACCTGCTTCTGCCCTGGTCAGCTGGGCAAGATATTTCACTTCACGAAGCCTCAGTATTCTTCACCTCTAAAACAGGGATAAACTCCTGATACAGGGCCTGACATACCAGAAGTGCTCATTTAACAGTAGCTGTACTGTTTTCTCCCATTTCTTGGTGAGTGATGCAGCAAGCCCCTAGCCAGCCCCATCAAGCTCAGAGGAATCATCCTGACCTCTTCCTGCTTTTCCCGATGGCAGAAACTGTTAATAGGTTCCCAATATCCCTTATCCTTTATTTAGGAATAGACTTCTGCTATCCACATGAAAACACGGCTTCCTAGAATAGGACCACATTCCCCAGGCTTCTCTGTGGTGGGTATGACCGCATGACTAAGTTCCAATGAAATGGAAACGGAAACATAGCTGGCAAGTTTCAGAAATCAGCCCTAAAGGAAGGATGCGTTCTTTTCTTTGGCACTTCTTCCAGCTGGCTGGAATGCTGACAGGATGAGCAGGGCTTAAGCAGCTATTTTGGGACCATGAGAAAGAGCGTCAAGATGAGCGAAGTGAAGCAGTAATTGGGAAGGAGCTGAGGTCCCTGATGATCGTGAAGTTGCCATACCAGCCAGAACCACCTCTGGATTAGCTTGGGTTTTCTATCACCAAATTCTAACCAATAGTACTGCCCCTGACTTCAAGGAATTTGTCATATTAGGATGAGAAGAAAAACGAAAGATAAACGAACAGCATCAGAAAAAATAAATTAGAAAGTCCATGGCGGCATCACCGACTCAATGGACCGACTCAAACGCCAGGAGGCAGTGAAGGCCAGGAAAGCCTGGTGTGCTGCAGTCCATGGGGTTGCAAAGAGTCGGATGCGACTTAGTGGCTGAACAACAATTTGACTGGGACAAGTGTGATAACTGAGGTAAGATCAAAGCAGGTGACACGACATGGGAGGGAAGAGCAGTCTCTCCCAAGGTAAAGTGGGGACGTGGAGAAGGGCATCAGAGAACGGGTGACGTGTGACTGGGCTGTGAAGGATGAGTACGAGTTTCCGGGCGGCAGGAAGAGGGATTTAAGGATGAACAAAAGAAAGAATAAAAGTACAGAGCTGAGTTCGAGGTGTTGGGAGGGAATTGTGGAAGAGACTGGAGTACAGAACAAGGAGTCAGGGGACGCAGGTTGCGGCTCAGGCGGAGTTGTTGTTTATTCGCTCAGTCGTGTCCAACGCTTCTGCAATCCCACGGACTATAGCCCGCCAGGGTCCTCTGTCCATGGGATTTCCCAGGCAAGAACACTGGAGCAGGTTGCCATGCCCTCCTCCAACAAGTAAGTGTTTTTACCCTCTCTGCCTTTGCCTGTGCTGTTTCTCCTTCCTGGAGCATCCTCTCGCCTTGAAGCTCTTAGCTGCTCCTCTTTCTGTGCTCATGACACCCTAACACTCTCCCCTTTATATCACCTATCTTATCATTCTTTCTTTACTTGATTCTCCGCAACTACAGGGCGGTACCTCTAGGGCGTGGGGTGTGCCCACTAATTCTGCTTCTGAAGGTCGACACCCAGGGTCATAAGTGGGATACCACCTCCTTGACGGCAGGGACCACACCTTTTCCTTGCTGCTATTCTCCTGCGCTGGCGCATGATAGATGCCCAGCGGATGCTCAGAGTTTACGGGATGAGCTCTGAAACGAAGACCCACATAGGGAAAGAGCTGCAGAAGACATCGAAGGACCTCAGTGCAGAAGCTATGGGCGTATTTCTCACAGGCATCTTTAAACCAACAAAAACTTGAGGTAAGATTTGTACTATCAATGAATACCAATACCTTTCAGTGACCTTTCCAACGTTTTCTGGGAAACTTCTTTCATGATAATCCAAAACATGAATAAAGACCTAGACAGAAAGATGCTCGCTGCAACGCTATTTATGCTAAGAAACGAAAGGAAATGATCTAACCTTTGGGAACTACACATATTATGGGATAGCTGCAGTCATCGACAATCACATTTATGGAGCACCAGTAATGATATGGGAAGATGCTTATGATGAAATTATATTTACAACAGATGTTGTTTGGACAGGATGATGTCAGTTCTATGAACTAACAGGCTTAGAGAGAGGGTGAGTCTCTGCTATGTTAAAAGTGGTTTCCTCTGGGTAGTAAATAATGTTTATTATCTCTCACATTTTCCAAGATTTCAACAGCGAAGACAGACATGTTAGTTTTGTAACAGTGTGAGTAAGAACTAACTGTCCTCATCTTTAAAAGCAATATAAAATAGATTTATCCCACTGGAGAAAAGTTTTTTAACGTCTTCCACACTCTCAGAACATCTTTTATTTTCTTTGGTAGAAAGTGGGAGTTTGGGATTCCTTTCGTGATACATTCTGAACTGCCTCCCTCACCACTCCCTATTCCAAACTGCTCAGCCTTCTGCCTCATTTGTGCTGGATGGTTACTGTGGTCAAGTAAGCCAGAACATTAAATTCTTTGCTCTAATTCTAAGAAAGAGGCGCCATGCATGAGGGGGCCCCAAGTACTGCATATTCTCATTGAGCCTGGCCCTGGCATCATTTCCATCAATCACTCATGTTTATCAATGCCACTGGCAGTGGTGCGGAGAGCTGAATGCAAATAGCAAAATTCCATTATGAGCCCAGCACTGCACAAATGTGGCTGACTTGAAACTAGGACACTGCCGGGCTCAGAGTCAGCCTCTGGGTGAGACGCAGGAGGCACAGGACTCTGGGCAGGCAGTGGCCCCAGAGAGTTTCCTGGGGGTGGTGGTACACATTCAAACATCTACAGAGTCAGGATGGTGGTTTAGTCGCTAAGTCATGCCCGACTCTTGTGACCCCCTGGACTGTAGCCCACCAGGGTCTTCTGTCCATGGAATTCTCCAGGCAAGAATATTGGAGTGGGTTGCCATTTCCTCCTCCAGGGGATTTTCCTGACCCAGGAATCGAACCCAGGTCTCCTGCATTGCAGGCAGATTCTTTACTGATGGAACTACAAGGGAAGCCCACAGAGTCAGGGAGGAAAAGTTAATAAGAACAGAGCACTGTGTGTGACGTAAGATAGTGTGTGGGGGCTGGGCCAAGCAGGAGACGACGTCTTTTGTCCGAAGAGGTCAGTTGCCACTCAGGCCACCAACAGGCAAGTCCAGAGCTGCCTAACTTTAAAATGAATCCTAAAAGCTGGATTTTTGCATGAAAACTCTGTGTTTTCTTTTTAAGTTGTCCAGTAGTTGGCTGTTTCATTTGTTTTCATGGACACTTAAACACAGGTGGAGCACAAACCAGTTTGGGGGATCTGACCTGTGAGCCCTGAACTGGAGACGTGGATCTAGCTCACAGGGGATCCAAGTGTGGTGAACACAAGAAAATGAGCCTGAGGCTGAAGAGACACTTTTTGCGGGTATTTGCCCAGCTCATACCAAGCCTCCTCTCTGAGAACCATCACTCATCTAGGAGTGGGTCCTGGTGGCCAAAGTCACACCATGTACACTCAACGTGATTGGCCAAGGGCTGTCTTCTGATCCCAAATGGGCCAATCCGTCCAATTCTTCTTCCGGAAAATTGGAATTAAAAGAGTTGCGCAGTCAAGATCAGATACTCAAGTCTCCTGAACTGAAGTGAGGCGGAAATGAGGGCGGAGGCTGCCACTGGGGGGCAGTGTTGCTCACCTCCAGGCAGAAGGCGAGGAGACAGGCAGATGCCGTGAGGCTCCTGCACGAAGCTGAACTAAAGCTCTCCCTCACACCACACACACAGACTAACCCAACTCACACCAAAAGTCCTAAATGTATGAGCCAAACCTCTTAAACATCTTAGAAGAAAGAGAAGAAAATCTTTGTGACCTTGAGTTAGCCAAAGCTTTCTTAGTCACAACCCCAGAGGCACAACCAATATAGGAAATAAATGGCTAACCTGGTCTTCATCACAACTAAAAACTTCTGTGTTTCAAAAGCAAATGAAAATCTACAGAATGGGAGAAAATGTTTGCATACTGTATATCTGATAGATCATGTATCTGATGTATCCAGAATACATAAAGAACTCTTCCAACTCATAATAAGACAAAGAAACGGATTTAAAAATGGAAAAAGGACGTGACTAGATACTTCACCAAGGAAGATACAGGAATGGCTCACAAGCACATGAAAAGATGCTCAACAGCGTCAGTCTTTAGGGAAACACAAACGAAAACCACAGTGAGATACTACTGCACACCCACCAGGATGTCTATAATTTTAAAAGACATACAATAACAAATGCTGATGAGGATGTGGAGAAGTTAGAATCCTCATATACTGCTGCTGGGAGTGTAAAAGGGAACAGCTACTTTGGAAAAGTCTGGCATTTCCTTAACACTTAAACGTAGTTACCAGATGGTTCTGTGGTAACTAGAATCATCTAGAGATATGCCCCAAAGAACTGGAGATATATGCCCATGTATTTGTGTTAACGTTTCCAGCACTCTTCATAACAGCCAAAAAGTGAAAACAACCCGAACGTCTATCAACTGGTGAGCAGATAATCAAATTATGGTCTATTCATATTTGTCAATAAAAAGGAACAAAGTACTGATCCATGATATAACATGGAGGAACTGCAAAGACAGCCTGCTAAGTGAAAGGAATCCAGACGCAAAAGGCCACAAATGCAATGTGTGATTCCATTCCTATGAAGTGTTCAGAATAGGCAAATCCATACAGATAGAAAGTGGATTAGTGGTTGCCTGGGATGGCACCCCACTCCAGTACTGTTGCCTGGAAAATCCCATGGACAGAGGAGCCTGGTAGGCTGCAGTCCATGGGGTCGCTAAGAGTCAGACACGACTGAGCGACTTCACTTTCACTTTCCACTTTCATGCATTGGAGAAGGAAATGGCAACCCACTCCAGTGTTCTTGCCTGGAGAATCCCAGGGACGGGGGAGCCTGGTGGGCTGCCATCTATGGGGTCGCACAGAGTCGGACACGACTGAAGCGACTTAGGAGGAGGAGGAGGGAGTTTTTTATTAGCGGTTGGTTGGGGGTAAGAACTGGAAGGAGTCTTTGAAAGTGTTGGCAATGTTCTAAGGTTAGATTCTGACAAGGGTCCATCTAGTCAAAGCTATGGTTTTTCCAGTAGTCATGTATGGATGTGAGAGTTGGACTATAAAGCTGAGTGCCGAAGAATTGATGCTTTTGAACTGTGGTGTTGGAGAAGACTCTTGAGAGTCCCTTGGACTGCAAGGACTTCAAATCAGTCCATCCTAAAGGAAATCAGTCCTAAATATTCATTGGAAGGACTGATGCTGAAGCTGAAGCTCCAATACTTTGGCCACCTGATGCAAAGAACTGACTCATTTGAAAAGACCCTGATGCTGGGAAAGACTGAAGGCAGGAGGAGAAGGGGAACACAGAGGATGAGATGGTTGGATGGCATCACTGACTTGATGGACATGAGTTTGAACAAGCTCTGGGAGTTGGTGATGGACAGGGAAGCCTGGCGTGCTGCAGTCCATGGGGTCACAAAGAGTTGGACATGACTGAGCGACTGAACTGATCTGAAAGTTAGATTTGAATGGTGACTGTATAGCTCTGTACACTAACAATAACTGAATTGTATGATTCACTTAGAATGGGTGAATTTCATGGACTATAAATAACAAAGTTGTTTGCAAAGAAATGCAGTGAGTCAAGAAAGAAGCTGCCAGGGTTTCCAGATCTGTTTTGGTACACTAGTGTTGCTCCCCAAAATACTTACCATAGGATTTGTTCTTAAAGGAAATAAACACATGCTAGACAAAGAAGAATGAAAGTAAAGATGGGTTGGGCCACAGTCTGCACTCTGAGCGTCCCAGGAGCCAGAGCAAAGAGGTAAACAGGATCAATGACAAGATTTTTAGTGTCACTTAAATGAAAGCAAACTAGCTGCTTAGCATAAGGACAAGTTTAGCTGATGCTAAGTTTTCATTAAAATGTATCTCATGGTTTCTTGTAAAGGGAGCACAGTGAAATGTTACGCATAATTTCTTAGTTAATCATCAGAATTGGAAATATGGAAACAATGTAGCTGTATCAACCCTTTCCTCCTGTACCTAACTGGTTTTCTCTCCTTGTAGAATTTGGCTTAAGACTTTGGAAGGTTGGACTTGCTTGATTGTTTGTCTGCCCCTCCCATCCCCCAGCACTGGTGGGACAGGCTGGAATTTTTGTTTTTTAATTAGGTACAGGAAAGGGAAGCTGAAGGCTAATCATCATTAAATGGCAGAGGAAAAAATTATAAAAAAAAAAAAACACCAAACAACCCTGCTCTGTGTATTCTCTGGTCTAGAAATGCAATGGAGAAAAAGAAAAGTCATATTTCAAAGACTTTCTACATACACACTGGGCTAGGGGTAGGGTGGTTTCCTTATTTAATCTTCGCAGTGCTGAGAACCACACAAGAAAGTAATCCTTCATGCCCTCATTTTAGAGATGTGGACACAGAGACTTCTGCAGCTTGCTGGTTGCCCTGCATTAAGGAAGCTCCAAGGGCAACTGAAGGGCAAGTCTCATTTAAAGGCCTAAGTGATACCCACCTTCTAAGACATCTGAAGGAGCTGCAGACATCCCCCTCCTTGCCCTCATTTGCCCTCCTTTTCACTACGGTGAGAAACAGAGGAAAGTGAAGAAATGCTTTACGCAATGAATTCATGGAATTGGAAATATAAACATCCGTGCTAACATTAGTCCAGGATGCAGCACCCACGGTACTGGGCCCAGCACAAGCACACGTATGGTTTCAGGACAGATGAATAATGCTTTCTTCCTGGTCCAAATCCTTGGAGACTAAGCCGTGAGAAAGGCACTCTCAAAGACCAAAGTTATCCAGGGTGTCCTCTTCTTAAGAAAAAAAGATTATGATACTGAAGTAAATAAGAGCTAACAGAAGAGAAAGAGAGGCAGACACGGTGTTTATATGCGGCAGCTCCTGGGCGATCAGGATTTTCTTCAATGTCTGTGTCCCCTTCAGGCAAGTGACCTGGTGCCTGACTGCAGTGGCCACCCCAGCCCCACACCAGGGCTCTTCTGCACCACCAGCTGGTCAAGCCCTCCCATTGGTTCTGGGGCCAGACTTACCAGTAATGTGTATGTATAGGGGCTCAGGTGTGTGTCAGTCAGGGTGGCTGCTGACTCCATGCTAATATTCATCCATCCATCCAACCATATAAAAAGTCTTTATGAGACCCCATGGACTATAGCCCACCAGGCTCCTCTGTCCAGGGAATTCTCCAGGCAACAATACTGGAGTGGGTAGCCATTCCCTTCTCCAGGGGATTGTCCCAACCCTGGAATCAAACCTGGGTCTCTTCTGCATTGCAGGCAGAATCTTTCCCATCTGAGCCACCAGTTAACATAAAGGCTAAGCACAGCCCCTGTCTTCGTGAAGCTTACAACCTATACTAGTGGTTATCAACCTTGGCCTGGAGAGCTTTGCACACATACTAAGACATTTGCTTCAGGGAAGATGGGGTACAGGTACTTTTTCCTCTTCTTCTGGCTAAGTTCAATTTGAAAACCCTGGACATCATATTTAAAACAAACAGAAGATGATTCTGAAAAATGGAGAGGCGTAGGTGGACCAGCTACTCTTTGGATTTCTTTGGAATCCAGGACCCGAAGAATCACGCAGCATTGAGTCCCCTGGGTTTTCCCTTGGCCAAATATATTCTGAGACTTTGAGCTGAAGAAGTTGGCAACTCAAAGCACCAAAGGGCACAGGCAAAAGAAAAATAGCCCCAGTAAAAGCCTGCTGCGTCTAGACAAAAACACAGGAAAAGCACAGGCCAGGAAAAGAGAACACCTCCAGACAATGACTGCTCTGCGGCAGACAAACAGCACAGAAAAACACGGGAGCCCAGCTCCCATCCTCGCCAGCAAGGGCTGAGAGGGGAGCCAAGATCTTGACCCCTGTCAGGCTACACATGGAGACCCAAGCCCTCTGCCCCCACTGGGGTGGTGCCCCTACAGTCCCCAGTAGGGCTGTTCATCCCTATCCATAAAGACAAACCCCGCATCCACCCTCACAGTGTCTATGGAGGCAATCCAGCCCCTCCCAGCCAGGGAGTTATCCCTGGGGGCCTGGTGGGGAGCCTGAACTCTACTTCCCTGCTCATCAGTAATGAAGACCCCTCCCCACTTCAAGTGTCAGAGAAGCCAAGCGGGGAGAAGCCACAAGGAAATAATGAGTCGGTGCACCCTCCCCCCACCGGCCCTGCCTCCTCTGCTGAAGCAGGGATGTCCCTGGTGGCCCAGGGGTGGAGAATCTGCCTTCCAATGCAAGGGATGCAGGTGTGATCCCTGCTTGGGGAACTGGGATCCCACATGCCCTGGGGCAACCCACATGTGGCAACAACCGAGCCTGTACCACAACTAAGACTCCATGCAGCCAGAAATAAACCAAGTATTAAAAAAGTAAGAAATCAATAGGACAAGACTCAAATATGATTCAGAGTCTCATAACGTAATATCTAAACTGTCCACACTTCAGTCAAAAATCACTTGTCATGTCAAAAACGGGGGAGATTTCAAGTGGAATTAAAAAAAAAAAATCAAGAGATACCCGTGCCATGATGACAGACATGTAAGGATTGTGTGACAAATATTTTAAAGTAATCATCATAAAAACACCCAGTGTGCAAATGGGAACATGATTGAAACAAAAAAAAGGAAAGCCCATGTGCCTAGAGCCTGTGCTCCGCAATAAAAGAAGACAACCCAATGAGAAACCCACGCACCAAAATCAAGAGTAGCCCCATTCACCACAACTAGAGGAAAGAAAGCTCCCATGAAGAAATGAAGACCCAGCACAACCAAAATTAAATAAACATTTTAAAAAGATTCAATAGTTATAAAAAGAAAATAAGAACCAAATGGAAATTTTCAAACTGAAAAAAAATCTAATAACTGAAAAAAATAAAATAAAAACACTCACTGGAAGTGTTCAACATCAGGATGGAGGAAGCCGAGGAAAGAATTAGTGACCTAGAAGACAGCACAATGGAAATGATCTGCTCTGAACAGGGGACTGGAAATAAAACAGAGTCCCAGGCGCCTGCGGGACAGCAGCAAAACAGCTCACATTCCTGTACACAGTCTTGGAAGTTGATGAAAAAGAGGCTGGGGATAAAAAGATACTGGAAGATAAAATGGCTAAAAATTTCCTAAATTTGTCAAGAGACAGAAACCTACAAAACCAAGCAGCTAAGATAACCTCCCCTACTCCACAAAAGAACCCAGACCAAGACACATAATAATAAAACTTCTGAAAATTAAAGAAGAAAAAAATTTGGAAAGCAGCCAGGGAAAAAAAAAAAAAAAAACCAACATGCTACCATAATAAGGAAAACAGCAGATCACTCTTCAGAAAATAGAGAGGAGCAGAAAGTGACATAAAGTTTCTTAGAGGCTGAAAGGAAAGAACTGTCAACCCAGGATCTTATACTCAGTGAAAATATCCTTAAGGAATAAAGGATGTCAGTACGTTCTCAGATAAAGAACTTGTACAACACTTCTATGCAGAAAACTGCAAAATGTTAATAAAAGAAAGAAAAGATCTAAATAGACACACAGTGTCCACAGACTAGAAGATTCCCAGTGAATATGTAAGCACAGTAAATAAGTCAGTTCTACTCAAATCAATGTAAAGATTTAATGCAGTTTCTATCTCGATTTCAGCAAGATATCTTACAGAGAAGGAAAGACTATTCCAGAATCTATATAGAAAGACAAAAGAACCAGAAATAGCTAAGATAATCTTAAACAAGACAAATAAATGAAAGAAATCAGTCTGTGTGATTTCAAGACTTATTATACAGCTACAGTAATCAAGACTGTGGTATCAGTGGAGACGATGGAACAGAATAAAGAACTAAGAAATAGACTTGCACAAATATGCCCGAGAGATTCTTCACAAAGGCACTACACCGATTTAACTGAGGTCAGGGTGTTTTCAACAAACGGTGCTGGAGCAACTGGACATCCACAGACAAAAACTAGAATCTCAGACGTGATTAAAAAATTCACTCAAAACGGTTCACAGACATAAATGTGTTCAGTCGCTCGGTTGTGTCTGACTCTTTGCAACCCCATGGACTGTAGCCCACCAGGCTCCTCTGCCCCTGGAATTTTCCCAGGCAAGAATACTGGAGTGAGGTTCCATTTCCTCCTCCAGAGGAGCTTCCCGACCCAGGGATCGAACCCATGTCTCTTCTACCTCCTGCACTGGCAGGCGGATTCTTTATCACTAATGCCACATAGGAAGCCCCAGAGGTAAAACAAAACCATAAAACTTTTATAAAAAAAAAAAATTAGAGAAAATCTTCAGGGTCCAGGCCAAGGCAAAGGGTTCTTAGACTTGAAACCAAAAGCATGAACCATAAAAAAGAAACCCTGATGAACTGGCTCTCTTGTTCAGTTATTTACTGACTCCCATCAGCACAGCACAGCATATACATGTGTCTCTTATACCATTATTTACTTTGTAATTTTTTTAACAGATTCACCTTCTTTTTTCAAGCTTAAATTCATCTCACTACATATGAAAAACTAGTCATCTTTTTTTTTTATCATCTGTAGAAACTTTCCATAAGAGTAAATAAGAGTGACAACAAAATACTGTAACTAAATTCTAGCCAAACATTTTGAGGACTGCTCTTCTTGTTTTTTTTTTTTTTAAAAAGATGATCAAGGGTAAGATAGGTGTTAAAGATCTACCAACACCAAACTGTGACTCTCCTGGAGGTCATCAGAAAAAACTGAAAACCCATGTGAGTCAGTGTTAATGCCACATCTGAGTACCCTTTAGAGTCACTTCAAGTGAAAGTGAAATTCGCTCAGTCGTGTCCAATTCTTTGAGACCCCATGGACAGTCCATGGAATTCTCCAGGCCAGAATACTAGAGGGGGTAGCCTTATCCCTTCTCCAGGGGATCTTCCCAATCCAGGGATCGAACCCAGGTCTCCCGCATTGCAGGTGGATTCTTTACCAGCTGAGCCACAAGGGAAGCCCAAGAACACCGGAGTGGGTAGCCTATCCCTTCTCCAGGGAATCTTCCCAACCCAGGGATCGAACTGGGGTCTCCTGCATTGCAGGCGGATTCTCTACCAACTGAGCTGTCAGGTATCAACTAAAATTCGTTAAATACTGTTTTCAGCTTCATCATACAATTGCTTTGCTCCTAAATGCCTCTGAGGAAAAGTGCAAACTCTACAGACTGCTGGCATGACTAAGCCTAACCCACTAAACTGCAGTAAAAATGCTCCCACTGTCCCCAGCCACACAGGTTCTTTCAGCTTTAGGGTTGTGTACAGGCTGCTTCTTCCTCACGGAAGAGAATGTGCCTCGAGGGTCGGGCCCACATCTTTGTTTACTATTGTCTCCTTCTGGCTCCATTTCAGAGCCTGCCTGGAACAAAGTAGGTGAGAAGCACGGGGTGGGGCGGGGAGGAATGGAAAGGGTGATAGAGAAGATGGGAAGAAAAGGAAAGGAAGGAAGGAAGGAAGGTGGGAATGAGAAGAAGGAAGGATGCAGCGGGAAGGGGAGGAAAGGAGATATTGATGAACTTCTATTTACTGAGCAAGTGAAGTGAAAGCTGCCCAGTTGTGTCTGACTCTTTGCGACCCCATAAACTGTCACCCGCCAGGTTCCTCTGCCCATGGGATTCTCCAGGCAAGAATGCTGGAGCCGGTAGCCGTTCCCTTCTCCAGGGGATCTTCCCAACCCAGCGATCAAACGAGGTCTCCTGCATTGCAGGCAGATGCTTTACCAGCTGAGCTACCAGGGAAGCCCTGTTTGCAGAACAAAACCCATCTGAAAAATTCCTTCCTCTTTGAAGGTTTCCCATATCCTTTAGCCACGCTAAGCATTCCTTTCTCCAGGATCCCACAGTGCTGTTTTCTTATCTCTATCAAGGCGTTTAACTGTCTGCATTCTACTGAATGAATACATGAATAAATTCAGGTTTTCTTCGTTAGACTTTGAGCCTTACCAGGGCAGGGACAATATAATATTCACTTATAATTTGGCACCTAACCCAATGGTTCTCAGCCTCGGCTGCACACTGGAATTACACGGAGAGCGTTAAAAAGTACTCACACTGGGACTTCCCTGAAAGTGAGGAACCTCACTTCCCCACTTCCCCTGCAGGAGGCACAGGTCCAATCCCTAGTTGGGAAACTAAGATCCTGCTTGCTGCATGGGGTGATTAAAAAAAAAAAAGGCTTAGGGAATTCCCTGGCAGTCCAGTGGTTAAGACTCTGTGCTCTCACACCCTTGGGCATGATTCTGACTTAATCGATCTTGACTGTGGTCTAGTTTTCAGGATTTTTTTTAAACTTTTCAAGAGTTTCAATAACTCTCCAGATGCAGCCAAGATTTTGAACCACGGTCCTAACCCAAAGTGGTAGGAGGAACTCAATAAATGATTTACTCAATGAATCAGTAAATGGATGAATTCTGTCTTTAACACGGGGTCTCCAACCACAGGGCCATGGACCAGTACGGGTCTCCAAAGAAAGAGGTGAGCGAGTGAAGCTTCATCTGTATTTACAGGTACTCCCCATCTCTCATGGGCTTCCCAGGTGGCTCAAGTGGTAAAGAATCCGCCTGCCAATGCAGGAGATGCAGCAGATGGGGGTTCGATCCCCAGGGTGGGAAAATCCTCTGGAGGAGGAAATGGCAACCCACTCCAGTATTCTTGTCTGGGAAATCCTGTGGACAGAGGAGCCTGATGTGCTTCAGTCCATGGGGTCACAAACAGCAGGACATGACAGAGCACACACACACAATACCTCCCCTCTCTCACATTACCACCTGAGCTCAGGAAAACAAGTGTAGGGCTCCCACTGATTCTGCAGTATGGTGAACCATACAGTTATTTCATTATACATCACAAGTGTAACAAAAATAGAAACAGAGTGTACAGTAAATGCATTTGAATCATCCTGAAACCATCTCCCCTCCCCTGGCTGTGGAAACATTGTTTTTGACAAAACTTGTCCCCGGTGTCAAAAAGATTGGGGACTGCTGCTTGAACATAACACAGTCCTGATGCAACACAACCATTTTCAGGGTTTCATGTGATACTGAATATATTACATGAATTAATTAATTCATTCATTTATTAAGCAGGAACCATTAATTAAGCAATAATTCAGTACCAGGTGTTACACAAGGCCAAACTGCTAGAGACGCAAACAGGATTAAGACGCCCACTCTCCCCGCCTTGTTCTGGTTCCTCTGCCTTAGGGAACACTGCAGTTGGGTTCCAGTCCATCCAAGAACTCTCTGTCCTGCTGACTAATTGGCCAGTCCCAACAGTAATCACCTCCACAGTGATGACAGCAAGCCTTACCTTGAGCTGCTTGGCAAGGACAGAGTCTATTTACTCCCAGTAAGAAAGTTCCAGGAGGGCGTGGGTGAGTCAAAAGACTCAAAAAAAACAAAAACAAAAACAAATGCTTCTGTCTAGACTTCTCTGAACCCTTCAGAAGACAAAGGCAAGTCTCAAGGGACAGACCAAAGTCCTGTGCTGTTCAAATAAACTTCCTTCTGGGTGTGTATTTACAGAAAGACAATCTAGGGCCTCAGGATATGATTAAGATCTTAATTAGCCCAAGGCAAAGGGCCTTTCCTTCCCAGTTGTGCCCCCTCTGCATATAACTTAAATAAGCAGGGTGACAATATACAGCCTTGACATACTCCTTTTCCTATTTGGAACCAGTCCGTTGTTCCATGTCAGTTCTAACTGTTGCTTCCTGACCTGCATATAGGTTTCTCAAGAGGCAGGTCAGGTGGTCTGGTATTCCCATCTCTTGAAGAATTTTCCACAGTTTATTGTGATCCACACAGTCAAAGGCTTTGGCACAGTCAATAAAGCAGAAATAGATGTTTTTCTAGCACTCTCTTGCTTTTCCCATGATCCAGCAGATGTTGGCAATTTGATCTCTGGTTCCTCTGCCTTTTCTAAAACCAGCTTGAACGTCTGGAAGTTCACGGTTCATGTATTGCTGAAGCCTGGCTTGGAGACTTTTGAGCATTACTTTACTAGCGTGTGAGATGAGTGCAATTGTGCGGTAGTTTGAGCGTTCTTTGGCATTGCCTTTCTTTGGGATTGGAATGAAAACTGACCTTTTTCAGTCCTGTGGCCACTGCTGAGTTTTCCAAATTTGCTGGCATATGGAGTGCAGCACTTTCACAGCATCATCTTTCAGGATTTGAAATAGCTCAACTGGAATTCCATCACCTCCACTAGCTTTCTTCATAGTGATGCTTTCTAAGACCTACTTGACTTCACCTTCCAGAATGTCTGGCTCTAGGTGAGTGATCATACCATCGTGATTATCTGGGTCATGAAGATCTTTTTTGATTAGTTCTTCTGTGTATTCTTGCCACCTCTTCTGAATATCTTCTGCTTCTGTTAGGTCCATACCATTTCTGTCCTTTATCGAGCCCAGCTTTGCATGAAATGTTCCCTTGGTATCTCTGATTTTCTTGAAGATCTCTAGTCTTTCCCATTCTATAGTTTTCCTCTATTTCTTTGCATTGATCACCCAGGAAGGCTTTCCTATCTCTTCTTGCTATTCTTTGGAACTCTGCATTCAGATGTTTATATCTTTCCTTTTCTCCTTTGCTTTTCGCTTCTCTTCTTTTCACAGCTATTTGTAAGGCCCCTTCAGACAGCCATTTTGCTTTTTTGCATTTCTTTTCCATGGGGATGGTCTTGATCCCTGTCTCCTGTACAATGTCACGAACCGCTGTCCATAGCTCATCAGGTACTCTGTCTATCAGATCTAGTTCCTTAAATCTATTTCTCACTTCCACTGTATAATCATAAGGGATTTGATTTAGGTCATACTTGAATGGTCTAGTGGTTTTCCCTACTTTCTTCAATTTAAGTCTGAATTTGGCAATAAGGAGTTCATGATCTGAGCCATAGTCAGCTCCCGGTCTTGTTTTTGCTGACTGTATAGAGCTTCTCCATCTTTGGCTGCAAAGAATATAATCAGTCTGATTTCAGTGTTGACCATCTGGTGATGTCCATGTGTAGAACCTTCTCTTGTGTTGTTGGAAGAGGGTGTTTGCTATGACCAGTGCGTTCTCTTGGCAAAACTCTATTAGCCTTTCCCCTGCTTCATTCCATATTCCAAGGCCAAATTTGCCTATTACTCCAAGTGTTTCTTGACTTCCTACTTTTGCATTCCAGTCCCCTATAATGAAAGGGACATCATGAGAAATGCTAGGCTGAACGAAGCACAAGCTTGAATCAAGATTGCTGGGAAAATATCAATAACCTCAGATATGCAGATGACACTGCCCTTATGGCAGAAAGTGAAGAGGAACTCAAAAGCCTCTTGATGAAAGTGAAAGAGGAGAGTGAAAAAGTTGGCTTAGAGCTCAACATTCAGAAAACTAAGATCATGGCATCCGGTCCCATCACTTCATGGGAAATAGATGGGGAAACAGTGGACACGGTGGCCGACTTTTTTTTTCTGGGCTCCAAAATCACTGCAGATGGTGATTGCAGCCATGAAATTAAAAGACACTTACTCCTTGGAAGGAAAGTAATGACCAACCTAGATAGTGTATTGAAAAGCAGAGACATTACTTTGCCAACAAAGGTCCGTCTAGTCAAGGCTATGGTTTTTCCAGTGGTCACGTATGGATGTGAGAGTTGGACTGTGAAGAAGGCTGAGTGCCGAAGAATTGATGCTTTTGAACTGTGGTGCTGGAGAAGACTCTTGCGAGTTCCTTGGACTGCAAGGAGATCCAACCAGTCCATTCTAAAGGAGACAAGTCCTGGGTGTTCATTGGAAGGAATGATGCTAAAGCTGAAACTCCAATACTTTGGCTACCTTATGCGAAGCATTGACTCATTGGAAAAGACTCTAATGCTGGGAGGGATTGGGGGCAGGAGGAGAAGGGGACGACAGAGGATGAGATGGCATCACTGACTCGATGGACATGAGTTTGAGTGAACTCCGGGAGTTGGTGGTGGACAGGGAGGCCTGGCATGCTGCAGTCCATGGGTCGCAAAGAGTCGGGCACAACTGAGCGCCTGAACTGTGCCACCTCACTGCTGTAAGATTCTGTACTTGTTGTTCAATCGGCTCACTCATGTCCGACTCTTTGTGACTCTGTGGACTGTAGCACACCAGGCTCCCCTGTCCTTCATTATCTTCCGCAGTTTGCTCAAACTCATGTCCATTGAGTCGGTGATGCCATCCAACCATCTCATCCTCTGTTGCCCCTTTCTTCCTGCTCTCCATCTTTCCCAGCATCAGGGTCTTTTCCAGTGAGTCGTTCTTTGCATCAGGTGGCCAAAGTATCAGAGCTTCAGCTTTAGCATCATTCCTCCCAATAAACATTTAGGGTTGATTTCCTTTAGGACTAACTAGTTTGAACTCCTTGCTGTTTAAGGGACTCTCAAGAGTCTTCTCCAGCACCACAGTTCCAAAGCATGAATTCTTCAGCACTCAGCCTTCTTTACGGTCCAACTGTCACATCTGTACATGACTACTGGAAAAACCATAGCTTTGAGACTATACAAGCCTTTGTCAGCAAAGTGATGTCTCTGCTTGTTAATACACTGTCTAGGTTTGTCATAGCTTTTCTTCCAAGAAAGGCTTTTAATTTCTTTTAATTTCATGGCTGTTGTCACCATCTGCAGTGATTTTGGAGCCCCCCAAAATAAAATCTGTCACTGTTTCCACTTTTTTCCCATCTATTTGCCATGAACTGATGGGACCAGATGCCATGATCTTAGCTTCTGAATGTTGAGTTTTAAGCCAACTTTTTCAGGTTCCTCTTTTACCCTCATCCAGAGGCTCTTTAGTTCATCTTCACTTTCTGCCATTGAAGCGGTAATATCTGCACATTTGAGGTTGTTGATATTTCTCCCAGCAATCTTGATTCACCTTGTGATTCATCCACCATTCCACATGACGTACTCTGCCTATAAGTTAAATAAGCAGGGGAACGATGTACAGCCTCGACGTACTCCTTTCCCGTTTTTGAACCAGTCCACTGTTCCACGTGCGGTTCTAACTATTGCTTCTTGGCCTGTACGCAGGCTTCTCAGGCGACAGGTAAGGTGGTCTGGTATTCCTGTCTCTAAGAATTTTCCACAGTTTGTTGTGATCCATACAGTCAAAGGCCATAGGTAGTCAATGAACGAGAAGCAGATGTTTTTTTTTGGAATTCCTTTGCTTTTTCTGTGATCCAATGGATGTTGGCAATTGGATCTCTGGTTCCTCTGCCTTTATTAAATCCACCTTGTACTTCTGAAATTTCTCAGTTCACATACTGTTGAAGCCTAGCTTGAAGGATTTTGAGCATTACCTTGCTAGCATGTGAAATGAGCACAACTGTACAGTGGTTTCAACATTCTATGGCATTGCCCTTCTTTGCGATTGGAATGAAAAATGACTTTTCCAGTGCTGTGGCCACTGCTGTTTTCCAAATTTGCTGACATATTGAGTGCAGCACTTTCACAGCATCATCTTTCAGGATTTGAAATAACTCAGCTGGAATTCCATCATCTCCACTAGCTTTTTTTCATAATAATTCGAGGATGGGCACAATGAAGGACAGAAATGGCAAGGATCTAACAGAAGCAGAAGAGACTAAGAAGAGGTGGCAAGACTATACAGATGAACAATACAAAGAAGGTCTTAATGACCCGGATAACCACGATGGTGCTGTTACTCACCTAGAGCCAGACATCCTGGAGCATAAAGTCAAGTGGGCCTTAGAAAGAATTACTGTGAACAAGATTCTGCACTATACATTACTGCAGAGCAGGGATAATACCATGAGTGCTAACTGCTCTGCTGCAGACGTCGGCAACACATGTCTCCTCGTGGGGGCTTCCCTGGTGGCTCAGTGGTAAAGAACACACCTGCAATGCAGGAGACGTGGGTTTGACCCCTGGGTTGGGAAGATCCCCTGGAGAAGGAACTGGCAACCCACTCCAGTATTATTGCCAGGGAAATCCCATGGACAGAGGAGCCTGGCGGGCTATAATCCATGGGGTTACAAGAGAGTCGGACACGACTGAGCAACCAAGCACACACACCTGTATCTCCTCTTGACCATCCTAACAGCTTCCCATCCTGATCCTGGTCTTGGCCCCTTCAGCCCACCATACAGGCAAAAGCCAAATAAGCCTTCTAGTCCAACCACTTTTTCCTCCTATTTGATACTCTTTAGTGGTTTGACATTGCTGTCAGGATGTAACAGGATACATAGAATAAGCCCCCGACACATCACACAAGTGTAACCCAATAAAACCGGGGTTCCTTGTGTCCAGTCCAACCACTATGTCACATTCAGAAGAAACTCAAGTCCAACATCTAGGGGAAAAAAAAGGTGGAATATAAACTTTTACTGAAGATTCTCAAAGAGGCAAAGAAACCAAAAAATCCTAAAAAAACCCTCTTCTCCCATTTACCATGCCATAAGCGCCAATTCCTCGTCCTCAAATCTTCCTCCCCCAACAAAAACTTGAGCTTGCACTAAGAAAGAAAGAAAGTGAAGTCACTCAGTCGTGTTCTACTCTTTGCGACCCCATGGACTGTAGCTTATCAGGCTCCTTCGTCCATGGGATTCTCCAGGCAAGAATACTGGAGTGGGTTGCCATTTCCTTCTCCAGGAGATCTTCCCAACCCAGGGATTAAACCTGGGTCTCCCACATTGTAGGCAGAGGCTTTACCATCTAAGCCACCAGCAAAGTCCTAGCTCTGCTCTATTCTTACCCACTCTCCAATCTCTCTGACCTACTGAAGGGCACCAGAAATCCACTTAGGTTTCCCAGTGCCTTCTCTTCATTTATTCCTGTAATCAGCACAACAAAAGCCCAAGAGAGGAACATCCAAATGCAGATCCTACTCTGGAAACTCTGCAGAGTACATCATGCGAAATGCCAGCTGGATGAATCACAAGCTGGAATCAAGATTGCCCAGAAAAATGTCAACAACCTCAGATATGCAGATGATACCACTCTATTGGCAGAAAGCAAAGAGGATCTAAAGAGACTCTTGATGAAGGTGAAAGAGGAGAGTGAAAAAGCTGGCTTAAAATTCAACATTCAAAAAACTAAGATCATGGCATCTGGTCCCATCATTTCACAGCAAAGAGATGAAGAAAAAGTGGAAACAGTGACATTTTATTTTCTTGAGCACCAAAATCACGGCAGATGGTGAGTGTATCCATAAAATTAAACGATGCTTGCTCCTTGGAAGAAAAGCTACGACAAATCTAGATAGCATATTAAAAAGTAGAGATATCACTTTGCCAACAAAGGTCTGTATAGTCAAAGCTATGGTTTTTACAGTAGTCATGTACAGATGTGAGAGTTGGACTGTAAAGAAGGCTGAGTGTCAAAGAATTGATGCTTTTGAACTGTGGTGTTAGAGAAGACTCTTAAGAGTCCCTTAAACAGCAAGGATATCAAACCAGTCAATCCTACAGGAAATCAACCCTAAATGTTCATTGAAAGGACTGATGCTAAAGCTGAAGCTCCAATAGTTTGGCCACCTGATAGGAAGAGCTGACTCATTGGGAAAGATCCTGATGTTGGGAAGATTGAAGGCAGGTGGAGAAAGGGGCAACAGAGGAGATCACTGACTCAATGGACATGAGTTCAAGCAAACTCTGGGAGATAGTGACGGATGCAGAAGTCTGGCGTGTTACAGTCCATGGGGTGGCAAGAGTCGAACACGACTTAGTGGCTGAACAGCAACAAAGTTATCTGAAGAATGGAATATTATTCAGCCTCAAAAAAGAATGGGATTCTGGCACCTGCTACAATGTGGAGGAACCTTGAGGACATTATGCTAAATGACATAAACCAGTCACAAAAAGACAAACATGATGATTCCATTCATACCTAGATCAGCCAAATTCATAGAGAAAGAAAATAGAATGGTGGTTGCCAGGGGCTGGAGGTAGGGGGAATGCGGAGTCAGAGTTTAACGGGGACAGAGTTTCAGTTCTGCAAGAGGAAAACATTTCTGGAGACGGATGGTGGTGACCATTGTACAACAGTGTGAACGTACCTAATGCCACTGAACTGCCACTTGAAAAATGGCGAAAACAGTAAATTTTGTTATGCATATTTTATCACAATAATAAATAAATAGATAAGTAAATAAGAAACCCGGCAGCTCCTTACATCATTCAGGATGGAGCAGGGGTGGGGTATGGTTCCCTAACATGAAAGGATTTGCCAATTGAAGGGAATGTTTAGACGGAATCTTTCTGGGAACCCAGGGCAGGGTGAGTGAAAGTGGCTAGTAGATGCCAGTGCACTGACTGAACTGCTAGACAAAAATAAAGTTTCTTGTAAACTCACATTCCTGCATCCAGATACGACGGGGGAGTGGTGATTCCAGACATTGCCATGTGTCTGGATTTCCCCCGTCAGCGAAGTTAAGGGATTAAGGATTGGAGTCCTTTCCACACTTCCTGGGGAGTGGAGATTCTGTCAAAAGTGGCTATAAGGACTTCCCTGGTGGTCAAGAGGCTAAGACTCCACACTCCCGATGCAGGGGGCCCAGGTTCAACCCCTTGTCAGGGAACTAGATCCCATATACCACAACTAAAGATCCCGCAGGCTGCAAGTAAAACACGCTGCAACTAAGGCGTGGCACAGCTAAACAAAAAAAAAATTTTTTTTTTCAAGTGGCTTCGATAAGCCTGTAACCCTCACCCAAGGTTGCTGTCATCACCCGACCTTTGGCTATTCTTCAGGTTCACCCAGCCTCATAAAGGCGGCAGAGGGTAAACAAGGCTGACAGGAGACAGCCCAAGCCTCCGGAGTAAAAAGCAGCATGCTTTTTCCTGCAGAAGACAACAGAAAGCAATTTACTGTCTCGGTCCTCTGTCTGGGGCTCATTTTCACCTGCCGGTGACTGGGAAGTATTCACAATTCCACACATCCACTTGCCTGCACTTCCTGCAGAGACCGAGGCTTTGTTGGAGGAAATGCAAGCTTCGGCAGGCTCAGCCCTGAGTACTATGGGTCCTGGCAGGCAGCCCACGGCCTGTGTTAGCACTCTCGCCCAGGGCTGAGGATTATCAGGGAAAGTAAGAGACATTCAGATTCACCAGGGTGACAGAGCAAGTGGGAGTGGAGGGGAGGATGGCCCTCGGGCTTCTTATTTCCAGAAGCAGCAACAACTCACTTTCATAACACTCACTGGGGCCAGGCACGGTCCTGCGGACTGTGTGTGTCTTACTAAAAAGCCACAATGCTAGGAGCTTAGTAATATGATCATTTCTCTTCCAGATGAGGGGCTGTGAGGTTAAGTCACTCCCCAACAGTTACGGAGCTGATGGGAGGCAGAACCTGGGTTTTATCCAGATTGGTGTGACTCCTCTCTCTCTCTTTCCAACATCTTCTCCAATACCTCTTATCCAACACCTTCTCTCTTTCTTCTAACAAGTGGTTTTCCTTTTTTTTTTTTCTTGAAAAATAAAACAAAAACACAGAAACACACAAATCTAGTATATGAATTAATAGATTATCATAAGGCAAACATCACTCAGAAAAGAAAGAGCACTCGGCCCCCAGGCCTGGAAACCCTGTGCACACATCTCAGCCCACTCACGGCCCCCACAGTAACGACTTTCCTGACTTTTAAGGAATCACTTCCTATATCTTTTTTTTTTTTAATTGTTTTATTACCCAAATGTGCATCCCTGGACAGAATATTCTGGCCCATCTGAAAAGTCGACCAGTCTCTTGGAGCTGTTTTAATCTATGGGTTCCTCGTCCATCCTTTGTATTTCCTTGCACGTGTTAATCAGAAGCACCTGGGAGTTTGCGGCATCTCCCAGTCAACGTTGCCAAGTGCACACCCAGGGTCCAGTTTAATGTCTCCTCTCTTGTCCCTCTGCAAACTGGAAGCTGGTTCTGGAGACTCGACCAGACTCAGATGGTGCTTTGTGTGTGCTTAGTCACTCGGTCATGCCTGACTCTTTCGACCCCCAAAGACTGTAGCCTGCCAGGATCCTCTGTCCATGGGGTTGCCCAGATAAGAATACTGGAGTGGGTTGCCTTTTCCTTCTCCAGGGGATCTTCTCGACCCAGGAATCAAACCTGGGTCTCCTGCATTGCAGGCAGACTCTTTAACCACTGAGCTACGAGGGGAGCCAGGTGGTTCTTTAGGGCGTACATAATATCTGCTTGCCGTAATTCTGGATAATCTTAGCAGCTGTGGATATTTTCTGCTTACATCTGCTCACATGTCTCCTTAAAATTTTTTTAATTGTGATACAATACACATAACATAGAAGTTATCATCTTAACCATTTTTAAGTGTGAAGTTCAGTAGTGTTAAATATATTCATACTGTTCCACAACCAATTACCAGAACTCTTCTCATCTTGCAAAACTGAAACTCTGTCCTCATTAAACAACAACTTGCTACTTCCTTTCCCTCAAGCCCCTGGCACCCACTCTTTTACTTTCTGTCTCTAGGAATCTGTTCTAGGGACTTCAGATAAGTGGAATCATACAGTATTTGTTCTTTTGTGACGGGCTTATTTCATATTGCCAGGAGAAATACCAACAACCTCAGATATGCAGATGATACCACTCTAATGGAAGAAACTGAAGAGAAACTAAAGAACCTCTTGATGAGGATGCTAGAGAATGAAAAAGCTGGCTTGAAACTCAACATTAAAAAAGCTAAGATCATGGCATCCAGTCCCATCACTCATGGGAAGGACTGACGCTGAAGCTGAAGCTCCAATACTTGCCCACCTGATGCAAAGAGTCAACTCATGGGAAGAGACCCTGATGCTGGGAAGACTGAAGCAGAAGGGGGTGGAGGAGGATGAGATGGTTGGATGGCATCACTGACTCAATGGACATGAGTCTGAGCAAACTCCAGGAGACAGTGAAGGCAGGGGAGCCTGGTGTGCTGCAGTCCACGGGATCGCAAAGAGTGAAGACCTGGACACGACTTAGTGACTGAAGAAAACAAATGTCCTCAAGTTTCATTCATGTTGTAGCAGGTGCCAGCATTTCCTTTCTTTCTAGTGGTATCCCACGGTATGTATAGACCACACTTTGCTTATCCACTCACTGGCCACTGAACACTGGGTTGTTTTCACCCTTCACTATCATGAATAACACTGCTATGAACACAGATGTACAAGCACTTCTTCAAGATACTGATTTCAGTTCTTCCAGATAAATACCCAGAAGTGGAGTTTCTGGTCCTGTGTTGATTCTAGGTTTAATTTTTTGAACCCGTGCTGATTTTCACAGTGGCTGCACCATTTTAGGCTCTCATCCTCTGTTCCCTTTTACTGTCCATTTCCACTCCTCACCATTCAGAGCTCCCCTCTACCCAGTGAGGAAGAGCAAGGCAATGTTCCCTGTTATAGTCCCAAACTGGAGATGACGTAAAGGTCCGCCGAAAAGGGATCAATTTCGTGGTAGGTCCCTGCCACTGAATCCCAGGCATAAAGTTGTGGTGACAGTATTTGATGACATAAAAAGCTGCCTCTACTCTTCGCTTGAGTTAGCAAAAAAAGGCTACAGAACAGCATATGAAGACTGAGTCCTTTTTTATTTTTTAAGATAACTATTTGTTTACAGGAGATGCTCTCTTAATTAGCATAACTAATTCACTGGATTAACCAAAATCCTCCCGTCCTTCTTGTAAGACAGTGATCCAGCATCTCTAGTTTCACCCCTTCTGTTCCTAGCCATTGTGTTGTACGAACTAAGAGTTAGCTCTGTTTCCAAACTGTGTGTTCTGATTGTATTCACTGTATATCAACTAGCAAATTACATTCAACACAAGAAGGTGAAATATGAGCGCAGAAAGATTGTCTCTATGAGAACCAAGTTGGCTGCTTGGTGAAGATTCATTAAGCCTTTTGAGGGGTAGATGAGACAACTGAAAAACTCTGGAGGTGTGAGCTCTTTAAGGGGACCTCCCTCTCTGAGCTGGGTTTCCCTGGTGGTGCTGGTGGTAAAGAACCTGTCTGCCAATGTGGGAGACGTAAGACGTGGGTTCGATCACTGGATGGGGAAGATACCCCCGGAGGAGGGCATGGCAACCCACTTCAGTACTATGGCCTGGAGAATCCCATGGACAGAGGAGCCTGGTGGGCTGTGGTCCATAGGGTGGCAAAGAGTCGGGCACGACTGAAGTAACTTAGCATGCGTGCACTTCTCTGAGTTACCATCCTGGGGCACCAATTCCTGTCTCCTTTGCAGCCCTGAATACCTACAGCTCTCCACGTGAGTTACCAGCCACATCGCACTCACTGTGCAGGCTCAAGAAATTATTTTCTTCTGTTTCAAACCCTCAGGTCAGTGAATAATAGGTATACACACAGCTCATTCCTGCAGTGGCAAAGCTGTGGCATTTGACCTCTGATTCTCCTCCTTAACCCCATGCAGACGTTACTAATCAATCACCAGATTCCTTTCTGCCAAGTTCACTCTATGGTCTCAGAGATCTTCTCTGGGCAGCCGTAAAAAAATCAACTGGAATTGACATTTGAGATGAAATCTCCGACTTCCCTTAAGTTATGGAAACCTTTTTCCTTTCAGTCGAGTAGAGTTGGCTCAGTGGTAAAGAACTTGTGTTGCCTGCAGTGTAGGAGATGCAAGAGATACAGGTTCAATGCCTGAGTTGGGAAGATCCTCTGGAGGAGAAAATGGCAATCCACTCCAGTAGTCTTGCCTGGGAAATCCCATGGACAGAGGAACCTGGTGGGCTACAGTCCATGGGGTCACGATTTAGCGACTAAACACAACAAAGAAAACGAAACTGCACAAAGTGGCCAAAGTCCTGGCCGCTGGGCCGGGGCCTGAAGACGCTGCATTGTGCATAGTAAGTGCTCAGTGTTTGGTGAATGAACGGCAGATGCTAGTCCTCCTGCTCTCTGAAGTTAACAATTTAGTCTTTCCCCCTCACGTCTTCCTTCTTGGCTTCCCCTTACAACTGTGTTTTTAATTTCTTCCCAATCTACAACACAGCATGGTAGCCGTGTACCCAGAAACCTCACCATAACTAATAGGTGTCTTAGGGGTGTGAGAACCCATTCAAGGTTATTTACAGGTAACACCCAGTAGAAATAAAAACACCTAATACATCCGGCATCCCTGTAGAAGGGTTGTGAGGAGCCAAAAGGCAATGCCAAGGGATTGCTTTACTGACCGCAAAGCCCTCTGCCCCCAAAAGGGGACCGGAAATCAGATTTAATCTTAGTTCGATTGTTGCAGTAACTGGTTTCTCTTCTTGCAGGGAGAAAAAAATGCTTCCACATCCTCATTCTACTTCTCCCCACCCACCCTGTGTTTCGCAGTCCCCAGAGTTTAGGAAGCATGCCTAACTAGTCCCTGAACTTCCTCCCTCTGCTTCTTCACTCTCATCGCTCCATCTTTTGCACCATCGTTCCATAAACTCTGTACCGACCTGCTCAGAACCTGTCTAGCCCAGAGTTCTGGCTCAAATGCCAACCCCGTGAGAAGCCTTTCCTGATTCCAGCCACCTGGGTGGGGCCACTGCCACCTCTCAACACGATGGCCCTTTGCAAACCTCTTTCATTTTCGTTAGCACCTTCTGTCTTACTTTGATGGTCTAAGTAAGAAGAGTCTAAGGTAGGCGAAAATTTACTGAGGACGTTGAGTGTGCTAGTAACCACGCAAGGCACTAACATGCACTGTCTCCTTTAACACGTAAACCCCCATGACAATGTTCATTTCACGGGCCTGGTCACTGAGGCTCAGAATGCTAAGGCGCTTCAGGTCACACAGCTAGTAAGGAATAGAGGCAGGCATTCATTCATTCAATCAACCAATCATTACTTATTAAGGGTCTACAATGCACTTAACATGTATTAGATGTTAGGAAAACAGCAGTAACCAAGTCACAGCTCCTATCTACAGGGAGCCATCATTCTCGTGGGGAGAGATTCAAAAAAAAAAAAAAAACAAAGGAAGTAAATAAATACTATATAAAGACTTCCCAGGTGGAACAGTTGTAAAGAGTCCACCTGCCAATGCAGGACATGCAGCTTCAATCTCTGGGTCAGGAAGATCCCCTGGGGAAGGAAACTGCAACCCACTCCAGTATTCTAGCCTGGGAAATCCCATGGACAGAGGAGCCTACAGTCCAAGGGGTTGCAGAGGGTCAGACACGACTGAGCAAGTTATCTCTACATCAACATCTAAGCCCACACTCACAACATGGCAAACACTATACATGCTCGGAGGGAAACAGGGGGTTAGTGACAGCTGGGGTGAAGGCTATTTTATTCAGGATGGTCAGCGTAGTGTGGTGACTTCCGAGCAGAGACCTAAAGGAAGTGAGGGAAGGAGTCTCACAGAGATCTGGGGGAAAGAGCATTACAGGAGGAAGAAGCAGCCTGTGCAAAGGTCCTGGGGTGGATACACCCTTGACGTGTTCAATAATCATGAGAGGGTACTATGGAGGTTAGTAGAGCAGGGAGGTTAGTACAGCTGGCGCTGAATGAGAGGCAGAGGAGGTTAGAGAGCTGACCAGGATTAGATCGCCAATGGCCTTGCTGATGCAGGAGGGACTCTGGCTCTGACTGCAAGCCAGATGGGAAGCCACTGGAGAATGGTTCCAGGAACACATGCTCTGATGAGTATGATACACAACAGATGGATGAATGTCATTCAGTCACTAAGCCGTATCTGACTTTGCAACCCCATGGATTGCAGCACGCCAGGCTTCCCTGTCCTTCACTATCTCCCAGAGTTTCTTCAAACTCAAGCCCATTGAGTTGATGATGCCACCCAACCATCTCGACCTCTGTCGTCCCCTTCTCTTCCTGCCCTCAATCTTCCCCAGCATCACGGTCTTTTCCAATGAGTCGGCTTCAGCTTCAGCATCAGCCCTTCTGATGAATATTCAGGGTGGATTTCCTTGAGGATGGACTGGCTTTATCTCCTTGCTGTTTAAGGGACTCTCAAGCGTCTTCTCCAACACCGCAATTCAAAAGCATCAATTCTTTGGTGCAGGGATGCATGAATGAATGTCAAAAGGTACTTGGAAATGTTTTCTCATTAAAACTAGCAGGATGGCAGCCAGACAGTCTGAAAGCAGTCCCAGAAAGGGCAGATCTGAGCTAACAAGGATGGGTGTTGATTAAGAGGAGCATGACGGTCCCCTCTGTTGCCAGGAGTCTACCTGGCTCCCCCACAGCCCAGGACTGGGCTCTGTCAGGGCCCCAGTAAATCCACTGGCTGACCTCGGTAAAAAGTAAATTTCCAAGTCCTGTCCCGGGGGAGGTTTCAGCCTGTCCCTGAAAATGTGTCCTTTTCTCATAAAAGGGAGTGAGAAAAAAGCCAACTTCTGCAATGACTCACCAGAGAGAAATGACAATTGTGTCCAGGCTGGAAAGAATCCATTGGAAAGTGACACATTTACCTCCAGAATACATATATCGGGGTTTTTCTTTTTTTCTTCTCATTTGAAGGATGGCAGAGCCTTCTCACACACACTCCCTCACAGCATGAGGATATTGGAGCTTCAGTTTCAGCATCAGTGCTTCGAATGGGTATTTGGGGTTGACTTTCTTTAGGATGGGCTAGTTGGATCTCCCTGCTGTCCAAGCGACTCTCAAGGACAATCCAGACTGCAAATGTTCTTCTGATCAGTGCCCCCACTCAACTGTGTGTGGGTGCGTGCAAAGTCCCTTCAGTCATGTCCGACTCCTGGCAACCCCATAGACTGTAGCCCACCAGGCTCCTCTGTCCATGGGATTCTCCAGGCAAGAATACTGGAGTGGGTGACCTTGCCGTCCTCCAGGGGATCTTCCCAACTTAGGGATCGAACCCACATCTCTTTGGCAGGTGGGTTCCTTACCACTAGCCCCTCCTGGGAAGTCCCCCTACTCACCCACTGTCCCCTAACTTTACTTTGCAGTGCATGCGAACCACTGGAGAGCTTGTTGAAGGCAGATTCCAGGGGCCTGTATGTAGCAGGTCAGGGACAGGGCTGGAAGCTGCGTTTTAAATAAGGAATCCCAGATAATTCTGCCGTTGGTGGTCTAAGAATCACCACCCTGAACAACAGACGTAGTGCCGAAAACCCAATCTTTCTGCATCTAAGCCTATAGGACATAGTGTCCCCCAATCCTTCCCAGACCATGAACAGCTCACTTGGGCTCCGGGCAGGGCCGTGAACCCTCCTGGACAAATCAGGACAGAAGAGAATCCTGAAATCACAGTTCGTGCCCATGTTCACCTAAATCCTCTGCATGCACCACCCTGGCATGAGCTGCCCTGGGCTTGCTCTCTGGTCCTGCCCAGGAAAGCCCGAGTCCTGGGCTTTGCAGCTGCCTCGGGTGCAGCCAGGACTGGAGAGGCTGCTGGACCTTGCTGTGATCACAAAGGATAACAAAAGGCCTAGCTGTGATGATGAAATCCTGTTTCATTTCTCAATTTGTCACATTTACATGTTGGCAATAGGTACTCCCCTAACAGTTGGAAATATTAAAAGAGCTCAGCGTGCACTGTTCACATTCCCTGGAGTAGGAGCCCAGACACAGCGCCTGGCTACACCCCTTCCACAGGACTCAAAACGCTGGTCTGAGGGCCCTGTGACCTGCCTCCTTTGGGCCCAGCGTTGCTAATTAAAATCGTCTCATGGCACATGCCACCTCCTTCCAATCTCTGCTCAGATGCCACCTTCCTTGTCCTGCATGCTAAGTGGCTTCAGTTGTGTCCGACTGTTTGCGACCTCATAGACTGCAGCCCACCAGGCGCCTTTGTCCATGGGATTCTAGAGGCAAGAATACTGGAGTGGATTGCCATGCCCTCCTCCAGGGGATCTTCCCCACCCAGGGATCAAGCCTGAATGTACTGCATTGGCAGGCGGGTTCTTTACCGCTAGCATCACCTGGGAAGCCTTTTTTGTCTGCTTTAAATCTTCGGTCTCCAGCCTTTTGGACACCAAGGATCGGTTTTGTGGAAGACAATTTTTCCACAGACTTGGGTGGTGGTGGTGGGGAGGATGGTTTCGGGCTGATTCAAGCTCATTCCATTTATTGCATGCTTTATGTTTATTTTGTGGCTATCTCAGGCTCTTTAGCCTTGACTTTAAGGGTAGGGTTCACACCCCTATGAGAGTCTAATGCCACCACTAATCTAACAGGAGGCAGAGCTGATAGTAATGCAGGCAATGGGGAGCGGCTGTAAATACAGATAAATGCCAATCCGTGGCTCCAGGGGTTGGTGACCCCTGGTGTAAATAATTCCCCTCCCCGCCCCCTCTCTCGTTATTTCTAACTCTAAGCCTGCTTGGCTTTCCTTCACAGCACCCAGCTCTCCTGCAGTGGCTCCTGACTCACCCCTCTTCCCACTCCTGCCCAGCAAGGGCAAGCAGTCAGTGCTGATCCAGGGTTCACTCTTAGAGACTCTCTTCCATTTTTGTGCCTCTTCTGAAAACTACTCTAGGAGAGAGGCCTTTGGATTATTCCTCCTTTATTTTACAGATGAAGAAACTAAGGCTCAGAGAGGTCAAGAGTCTTGTCCAAGGTCACACAGCAGGTAAGTGAAGCTCAGACTCCAGGCCAGGTCTGTCTGATTCTTGAACCCATGACTCCAAACCTCTAGTTAGTTCTGACTTGGCCTGGCCTTTGATGCTCAGTATGATCTGGCCTCCTTGGAAGAAAAGCTATGACAAATATAGATGATGTATTAAAAAGCAGAGACATCACTTCGCCAACAAAGGTCCATCTGATCAAAGCTATGGTTTTTTCGGTAGTCATGTATGGATATGAGGGTGGGACCATAAAGAAAGCTGAGGGCCAAAGAATTGATGCTTTTGAATTGTGGTGCTGGAGAAGACTCTTGAGAGTCCCTTGGACAGCAAAGAGATCAATCCAGTCAATTGTAAAGGAAATTCAACCCTCAGTATTCATTGCAAGAACCGACACTGAAGCTGAAGCTCCAATACTTTGGCCACCTGATGCGAAGACCTGACTCATTGGAAAAGACCCTGATGCTGGGAAAGATTGAAGGCAGGAGGAGAAGGGGATGACAGAGGATGAGATGGTTGGATGGCATCACCAACTCAATGGACGTGAATCTGAGCACACGCCAGGAGATAGTGAAGGACAGGGAAGAGCCAGACAAGACTGAGCGAGTGAATGAGAATGACCTGACCTCTACCTGTGCTTCCTGCCTCCCCTCCCACGGTGCTCCCTGCCCATCATCCATCCCTGGTCCCCACACTTCACATCTGCGAGCCACTGCACCTGCCCCTCCTTCCTTGCTTTCCGCTGCAAGACTGCAGAGACTTCCACGCTTCCTTCAACTCTCAAGGCAAGTGTTCACTCCTCTGAGGTCCCTGCTTCCCTTGACTCTGCCCTTGACAAAGGTCTTCTCCACAGTCTCTTTCACACCCCTCCCCTGAGTTCCCTCCACCACCACACTTGCTCCTGCTCTGTCACTGTCTGTCCCCTATCTGTCCCTGTGTGTGCTCCCTGAGGATAAAGATGGTTGTCTCTCCATCCCAGGCGCTGGGTACACGGCTTGGCACACAGTGGGCACTTGGGAACCGCACAGCAGCTTGACTAGAGGGCTTACAAAGAAGGTCAGGAGTCAGAAAGACATGGTTGGAGCTCCAGTTCTTCCCTGTACCAGCTGTGTGTCCTTGGGCAAGTCACTCCACTTCTCTGAGCCTCAGTTTTTGTATAAGTAAACTGTTGTGAGAATGCGATAACATAATTAAAGGTAAAGAGCTCGCCACAATTATTAGCTATAATAATGATGATGTCAGTTGAATCATTTATTTATAAATAATTGCATCTGGCCACAGGTGGCGGGGCCATAGACTAAGTGATAGTGGAAGGGGGGTCAGGTGACAGAAGGAAGTCCAGGCTGTAAGGCCAAGTTTGACATCCAAAATGGGAAAACAGCCAACCAACAGGTGGCTACCCATGCAAAGAAGCAGGTACTGGGTGTACCTGTGCCTCACAGACAGGTGGACCACAGGTCAGGGCATCCAGGACCTGGACAAAGTCTAACTCCACGACAGCAACAATAAGAGATCTTTGAACCTAGGGTCTGGGGTTAGAACTACCCACACGGAATCTGGGGAACTAGCAGAACCAAAGGAAGTGCCCATTCGGGCTGGGCGCTTACCACGCGCTTTCCACACATGATCTCATTTCATCTTCACAGCAGCCTTATAAGCTGATGCTATCAGCGTTTCACTTCACAGAGGAGGAAACTGAGGCCCAGAGAAGTTAAAACTTGCCCAAAGACACACAGCCAATGAGTGGAAGAGCGAGATTTGAACCCAGGTGGTCTGGTTCCAGAGAACTGCCTCAAACCTGCCTGGCCCACATCAGGAGGCCAGGGCAGAGCTAGCAGGTGGGGGTCCTGGGGCTCAGAGGGGAGGAAGGTTGCAGGAGCCCAGAACTGGGTGATCCCTACATCAGGGGTCATGAGACCAGAGCAGTTTCTGCACACCGTGGGTTATCTCGCTGCACAGGAAGCACTTCCCCTCGGAGCCCAGCCAAATGCAGCTTGGTGGGTTCCAGTGCGTACACTTCCCCTACACTCAGACCTACCAACAGAGTGGAGAGAGACTGATAAGAGTCCTATGTCACCGGCAAAAATGCCTCCAAATTGCCTTCTCGTGAACTGTGCAAATTTGCATCTTAATGAGACTTAACGGAATACAATGACCAGACCCCAAGTTTTCTCTCTCTGATTCAAGCAAGGATGCTACTGAGACAGACCAGAAGCTAAAACCTGCAGCTGAGCAGAGCCTGGCTGGGTTCTCCCTGCGGGAAATCTCGCACCTGGAAAAGAGGGGGGGTCGAGGTGCTGGGTGGGGCGCTGGCAGCTTCGTGGGTCCAGGCCCGAGCTGGAGATTGGGGAGGCCTGGGCTGTGGATTGGGGCTGCCCGGCTCCACCTCTGACCAGCGGTGTGACCTGCCCTCTGTGACGCTTAGTTTTCCCACGTATAAACGGGATGGGTGGCTTGGGGGAGCAGACGAGATCACGTGCATGACCGTCTGGCACACAGCGTGTTCTCTTTCTCTGGGCCCCCTCCACACGTACCTCTGAAACCTTGGAAAACTCTAAGCTCCTTCTTGCTTCAGGGGCTTTGAAGTGCTGTTTCCTCCACTCAGATCACCTGGCCCCTCCCTCTGCCTGGGCAATACCTACTCATGCTTCCCACCTCAGTTCAAACACCGCCTCCTCCGGGAAGCCTTCCCCAGCCTAGACTAAACTCTTCTAACAACACTTACCTGCAGGGTGATGTCATCAGGGCCCCCTCCCCTCCTAGACAGTGAGCTCCATGAGCGTGGGGAACACTTTCACTGTATTCTCCGTTGTATCTCCAGCTCCAGGCTCAGGGTTCATCCTGTGGTAGGTCCTTAATTCATACTCGTGTAAATGGATGAATGGGTACATCTCACTGAGTCTCAGTGAATGCACCTGTCCAATGGGAGTCATGACTCCACCCTCCTCACGGTGTTATGAAATGATTAAATGATTTCTGGCATGCAATAGGTCCTCGAGAGACCATCTCCCCACCCTCCCGTTCCCTCTAATCAAGGAAGAGGCAGAACAGGAGTGGAGCTGGCTGCAAGAGTGGCCCCGCCCTGGATAGGGGGGCAGGGAGCCCTGAGTGGCCAAAACCGCCAAGGGTCGGGCTGCTAAAAGCTTAGAAATGATCTGGTTAATTGGTTCCCAAACAAAGGCTCTTTTAAAAATCTTTCCTGCATGAAATAATTCCATCCACCACCAAAGTCCAGGGATTAAGAGAGACTCCACTTTCCCAGCTTTCAATGACTCAAAGGCACACTTGGTGTGTTCCATCACACTCTCACGGTGTGAGGGCACAGAGCCGAGCCACCGTGTCGAGGCAAATCCAGCAGAAACAGAGGAGGCCTGGGCAGCAGGTAAATGATTTCCTTTGACTTCACGAAATGTTAACAGCAGCCCTGGAGGCTGAGCGCAGGGGCCCCCATTTACAACCACCACGTGACTACCTGAAGGGGAAAAGTTTCTGCTTTGAGTTTTCCAGGACAAGCTCCCTGTGGGCAGCTCAGCGGACTCAGGACAAAGCCTAGGTAAGAGAGCTTTCTTCCCCAGGTGTTCGGTTCCCTTTCTCGGGGACAGCGATGGGCTGGTAACATCTTCAATTTACAGATGACCCTTAACCAACAGAGCCTGAGGTTGCATTGATTTTTTTTTTTAAACCTGTTTTTTGGAAGCCCGAATCAGACATTAGGTCCTTACAAGCCTCTGGAGACATTCCCACCCCTGTCCCCCACTCTTGGAAAACCCCACCCCCACCCCAGCAAAGTACCCTGTACCCTGCCTCCTCTGGCAGGCTCTTCTCCCACGTGGAATTCCACCCTTCCCCTGCCCTCCACCATCTCCCCTGCCCACCTGCCTGGTCTGTGCTGCACTTAATTGCTCAGTTGTGTCCGACTCTTTGCAACCCTCTGGACTGCAGCCCGCCAGGCTCCTCTGTCCAAGGGATTCTCCAGGTGAGAACACTGGAGTGGGTTGCCATGCCCTCCTCCAGGGAGCCTCCCTCACCCAGGGATCGAACCCACATCTCCTGGGTCTCTGCACTGGCAGGTGGGTCTTTCACCACTAGCACCACCTGGGCTGGGGAGGGGCCTTCAGTATATAACCCTATCTATCAAGTAAGTACTTCCCCGCCTAGACCTTGGGAGTCCCTACGGATACAAATGTGTCTAAGTCCCTGGGTTGCACAGCCCAGCACATGGCAGGCCCTCAGTATACAATGCTATCAAGTTATGGAGCCTCTTTGAGCTGGAGATCTAGCCCAGCCTTCCCATTTTACAGACAAAGAAGCTGAGCCTCAGAGCCAGGAGATGATTCCTCAGCCCGACGGACAGCTTTAGGGGAGACCTCCTCTCTCTTATGAGCTGGGAAGTAGCAGTATCAATATTAATCTACTCATCTTTCCACGGAGAAGGCAATGGCAACGCACTCCAGTGTTCTTGCCTGGAGAATCCCAGGGACGGGGGAGCCTGGTGGGCTGCTGACTATGGGGTCGAGCATGGAGAATCCCAGAGGCGGGGGAGCCTGGTGGGCTGCTGACCATGGGGTCGCGCAGGGTCGGACACGACTGAAGCGACTCAGCAGCAGCAGCAGCAGCTTCCCACTTCAAGTCCAGTGCTTTTTCAAGCACCTACTGTGTGCAAGGTACAACACAGGGCTACAGAAATGACGAGCGTCCACAAGCCACAGGGAGAGAAGACGCACGCAGGGACCATGGAGACACACGGACAGAAGAACCCAGAGGAGGGAGAGAGAAGGCTTTGTGGAGAAGCGGCACCCGAGCTTTGCACAAAGAGCTCGTGGACCGTCAGTGCCGGAGCTGGAGCCCACATCCCTGCTCCGCTGTCCACCTGCTCTCAGACTGCACTGTCCCTCCAACACGCAGTGTAACTGTTAGGTTGACTCAGGCTAAAAGGAACAGAAAACCCCAACTCACTTGGCTGAAATGATAAGGAAGTATCTTCTCGCTCTAACAAGAAGTCCTGAGTCAGGACAGCTCCGAGGTGGGTGAGCTCCGCTCTTCGAGGATGTCATCAAGGACTCCTTTGCCACCTTTTGGCTCTGCTGCGCCCAGTGTCTGTAAGAAGTGTGCTCAGATCACTTCCTGGTTATGAGACAATGGCCCAGGCCCGGAGGTCACACCCAGGCATGACAGCATCCTGCTCTCTGACTTTCTTTCCTAAGATCAAGGAATCTTTCCTAGAAACACATGGACCCGAGCCCCACCAACTTTCCTAACGTCTCAAGCCCTAATGTCTCACTACCGAGTGAATCACCAACAATGGGGGTAGATTTCCCAGGAGTGGCTGAATTAAGAACAGGGTCACCTTCCTTGAGGGTTAGTTACTCAAATAAAATGAGGGTTCTACTTGCCAGGAACCAGGGGGCTGACTGCCAATTGTGACTGTGACACTTACTGACCACAATGACTGCGTGTTGGGTTCCTTATCTGGGGAACATCAGAAACAGAACAAATAAAGGTGGCAGGTCTTCAGCCAGGCACTGTCTTGGATCCACAGCAGCACCTAACAATTATGCCTGGGTCTGTGCCATGGGCCTGGCTCCGTGCCAGGCAGGGGGGATTGTGATGGGCTAGATAGACAGTCCTGTGCCCAGGAGGGGAACAGATAGGTGAACGGGCAGTTACCATGCAACATGACAAATGCTATGGTGGTGAACGGGAGAGCCACGGATGCTGGGGAAGTGGCTCACTCTGCCCAAGACAGGAAGGGTGTAAGCAGAGAAGGCTTCCTGGAGGAGGCATAGTCCAAACCGTGACTTGAAGGAAAAGCAAGAGTTACCTAGGCAGGGAAATGTGGGCACTGAAGGCAGAGGGAAGAGCGTATGCAAAGGCCCTGAGGTGAATGACTGTGAGTATCCCCTAGGGCTGGCGGTATGTTTCACGAATAAGCACAAGATCTGGAGTCACCACTAAGCGGGAACAGGCAAGCTGCTAAGGCTTTCGTCGTAAAGTCGTGAAGTCGTTCAGTCGTGTCTGACTCTTCATGACCCCATGGACTGTAGCCCACCAGGCTCCTCCATCCATGGAATTTTCTAGGCAAGAGTACTGGAGTGGGTTGCCGCTAAGACTTTAGTGCCTCAACTATTTCAGGGGTAATTATATCAAAACTGATCTCACAGGGTGGGTGTGAGGCTCAAATAAGGTCTTGCCTTTATAACGATCACACCACAGTTTGATTGTATTGATCTGATTATGAGGCTTGGATGCTACAGTGAAGAGCTGACAGCAGAGGCGGGTGGGGCTGAGCTCCTCCCTGTTCAGCAGAGCCGGGTGGGGGGCTGGCCTTCTCCTCGGGACTCTCCGGGCAGGTGGCCTGGGCTTCTGCCACTGCATATGTGGCCATCAGTCACATGTGCCTGGGGAGACCTTGACTAGGGTAGGTCTGAGTTGAGATCCGCTGTAAGTTGAAGAGGATACGCTGGAGTTTGAAAAATTAATCCTTGCTCCCTGGCCACCATGTAAAAACGGCTCATTCAAATTTCTTTATGTTGATTCCATGCTGAAATGATCAGATTGGGAGTATATTGAGTCAGATAAAATGTGTTATTGAAATGAATGGCATGCATTTCTTTTTCCTTTTTAAAACGTGGCTACCAGAGAGGCTTCCCAGGTGGCGCTAGTGGTAAGCAACCCGTGTGCCAACGCAGGAGACTTAAGAGACACAGGTTCGATCCCTGGGTCGGGAAGATCCCCTGGAGGAGGGCGTGGAGACCCACTCCAGTATTCTTTCCTGGAGAATCCCATAGACAGAGGAGCCTGGCGGGCTTCAATTCAGAGGGTCACACAGAGTCAGACATGACTGAAGCAACTTAGCGTGTAGCACTAGATGTTTGCCATCACATTTGAGGTTCAAGTATATTTCTACAATATCAGATGGTGCTGGGCTAGGCATGACATCCCACTGCAGATGGAAAGAAACAGAAATACAGGCCCATTCAATGACCCCGCCCTGGTCTGTGGCTAAGAGGATGCAGCGGGGACAGGGATCCGGCACCAGCTCCGTGACCTTCGCTCATCGGCTCACCCTGCTCTCTGCACGAACCCTTCCTCTGACTCCAGGGAGCTCACTTAGTGTCGCTCATGTGGATACACTCCTCACCCCACTCGGCTCTCCTGCTTTTGAAGCTCCATACTGTTTTCGGACGGACCTATCTCCTCCCAGGCTACCCGCCTCCTCTTTGCTTAAAGGGCCCCATTTCTTGGAACTGTTGACAAGTGATGCTCCCGACAGAGCAGGAGGGAGGGCAGAGGTGTAGAAAGACCCGATGGCTATTGTGCGGGAAGGGAACCGAGCGCTGAAGTCACGTGGGCTCTGCAGTCAGCCCAGGGGTGGGAGGAGAGCGTGCGCGCTGGGTCTAACCCGGCCATGGACCCGCGAGGGCCCTAAACAAGCACGAACACCTGTGGGTCCGGGGCCCCTTGATGGCTGCTACCTAGTCACCACTATCTGTTTGGGGACATCTCCAGCGGCAAGTCTCAGATGCTGGGGACTCAACCCACCTGAGCTGTCTCATCACCTGTCACGAATTCAGCAGACCCCTTGGTCTCCTCTGAGATAACTGTGCATTTCCAAAGGGGCTCTCCTCCTGGGGACATTCTCTCCCCACCCCTTCTACCCCCACTTCCCTCACCCCCTTCCACCCCCCACCAAGCCCCCTACCACCACAGGGCAGGATGGACGTGCAGGAGAGTTGACCAATCCTGCAGCGGTGATGCTCAACCGGCTTCCTGAGACCACCCTCAGGCATGGTCCCCAGTGCCTCGGGGGGTCCCCAGGAGGGCCAAGGCTCCACTGCCCGCAGCAGCGATCTGTACGCGCCCAGCTTTCATCAATACCCTCTTTTCGCACTCAGCTTCCTCATCATCCCCTTACTCCAAACCCTCACCACGAGGTCTGCTCTGGGAACAACGCAAACTAAGTTGTCATCTTTCCCCCGAAACTGCCCCTCACTCCTGGATTGTCCTGCCCTCCTCACAGACGCTGCAGCATCTGGAAAACAGAAAGTCAACTTGGATTTCTGTCCCCATCTCCCCCGCCACGTTCCAACCATCTCTAAGTGCTGCCCACCCTACCTCCTAAATGTTTCTCAACTCCATCCACTTTTCCGGATCACTTTGGCGCTGCTTCTGGGTCACCTCCCCATCGTCTCTGTAGCCTTCTGCATCCCTGCAGCAAGCCCCAAATCCATCCAGATCTGCCAAGCCCAGGCCCAAGTATCCAAACACCTGGACAACACCCCCCGACAGGGCCCCTCATGGCTGGCATCTCCCAACCTCCTCCAGGGCACCTGTGTCTATGGCTGGGTGCCCGCCCACCAGCCACACACCTATAAAGCAGGAAGTCCTCCCCAGGCGATTTCTTTCCGCATCATCCCGATTCTGCCTTGCGAAGTTCTTACACATCAACCCTCTCCTTTCTTTTTTCCTGTCCCTGCCTTGCTTCAGGCGGCAGGAATGCTATGATCCTCTCCTAACTGTTCTGCCCTCCTCCTGTCTTGCCCTCTCTCATCCTTTCTCTTTGCTGTTGTTACAGGGATTGTCCTACGACACCATCGGATCATGCCAGCATCCTGGTCCACTCCTCACTGCTCCCCACGTCCCACAGGGTAAACTCTGTCTTTGACATGAAAGACCCCTTACAATTTGGTTCCAAAAACCTCAACTCCCACATCTGTCCCCCAAATCCATGACTGCAACCGCCCCAGCCCATTTATGCTCTTTATTGCTAGGGCTCCACGGCCGTTAGGGCTGGACCTAGAGGTGGCATCTCCCTTGAAAGCCCCATCAGCTTGGTAGGAAGCCCCCACTCCCCTCTCCTCCACCCCAGAGAATGCCACCGACCACCAGCCACCTGCACATTCACCCCAGAAACCAAGCAAAACCAGATGTCCAATACAGAATGCCCATTGTTAGCATAATAAGAGATGGGCCTCCAAGTCATTCATCTACTTTTGTCCTCCCATTCCTTCATTAAATAAAATCCTGGTAGCAGGACAGAATGGGAATTAGATCTGAGGGGAAAATGTCTGGAGCATGAGGAATTAGAAAGGGAGGCTGGGGAATGGGAGCTGGTTTGGGTGGCACTTTGTGAGGAGGGCAGCAAGCAAGCACTGTGGGCATGCAAGGTGGAGGGTGTGCAAGGCAGATGGGGTGTGCAAGGCGGAGGGTGTGCAAGGCAGATGGGCTTTGCAAAGTGGAAGAATATGCAAGGCGGAGGGTGTGCAAGGCAGATGGGGTGTGCCAGGCGGAGGGTGTGCAAGGCAGATGGGCTTTGCAAAGTGGAAGAATATGCAAGGCGGAGGGTGTGCAAGGCAGATGGGGTGTGCAAGGTGGAAGAATATGCAAGGCGGAGGGTGTGCAAGGTGGAAGAATATGCAAGGTGGATGGGATATGTGAGGTGGTAGGGTGTGTGGAGAGGATGTGCAAGATGGAAGAATGTGCATGGTGGAGATTGTACAAGGTAGATAGGGTGTGCGAGGTGGAGGGCGTGCAGGAACAGGAAGCGTGAGGCCACAGGGGACCAGCTGCAGCTCTCAGGACCTACAGCTTTGCAGAAACGTGGATCTCGGGTCCCCCCAGGTCCTGGGCTACAGATAGAACAGGCTACATGTAGTGAAGGAGGGGAACGACCGACGGTCCTGAGGGGTATCTGGGTAAGTGAGGCTTCAGCTACAGAGTGGGATAAATGATGCTGAAAGGCAAGCAGACTCAGAGAGCAGCATCTCCATTTTCCAGGCACTTCATGAAGACTGGAGTTGAAAATTCACCTGCAACCACCAGCTAATAAACGCAGCGCAAGGACTTTCCTGTCACCTGTCCAGTGTGGGCCTCCCTGCTCTGTCTCTAGAGGCTAACGCTGCAGGGTTAGGAACTGTGCAGATATGAGGGAACCTTCAAGGAGCAGTCTTTTTCTAAATTAATTTTGTGGATGCAGCTTGTGACCCCACAATATAAATACATACAGTAATACTTTTAAAGATGATCTTCAAAGGGCACGCGTACGGTGATACCCAGCAATTACAACTGTGAAGTCATGCTTTCCAGAAATGATGACTAAATTGGGTCGCATTTCTTTATTTTTTATTGAATCCACCAGGTGACTGCTATAAACATCTAAACTAGCTCTGAGGTCATTTTCAGATAATGTGCCTTTCCAAGACAGTACTTTCTGTTCAAAACAAAATAATTGATAGAGCATCCTATAAAATGAAAGGTTTTATATGGACCTTTCCTGGGGCATAATTTTAGGGAGAAAAATCCTTGCCTATAACCTGCCAGGCCTGTACCTAGCCCTGAGGTCATGCGGGGTCCCAGCTTCAGGAAGCTCATGGTACAGAAGACAAGCAGTGAGAAATGGAAAGAAGTCAAGGGAGATTATAGGAATGTATAAAAGTGTCTTAATCCAGTGCTTCTCAAACTTTAATTGCACATGAATCACTTGGTAAAATACAGATTCTCCAGGCTTCTATGGTGCGCCAGTGTTAAGAATTCACCTTGAAATACAGGAGACACAGGATCGATCCCTAGTCAGAGAACCAAGAACCCACATGACTCAGGGTAATGAAGCCTGTGTGCCACAGCTAGACAGAGTCTGTGCACCTCAATGAACAATCTTGCAACAAAGATCCCACATGCTGTCACTGAGACCCAAGGCAGCCAAATAAACAAATAAAAATTTAAAAATGAGTTAGACTTTAAAAACAAAAATACAGATTCTCAGTGAGTAGGACTGGGGTCGATTCCAAGATTTTGCATTTTTAACCAGCTCCCCACATGATGTTGATGCTGCCGGTCCGTGGACCACACTTTGAGTAGCTGAATGGCTGCTTGTGATTTGGGATATAATTCCCTATAACAGCATCATATTTCCAAAGGGGTAGCGTCTCAAACATAATACATGGGTTGATAGCATCACCGACTCAAAGGACATGAATCTGAGCAAACTCTAGGAGATAGCAGAGGACAGAGGAGCCTGGTGTGCTACAGTCCACGGGGTCACAGAGCATCAGACATGACTTAGTGCCTGAACAGTAACAACAACAACGAAAATCAAAAGCTCTGAAAGGCTTGGAGGGATGACATGATGAGGCTCAAGCTGCTGTTCCTGAGGTGTACCGACTGTGTGCTAGGAGAGGAAACAGACACGTTTCCATCCTGCAGGCGTGAGCAGCTGAATGGAGGGAGACAAGTAAAAATCAAAGACTCCTCATACATACAAATGTAAACGCACATCTGGGACAAAGCTTGTGAGAGTCTGTAAGGGGGAGCATGACCTGGCTGGGGAGGTTGGGGATGGGGAAAGGAGAGAAGAGCAAAGGCCTGGCGGAGGACCAAGGGGACCCGGATGAGGCTGGGCAGAGGGATGAGGCCACGCAGGACTTCGAGAAGTTTCACGTCCATGCTAAGAGTGTGAGGGGCTCCTGAAGTGTGTTACCCAGGAGAAAGAATATAATCAGATTTGCATTGTGAAAACCCAAAGCTGGCTCTGGCTGCAGCGGAGGATGGGCTGGAGGGGCCAGAGAGTGTCCCTCCCCTGGGAGGCACAGGGCCTGACAGAGACCGTGTTTAGTCTCTCTCTGGCTGGCAGAAAACTCTCAAGCTACGGATGGCCGCTTTCTGCCCCATGGATGCTGGAAGCAGGACAGTCGGTCTGCTCAGACACATGGGAATGAATCGGACACCCAGGAAGTAACTGGGGGAGAGAGGTCTTGCGAGGAGGATGGGGGAGCTGGGCCTCTGTTGTACTCCGGCTTCTGGTTCCAGCCCTTCCTGAAGGCTCCTCTGCAACTTTGCCTCTATTTCTTGGACTGCCTCTGTATCTTTATGAAGAGTTCCTTGGTTGAGGAGGTTTCTGTTCCTTGCAGCCCTGAGAGTCCTCGAGAGCTCAGCAGCACACTTGCCCGGAGGCTTTCACAAGTGCAAGAGCACCACCCAGCTTGTAGCAGCATCCCAGGATTAGAGTCTCCGACACCCCATAATTTGAGCCAGTGGCACTGTGAAGTCACTAAGCTCTGAAGAATCCATGCAGGTTCCTGAGCTCCGGCAGGGACGCACGAGGTGGTTCCCACCCACTGCGCTGCGGGGGTGGGAGTTACAGTCAAGCCAGGAGTGGGAAGATGGGGGCAGTGGGCGGCCAAGGGACCACGTGGTAGAAATGCCTGGACGTGGTCCCGGTGGAAGCAGAGCCAGGCTTTGAAGGTCCACCTCCGGCCCTGTCCAGCCAGCCCCGTTCAAAGCTGTTTACGGTTTCTCCTCACATCGCAGGCTTGGGTTTGATTTACAAGGGACGGGGAGGAACTGTGAATCTTTTCAAAAGGAATAACAAACTTGCAGGAAGCTTCGAGGTCCAGGAACCACTCGTTACAGTGTTCTGCTCTCTTTGGTGATGGGGAGGAGATTCAGGATCTGAAAGATCCCCCTTGAAAAGAAAATGTCTTGAGGAATGTCAAACCTACCTTTGAAAGCTACCAAGATGATGTCTTGTTAATCAGGAAATTCATTTCTTTATCTCGAACACGGGGTAATTCTCCTCTTGACATGACGTCTTGAGGATTAAATACGGACATTCGGGGTAGCCTAACGTACGCTGTGGGCTTCCCACATGGTGTGAGTGGTAAAGAACCCGCCTGCCAATGCAGGAGACATGAGACGCATGTTTGATCCCTGGGTTGGGAAGATCCCCTGGAGAAGGACATGGCAACCCACTCCAGTACTCTTGCCTGGAAAATCCCAGGGACAGAGGAGCCTGGCGGGCTGCAGTCGCAAAGAATTGGCCATGACTCACGCCACTTAGCACATAGCACAACAAAGGATGCTGTGAAGATAAATGCTGGTAAACACAGTGATTCTTTTCTTTTTTGTCTCACACAAAGAAAATTGCTGTTTTAATAGTTATGCACATATTTTAAGGCATATTAGAAAAAAAGTACCTCAAGCCCATAGCTTCACGACCAGCATTGCTCAGGATGAGGCTTAGTTTGAAAAATGAGTTGAGGATAAACAAGGTCCTGTTGTAAAGCACAGGCAACTGTAATCAGAATCCTGTGATAAACCACAAGGGAAAGGAATATGAAGAGGAATATATATGCATAACTGAGTCACTTTGCATATATATGCAAAAATCAACACGATATTGTAAATCAAGTATTCTGCTGCTGCTAAGTCGCTCAGTTGTGTCCGACTCTTTGTGACCCCCAAGAACTGTAGCCTACAAGGCTCCCAGGCTCCTCTGTCCGTGGGATTCTCCAGGCAAGAATAACTGGAGTGAGTTGCCATGCCCTCCTTCAGGGGATTTTCCCGACCCAGGGATTGAACCCGTGTCTCTTACATCTCCTGCATTGGCAGGTGGATTCTTTACCACTAGCGCCACCAATGATACTCCGACAAAATTTTTAAAGTTACTGGAAAATTTCATCGGGCAGCTTATAAGTTTGCAACCTAACTTTCTAAAATAAAAAACACTATATGTTTGCAGAAAAAAAGTGAGTGGACTTACAAAGTATTGGGTTGGCCAAAGATGTTCTGTAACATCTTAAGGAAAAACTCAAAGGCACATTTTGGCCAACGCAATAACTGAATGAACAATAGTGCAGTTAGTATACTAGTAAGGCCAAGGTCGTAAAATTCAAGAACGCCGAGATGAAGGGAAGGCAAGCATCTGGCCTAGAACCTCATATAGACCAGGAGCCCCATCGTGACAGCCACCATATCACAAGTACCTATGCCATCGCTAATCCTTCTAACTGGCAGGTAGGAATTATCCTTCCTATTTTAGAGTTGGTAACAGGAGGCTTGAAGAAATGAGAATACTTGCCAAATGCAAACAACTAGAGAGCACGGAGGTTGGGATATTTAAACGTAGGTCTGCTTACCTTCGCACAGAGTCAGACACAACTGAAGCGACTTAGCAGGAGCAGCAGCAGCTGCTTACATTTCAGCTCCCAATTTCCCTAACTGCAACACATCACCCTTAACAATACATCATTTTCTCTCTTCTCTAGAAAACACAAACATCTTTGAGAAGAGACCTCATAAAGCCCCCAGGTTTGGGGCCTAGTCTATTTTACCCTAACTGATATACTTACACTACATATCTGTTTCCATTTGTGCTTGGGCAACTGAGAGTTGGACCATAAAGAAGGCTGAGCACAAAGAAGAATGGATGCTTTCGAACTGAAGCACTGGAGAAGACTCTTGAGAGTCCCTTGGACTGCAAGGAGATCCAACCAGTTCATCCTAAAGGAAATCAGCCCTGAATATTCACTGGAAGGACTGATGCTGAAGCTGAAGCTCCAATACTTTGGCCACGAGTTGTGAAGAGCCAAGTCATTGGAAAAGATCCTGATGCTGGGAAACTTTGAGGGCAAGAGGAGAAGGTGGTGACAAAGGATGAGATGCTTGGATGGTATCACCGACTCAAGGGACATGAGTTTGAGCAAACTTAGGGAGATAGTGAAGGACAGGGAAGCCTGGCGTGCCGCAGTCCATGGGGTCCAAAGATTCGGACACTGAGTGACTGAACAACAAAAACAAATTTCTACTGAACCAACAAACTTTAAGACCAGCCCTTCCTTCCATGTGACTGACCTACTGCCCCACCGTTAGCAGGCCCGGGGGCCTAGCCTGGGTCAGCTCCGCCTGGGGCAGCGTGTGACGGCCGTCTTTCCTCACTACTGGGTGGGAAGAGCTCAGGCCCGAGTGAGCACTAGGGAAGGGGACGGAGGCCTTGCGTTCTGGTCTCATTGTGCTCACTTGGGGGCCCCGGGGGTCCAGGTGCGTTGCTGGAGTCACAGTTGTAGAACGACACTCTTCTCAGAGTCCTCTGCACACTTATGTTCTCGCTGGGGGTGTGCAGGGCATGAGCGGGTCTTCCTGGGCTACACGCCACAGGAATAACACCCTCTACCAACATCTGCAATTTCCCAAAAGTTCCCCACATGGCACCAGAGACATTCCTGCCCTTCTCCCTAAACGCAGCCACTCTGGAGGCGCAGGCTTCCTGACTGTCTCTCCTCCAGTTACGTGGGTTCTCACTATTCTCGCTCCCTTAGTGGCCATTTTGCACAAAGGGGTGCATATGTATTTAAATTATCGTCATAATACCATTCCATGCAAATAGTTAACTTCTGTTTCAGCCAAACAACAAGCTGTTACACATCCTGGACCACTGAGCTCCCTGAGAATTTCCCACAATCCATCTACTGCTGCCCAGGGTCCCATTAGGGTCCTGGCTGATGTGGATGGAGCCCTGTGCCCCCAGCACTGTTTTAAGATCATTGTACGCATTAGCTGACTTCTTCTTGAGGTACTATCGCCTCCCATGAAGAAACCGAGTCTCAGAAGGGTTGAATGACCGGATTATGAGTGCAGAGCTGTGCCCGTCACCACCGGGCTGGTCTATGGCAAGAGCACATCTCCTGAATCTGGAAGGATCACAGGTTTATCTGAGAGTAAAGAGATCTGGGCTGCAGTTACACAGAGTGGAGTGACCTTGGACAGTTTACTCCACCTCGCTGAAACTTCCTCATCTGTGCAAGGGGGACAAGGCCTGTTCTGCTCACTCAGAGGGTTCCTGTGAAGGACAGAAGAGGTAACTGACGGGAAAATACTTAGTTTTTGGCAAATGCATGCATGAAGAGACTGGGACAGGTGGATGAGTCCAAGGCAGTCATGCCTTCAGGTCGCATTAGGATCTTCGGAACAGATACATTTTCTTCGGTGGGCTCCTGCCCAAAGCCCAGTGTTTGAGGAACGGCTGTGAGGAGCACTGGGAATGCACCATGAGATCTGAAGCGGGACACTTCCCGTCTCTGGGCTTTGCCCTCCTCCACCCGAAAGTGAGGGCATCTCAGAGGTGGTCCCCTCCTATCCCAGTGTTTTACGATGTTGACCCTGTTTTTGGGTTAAAATACTCGTAAAACAGGGAATGGCTTATATTAGGAATTCTTCTTGCTGGTGGGAGCAAAACACTAGCAATGTGCCTGACAGATATTAATGGTGTGTACACATGCAACACATAAACAGCCTTTAAAATGGCATTTCTGCCTCCCAAACATCAGCATTCCGCTAGGGGATCTTGAGCCTGGATGTTCCTTCTCATCGGAAACTAAGGACCTCGCCTTTGTCCCATGAGCCCAGACTCCAACCTTCCCCTTCCAGAGTACATTTTCTTGTCTAAGCTCTCTTGAACTTGAAACTAGTTTAGGAGGAAACAGCAACCTTGAAGTCGGGCAAGACTCTCTGAATGCTTCCTTGTCTGGGAAACGGACATGGTAAGAGCCCTCTTACAGGGTGGCAGTGAGGATTAAATGAAACAAAACAAGTTAAGTCCTTGGGCATATAGTAGGCATTCAATAAACAGTAGCTCTTATTACTGAGGGCTGGGACTGTATTAGTCAGCCTAGGCTAAGTTATGCTGCAAAAAACAAACACACCCGAATCTCAGAGGTATAACAAAGCAAAAGTTAATTTCCTCCTCATGCTAAATGGTCAGTCCTGGTCAGCAGGGGATTCTGTTCCATGTGGTGACTCCGGGAGGCAGGATGAAGGGGCTCTGTCATCTGATACACAGCTGATGAACACCACAAAGGATCTTCAGTAGCCAATGAAATGCTATGGACTTGACCACCCGGAACTAGGTACTGGCCCTGATTGGCTGCCAGGGGCTGGGCAATGTAGGGGAGTACACGGAATATTAGATGACACAGAGTCAAACTTTATGCAATACAGAGCCAAATTTTGTTGACCTTTACTTCTCCCACAGTGCTTAGCATAATGTTATTAGAGAAAGACACAAGTCAAAAAGAAGCCCTCTCTGATGATGTAATAATTTTCTAACTGAAAGAATGTTCTCTCTTTTTCTTTCCATTTTAATCAGATGTTTGTTACTCTCATCACGCACTTTAACACTGAGACCAGTATTTCAGAAGTTTTATAAATAATGCTCATTGTGAGGAAGTTGGCCAATACCCTTTGAATTAAGAGAAAGTCCCAGGTCATGTTTATGCCATGAGTTTACACTTGGGGTGAGGAAGAAAAAGAAGGGGGAATGAGACTGATAAGGAAAAGATAACAAGTTACTGGCATTTCTTAATATTTCCAACCCTCCTCAGGAACCTTAAGTCACTCTGGGGGGTAGGTAGGTGGTTCCTGGCATGGAGTCAGTGTAAGGAGGCAGTATGGCCTGCCCATGGACCTCCAACAAGTCAAGGGCAGATCAACGTTCCTCCCAAACCTAGACAGTGTATTAAAAAGCAGAGACATCACTTTGCTGACAAAGGTCCATTTAGTCAAAGCTATGGTTTTTCTAGTAGTCATGTATGGATGCAAGAGTTGGACCAGAAAGAAGGCTGAGTGTTGAAGAATTGATGCTTTAGAACTGTGGTGCTGGAGAAGGCTCTGAGAGTCTCTTGGGCTGCAAGAAGATCAAACCAGTCAATCCTAAAGAAATCAACCCTGAACATTCACTGGAAGGACTGATGCTGAAGCTGAAGCTCCAATACTCTGGCTACCTGATGTGAAGAACTGACTCATTGGAAAAGACCCTGATGCTGGGAAAGATTGAGGTCAGGAAGAGAAGTGGGTGACAGAGGAGGAGATGGTTGGATGGTATCACTGAGTCAGTGGGGATAAGTCTGAGCAAACTCTGGGGGAGGGTGGAAGGACAGGGAAGCCTGGAGTGCTGCAGTCCATGGGGTCACAAGGAATCTGACGTGGCTGAGTGACTGAACAACAATGTTCCTCCCACACTTTCTCTTCTTCCCAGACCTGGCATTCTGCAAAGTCCTCCTTCCTGCCCTATATTCATTGAAATTATTGTGAGTCAGGACAACATGTGGATCCATTTACACAAGAGAATTCCTGAGCGCTGCTGCTGACTGCACCTCACCCCCTATTCTGGGTGGAGAAAGCAGAGCTCAGGAAAGATCCTTTCCCATGGAAGGAATGGCCCATCGCTGGGCTCCCTTCCAGACTCCCAGATGTGTTCTGGTCCTGGCTCCACCGCCACATCACTGGGTGACCTTGGACTGGATGCTCCTCTCAGGGCCTCCCTTTATTCATCCATAAACTCCTTCAACAAGCATGCGTGCAGGCTGGGAGGAGGGCTGGGGGACAGGTAGGTGACTAAGCCACGAACTTGCTCTCCAAGCAGAGGAGTGGGGCAAGCAGGGGTCAGGAGGGCTGCCTATGCCAGAAGGCCAGGCATGGACAACAGGGAGGATGAAGGCCGGTGACCGGAGGGCTGAGGACAGTTCGTGTTCACATATGACCAAAGGAGCCAGCTGCCTCTCAGCTCCTGACATGCTCGCCAAGTGGGAACATGGGTCCGGTGTTGGCAAAATCTCTTGAATTTTTTTTTTTTTTTTTTCAAGAGAAGCAGGAAAGATAAAATTATATATGAAATGTGAGCAGACCAACCAAATCAACTTCATCTGTTGCCTGGCTGACGCCCATGGCCCACCCATTTGCAACTCCTAATGGATGTCAGTGAGGGGACTTTATGAGACCATAAGATGATATGATCCTATTTGACCTGATTATTTTTCACACGCTCAGGCTTTAAAAAAAAAAATGCATTGTTTTACTCTAATAAGAAAAGTATTGCTGCAGAAAGTTGAAAGCAGGTACATTCCTTAATTATTCCTAATACCATTCCCCCAAAGTTAACATTTTGATGTATATTTTTGTATATTTCCTACCAGCCTTATATCTATGCATAAATTATATAAATAACACTATATGTGTGTATATGTTTATGTATGTGTGTATGTATGTATATGCTTTCCAGGCGGCACTGATGGTAAAGAACCCGCCTGTCAATGCAAGAGACTTAAGAGACCCAGGTTGAATCCCTGGGTCGGGAAGATCTCCTGGAGAAGGAAATGGGAACCTGCTCCAGTGTTCCTGCCTGGAGAATCCCATGGAAAGAGGAGCCTGGCAGGGTAATATGTAACATTATATAAATAAAATGTGTGACATGAATCTCTTCTAAAATTAGGGGGACACTATTTTGGCTGTTTGACTTTGCATCCACTATTTTTTACTTAACATGACACTGTGTCATTATATATTCTGCAAAAACATGACTTTTAATAGCTACATAAACATTCTATAATACAGATTTACCATAATTTATACATTTAACTTACACCTGAACATTTGAAGGAGTTTCTAATTTTTTTAAATGTATATTAATAAAACGAACTGCAATGAACATTCTTATATATAAATATCTGTTCATGTATTTGATTATTTCTTTAGGATACATTTCCACAAGTGGAATTCTAGGATCTAAAGGCATTAACATTTTTAAGGTTGTTGATATATATTGAAGGAGTCTTTTGGGCCTAGAGAAAAAACAACAGTCTCAAAGGCCCCTGCTGAATCATCTAACTTCAGAGAAAACAAAACAGAACTTTAGGTCCCGCCCTGATGCTCCAGGCTGGTTGCATCTATCTGGGACTTATCATCCCCTGTCCAGAAACCTTCCACCCCCTACACCTGCCCAGAAGACTTATCACCCCCTGCCCAACTACAAATGCCATCTCAACTAAAGAATACCCAAACATCCTGCCTAATGAAGGTTTCCCTTATCGCTTACACAAACCTCCCTATAAATATGGAGCCTCCCTGATCCCTCTCTGCGCTCAGCCTGGTCCTTAGGCCGACTGCCGCCCCTCCGTGCCTGAATAAAGGTAACCTACCTCTGTTGAGGTCATCTTTCCTCTTTCTGCCTCGGCCTGAACTATACCTTACATTCTTGGTGCCGAAACCGGGAAGGGGCGAGGCACTCGGCTCACTCTCTCTCACTCTCTCTCATTGTTTTCCCTTTTCCCGGAGTCTGGGAGCATGAACATCCGCAGAGCTCACTTTTCTGCCAGGGCTCAAGTTCCCCTCGGGGACGCCCAGTGCCTTCGTGAGTGGCTTTATTGATGTTTTGTGTACCCCCAGGCCTCGGCTCTACCCCCTTTCCCTCTCTCTCTCTCTCTGACGACCTCCGGAATAGGGAACTCTTGCCATTCGACTGCTCTACATGCAACACTCCACTCAAGCCGGCCCCTAGATTAAGGTAAGATCCGGAAGGTGTTCTAAAGGAGCCCTAGAACCCAGTCCTCTCCGGGTCCCGGGGACCCCCGGCCCAGGGCCACTCTGTAGGCGATGGTGGGGGACGCTCCACCTTAACACAGAGCTCTCTTCTCATAACTCCTATTGTGACTACGGGTGATGACTCGGGCTCTCAATAGGAGCCTCTGCTTGCCTTTCAATTAAGGGGTCTGGCCAATCTGTCCCAAAAGATTCCCCTCTGACCTGTGTTCTCAAAAATCTCAAACCAGTCTCACTCACTGAACTCAAAGCTAACAGTTTAAAACAACTCTGTACACAGATTTGGCCTCAATACCAATTAGACAATCAAGACCGCTGGCCTGAAGCCAACACATTTGACGTTAACATTCTTCAAAATCTCACAGACTTCCTTAAATGGAATGGCAAGTGGTCGGAGGTCCCCTATGCCCAAGGCTTTTGGGCCCTTCGGAGCAGGCCCTCCCTATGCAAGGCCTGCTCCACCCACGAGGTCCTTCTATGCACCTTGCCTCCCAAGCAAAAGGGCTCTTCTTCCTTAACTAACCACAGACTGCGACCTTCTGCAACCCCCCCTCACTACCTGCCACCCCGCCAGCCCCTCTCCTTCCCCTTCATCCAACTCACCTACTGGCCTGGAACTCTCCTGATTCCCCCTTGACCCCGCTACCCCATCTCCCCGACTCCCCCTCCCCTCCTCCTTCCTCCCCTGCCATACAGTCATGTACCCAACACGTTTCCCCTGAGAGAGGTGGCAGGACCAGAGGGCCCCACCCGAGTCCATGTGCCATTTTCATTGTCAGATACGAGCCAGATAGAAGAAAACTTAGGATCATTTTCTGAAAATCCTACCAGATACAGAAAAGAATTCCCGAGACTCTCCCAGGTAGAGTGACGTATGCTGCTGCTGCTAAGTCGCTTCAGTTGTGTCCGACCCTGTGCGACCCCATAGACAGCAGCCCACGAGGCTCCTCCGTCCCTGGGATTCTCCAGGCAAGAACACTAGAGTGGGTTGCCATTTCCCTCTCCAATGCGTGAAGGTGAAAAGTGAAAGCGAAATCGCTGAGTCCTGTCCGACTCCCAGCGACCCCATGGACTGCGGCCCACCAGGCCCTTCTGTCCATGGGATTTTCCAGGCAAGAGTGCTGGAGTGGGGTGCCATATATTATATCCTAAATGCCACTCTCACCCCTGATGAAAAAGACCGTATCTGGCAAGCAGCAAAAGCCCATGCTGATCATTTACATAATCAAGACCGGGATAGCCCAGGTGCTGATGAGGCGGTGCCTCCGTTAGATCCCCACTGGACTTACCAGCCCGGTGACCCAGGTATCAGGAGACTCAATCATATGATTACCTGCATTCTAGAAGGAATGCAGAAAAATACTCATATCCACGTCAATTATGATAAAGTCAGAGAAATGACCCAAGGGGCAGACGAAAATCCAGCCTTATTCTCGGCCCGCCTCACAGAGGCAGTCCAGAAATATACCAACCTAGATATCACCACCCCGCTGGATTACTCTACCTTCACGTTCAATTCATCAGCCAGTCCGCCCCTGACATCAGACACAAGCTTCGACAACTAGAAAAGGGCCCTGAGACCCCCCAAAGAGACCTTCTAGAAGTAGCCTTCAAGGTGTTCAATAATAGGGAGGAGGAGGCTAAGAGAGAAAAAGAACATGAGAGAAAAGCTAAATATGCCTTTTTGGCAGCAGCAATTAAGGGAAGAGATCAGCCTGGCCCAAGCCATCCCAGAACGGGGCTTAAGACCCTCCCTCCCAACCCAGACCATGCTTCCGATGCAACCAGTCAGGACACTGGGCAAAGGCATGCCCGAACCCGCGGTCCCCTACAAAAGCATGCCCAACCTGTGGCCAGTAGGGACACTGGAAGATGGACTGTCCCCAGGGACGCCCTGGCACCCCTGGGGAGGTCCCCACCGCCCAGACCTGGAGAGTGGAATGTCCACAGGGATGCCGTGGCACATCTGGGGACATCCCCACTTCTCCCAAGAAGAACCCTAGCCCAACCCTATGAGAGTTGTTGCAATGATGGAGCCCAGGTTCCAGCCCCCCGGGCCGTGTCCCAAACATGAGCTCGGAACTTAGGGTAGACGGGGTAGTGGCTGGAAAAAAGACCTCTTTTATAGTAGACACTGGAGCCACTTTCTCTCTCTTAATTTCCTACTCTGGCCCAACTCAAGACTCAGAACTTACAATCAAGGGGTCTCTGGAGTTCCCCTAAGGCCAAAAATCAGCCCTCCATTACTCTGTCAATTTGGAAAATTGACCCATATACACTCATTCCTCATAATGCCTCAGTGCCCGATGGCACTCCTAGGGGTTCAGAGACAGTCCCCACTTTTTTGGACAGGCTTTACAAAAGGACCTACAGACATTCGACCTAGCCCTGAGTCATCCCCTCCAATACGTAGATGACCTCCTCCTTCGTAGCCCAACCCGAAAACTCTGCCTCCAACATCCTGCCAAACTTCTTTGGGCCCTGGGATCCTGGGGTTATCAGGTATCCCAATCTAAGGCCCAAGTAATACAGACAAATGTCACCTACCTGGGGGTCTCCATATCCCATCAACAGAGAACTATTCCCCCAGATAGAATCCAGGTCTTGATTAACTGTCCACTTCCAAAAACAAAAAGGGAGCTCCTGTCTATCCTCGGCCTCCTAAACTTTTTCCATATCTGGATCCCTAACTTCTTCCTCATTGTAAAGCCGCCCTATGAGGCAACTAAGGGATGTCTGGGTGAGCCCCTCTTTAACCCCTGCTCGCTGGCCAATCCTCTTTGCCAGCTCACCCAGAGCCTCCTCCGAGTGCCAACTCTCCACCTGCCAGATCACACCAGACCATTCTTTCTCTTTGCCCATTCCAACCAAGGGATGGTTCCACCTGGCAGATCACACCAGGCCATTCTTTCTCTTTGCACATTCCAACCAAGGACAGGCCCTGGGACTTCTCTGTCAGCGGGCTGGAGACACCTGGGCTCCCATAGCCTATCTATCAAAACAGCTTGACATGGTGACCAAGGGGTGGCCTCCCTGTGTACAGGCCATGGCTGCTATTGCAGCCCTCATACCAGAAACAAATAAACTCTATAGGCATGCCCCTTTAACAGTCTGTTCTCCACACACCTTCCAAGACTTACGATCACATCGGGCTTTCCTCTCTCTTCCCCCTTCTAGGGTACAGGTCCTACATGCCTTTCTCCTTGACCCTCAGTTCTCATTCTCCCCCTGCTCTCCCCTTAACCCCGCCAGCTTATTACCCACGTCCTCTACAACAGATTCCCTCCTACATAGCTGCAGCCTAACAGTAGATCTCACCCAAAACCCCTTCCAACATTTAACAGATCAGCCCATCCTAGACCCAGACACCCCACACTGGTTCGTTGGTGGCAGCTCTCAAAAATCCCCACCCTTTGCGGCAGGATATGCCATCATCCAGGGGGACCTTTGTCACAATCACGGAACCCAGATAATTGAAGCTTCACTTCTGCCACCTCACACCACCTCCCAACAGGCAGAACTGATAGCTCTCACCAGAGCTTTGACTCTGGCTAAAATCTAAGGATTAACATCTACACAGACTCCAAATATGCCTATAACATACTTCACTCAAACATCCTAATATGGAGAGAGAGAGGTTTCCTAACCCAAAAGGGATCCCCCATTATTAATTCAGACCTGATGCACAAACTTCTAGAGGCAGCACTCTTACCAAACAAAGCCGCCATCCTCCACTGTAGGGGACATCAAAAGGGAAGTCTCATATCCGCCTACAACAAAAAAGGAGATAGCCCTCTCCCATCCCTCCCTCCAGTCCCCTGTCATCTTAGCCCTGACTCCATCCAACCCTCCCACCACCAGAGAAATCCTCTCTTATCTACACTCACTTTTTCATCCCTCATCCAAGACACTCCAACAGTTCCTCCATAACCACTTCCCCATATCCAATGCTGACCAACAATATTTAGATAACCTTACCTGCTCCTGTCAAACATGTCAACGTACTAACCCCAATTCCAACCTTAAACCGACATCCTTTCCAACCCATTAAATGCGAGGCAGCCTCCCAACAAAGGATTGGCAGATAGACTTTACTCATATGCCCCCGGTCTGGAGAGTCAGATACCTCTTGGTCCTTGTGGACACCTTTTCAGGATGGGTAGAAGCATTTCCCACGAACAAAAGAGCCCACACCGTGGCCCAAATCCTCCTCACCGGAATTATCCCAGGTTTGGCCTGCCTTCATCCCTACAGTCTGATAATGGCCCGGAATTTACATCCGAGGTCACCCAACAACTCGTCCAATTCTTACAGATACCCTGGAAATTTCACATTCCATACCATCCCCAGTCCTCAGGAAAGGTAAAAAGCATAAATAGAATAATCAAAGAAACCCTTACCAAACTAACCCTCGAAGTACATCTGGATTGGACTAAACTTCTGCCAATTGTTCTCCTCAGAATATGGGCTTTGCCCGGAAAGCCCCTGGGGCTGAGCCCCTTTGAGGTGATGTGTGGAAGGCCCCTGCTCCCTCCTGGACTCCCCCCGAACCTCCTCCCATACCAAGCTTCCTACAGTCCCCTCTGCTGGCGGAACTCCGCAATGCCCTCTGGAAATACGTCAACCACACCTTGCCTGCCCCTGGCCCCCAAGCCTCCCTGCCCCCTTTACAAATTGGGGGCATGGTCTATCTGTCTGATAATCCCCAGGCTGACCTAACCCCAAAGTGGCAGTGACCATTCAAAATCATCCTCCTTACCCCAACTGCAGCAAACTCGAGAAGGTCACCTCCTAGGTACACCTCTCTCGCCTGAAACGGGTCACCTCTGATCCTGCGCTGCCCTCCTTAACTGACCCCTATCAGGTCTCCCTCTCAGGGTCCACCTCCTTAAAATCCACCCGGCGACAACCTCTGTCGACCATCCAAGAGGACACTGAATGACCTGGACTCTCCTCAGCCTACAGCTGTTCCTGACCCAACTACCACCAGACCTCTGGACCAGCGCCCCAACAGGAGCCTCCTCCAAGACCTGACTAAACTGGTGTCTCAACTGTGGCTCCAGGGAACCTTCTGCAACCTAACTCCAGACGAAACTGATTTCTTTACTCTCATTCTCTACATCATTCTACATCCTAATGAACACTGTTCCTCCTCAGATTCAAACCACCACCAACTTGGGGCCTTTCCCTCTGCCCTGACTGGCCTCTCCCTGTCTCTCTAACAGCACTCTTAAGCTTAATCCTTGCTGTAGGTCTAATAACCGTCTCCCTCAGGACTGGCCACCTACCCTTTGTCTTTCCGTGGGTATCGCCTACGTTGCTAGCTGTGTTCTACTCCTAGGGTGCTATTTCCTCCGCACTGCCTAACTAACAGCCCATGACTCCCCTGTTCCTCATCCTTGCTGCACTCCCCAGCCTTCTGGCTACTCCCTACCCCTGCTCTGACATTTATTCCTATGTACATTCCTCATGTTATAATACAGCTCCAAAACCATGCACCATGAACCTCGGGGGCAGGAAGTCTAAATCCCTACTCACTGTTAAAGTACAACAGAGAGGGAGTTTCGTGAGTACCTGCCATAAGCCAAATGGAAGAAACATATGTTTCTATCCCATTACCCACTGCGGGTACTCAGACGGGGGCGGGGTACTAGATCAAAATTGGGAAAAGAAACAAGAACAAGTCATAAAGAACATAATTTCCGGGTTACAGGCAACCCCTGAGCCTTATAAATGCCTAGACCTCCTTTCCCAATTACGGCCTCTCCTAAAACCTCCCTCTAGCAACCAACACCTTACCCGCCTTCTCAACTCTTCCTTCCAACTCTTCCAGTACACACAACACACATCCCAGTGCTGAGCATGCATGTCACTGTCTCCCTCACCGCACATAGCAATGCCTTTACCTTCAACCTGGCTGTCACAGGGCAACTATACCTCCCCTTCCCAACAAAAAGTACACAACTCATTGGGCCAGTCTCTGACAATGTCCTTCTCTCAGCCTCTTCAAACCTAACCTGTATTAACTACTCTAGTCCCAACTACACTGGTCTGACAAACTCCGCTCCCTCCTTCTGCTCCACTTGGGTTCTCTGGAACAGCACAAATAATTGCACCAATCCGGGAATCTTCATTCTCTGCGGGACCTATGCATATTCATGTCTCTCCTTGGACCCCCCTGGACCTTGCATCTTGGTCTTCCTGATCCCGGGCCTAACATCCTCAAAGAAGAAGAGGTAGAACCAATAGTCTACCCCCAAGGGGAACTTTCCCACAGGGAAAGACGAGCTGTCACAGCCCCCCTCCTGATTGGGACTGGCATAGCAGCAGCCCTAGGCACTGGGACTGGGGGCATCTCAATCTCTGCCCATTTCTTCTACAAGTTGTCCCAAGAAGCTAATGAAGACATAGAGCAGGTCGTGGAGTCCTTCGTTTCAATTCGAAGACAAATTAACTCATTAGCTTCTGTGGCCCTACAAAGTAGGCGCGCCCTGGACCTTCTCACCGCAGAAAAGGGAGGGACCTGCCTTTTCCTAGGAGAGGACTGCCGCTGTTTTGTTAATGAAACGGGCATAGTCCAGGGCAGAGTCTAAGAACTTAGAGACAGAATTGAACGCCGCAGAAAAGAGTTACAAAACCTTTACAGCCCCCAAAAGCAGTTCCCTTGGTTGCTCCCTCCTGGGACCGCTGGTACTTATCATTCTATTCCTCTTATTTGGACCCTGTCTCTTCAGTCTCTTTCAAAGGTTTCTCCAAGAACGGATTCGGGCCGTCTCTTGAGATCAGGTCAACACCATTCTTCTTCTTGAGAGCCTCAGCCCAAGCTCAGAAAAAGGAGACCCTGGGCCCTAGGACGATCCTCCATTCCAGACCCAAAACTGTCGCCCCATCCAGCAGGAAGTAGCCAGAGAGATACGGCGCCCTTTTCCCCATATTTTTATGATTTCAGGGTCTAGAATGAAGGAGCCTTTTGGGCCTAGGAAAGAAAACAGCAGTCTCAAAGGCCCTTGCTGAATCATCTAACTTCAGAGAAAACAAAACAGAACTTTAGGTCCCGCCCTGATGCTCCAGGCTGGTTGCATCTATCTGGGACTTATCACCCCCTGTCCGGAAACCTTCCACCCCCTACACCTGCCCAGAAGACTTATCACCCCCTGCGCAACTACAAATGCCATCTCAACTAAAGAATACCCAAACATCCTGCCTGATGAAGGTTTCCCTTATCGCTTGCACAAACCTCCCTATGAATATGGAGCCTCCCTGATCCCTCTCCTTGCTCAGCCTGGTCCTTAGGCCGACTGTCGCCCATCCTTGCCTGAATAAAGGTAACCTACCTCTGTTGAGGTCATCTTTCCTCTTTCTGCCTCGGCCTGAACTATACCTTACATATATACTTAATCGCTTTTCATAAAAGCTATATTACTTATGATTTCATTATATTCTTAATGACATTGCATACTGTCATTTTAAAAACTGAATGTTAATTTGATGAAGTTAAGTGATATTTCATGGTGATCCTAATTTTACCAGTGAAGTTTGAGCTGTTTCCCCCCAGAATGTTTCCTGGCCTTTTGTATTTATTTTCTGAGTTGTCCTAATGCTCTTTCAAAGAACCATTTCCTATATTATATGCAGGAAAACTTTGCGTCATATATTTGTATAATAGTAAAAAACAAGATGAAATCTAAATGTCCAGCAACAGGAAAATATTAAGTCAACAAAGGCACAAGGAGTTGATGGAATAGTTTCCTTTGGGCCTAGGAAAGAAAACATTAGCATTGTGGGAACGCACTGCTGACATATGTTAAACGAAAAAGAACAGCTATAAAAGTAAGTGTGTAGCATGTTCCATGTTAACAACCACAGAAAAATGCCAATTATAACAGGAGTTGTGTTTAAGGGTTGGGATCTCTGAAGACATTTTTTTTTTTTTTTTGCTTCTGTGTTTCAAATGTTTCGTAATTCTGTTGCATAATGTTTTGTGGTTAAGAGAAACAATACGTGAAAGACATATTTTCAGTTCTCTTTCCAACTGTGTCTTTCTAGTTTCTTAGGTTTCCCTCTGTATTCCTTTTGAAAACGTCCTTATTTATGTCACAGGAGACGAAACACTTTTGATTTACTTAAATAAATCTGCTGGCACTGCAGTCAGCAGAGAAAAAGACAGTTTGCCATCGGGAGCAAGCAGGGCTCACAGTCATGACCTTGAAGGCAGGCTATTCCAGGTCTTTGGGTCCCTTCCATCCCCACTCCACACCTCTGAGGCTTGGGAAGAAGGGAGGTCTGGAATTGCATAGACCTGAGGGGCCTCCAGTAAATGGTGGGGGAGGAGGAGGGAAGAAATAGACTGTTCCCGTCAGAAAGAGGAGGAAGCCTTCCAGACCTCCAGGATTAGGAATCACCCATGTGAGACCCAGACAGGCACATTTGACAGATAACAAAATGGAAGCACAGAGAGGAAGAATTTCAGTCATCAGGAGAAGCAGACCGGGTCTGTGGGACGCCCAGAGAAACCTTAAATAACAACAACATCATTACTATTACTACTGCTGCTCGAGCACAGGACACCTTCCAAGCAGGTTCCCTTTGGATGGCTGTGCTGATCTTCACAATGGCCCAGAGAGGCAGCAGTACTGGGACTCAGGGTTCCACTTTAGCAGAAGAGGAGACTCAGGTGCAGTAAGGGGGAAGGGAAGGGTTATATTAAGCCCATCTTATGTGGCAAATGTTTCTGTGTTGCTTGGTTTATTATTTATTTGGACATGCAATAAATAGATTTATGCACAGGGTTAGAAAAAAAATGATACTAAAGAAAATAGAGTAAAGACCAAGCCCTGTCCCACCAGCCACTCAGAACTTATTCCCAGAAGCATCTGTCACTCCTTCCTTGGGTGCCCTTGCAGGGCCAGACTAAGTGCACTCAGGCAAATGCCTTGCATGCTCTTGGCCTCCTCCTTCCTTCCTTTCTTTCTTTTGTTGTCTCTTACCCACCCTTTCCTTTCTTTCTTTTGAAAAAATTGCTTCTGGGAAAGCATTCTATTATCAGTTTATACAGGCTGGCTTCATTGTTTCCCATAGATGCATAGTAAGCCATATATGGAGAGATGACCGTTTATTTAGCCAGTGCCCTAGAGGTGGATATTTACGGATCTTTCCAAGCTTCTGTTGGGCTTCCCTGGCAGTTCAAATGGTAAAGAATCTGCCTGCAATGCAAGAGACCCAGGTTTGATCCCTGGGTTGAGAAGATCCCCTGGAGAAGGGAATGGCTACCTACTCCAGTATTCTTGCCTGGAGAATTCTACGGACAGAGGAGCCTTCTGGCTACAGTCCATGGGGTCATAAAGAGTTAGACATGACTTTCGCTTTTTCCAAGCTTCTGTCACTTCTGACTCTCCTCAGACGATCATTGGTTCACATATGCACAAGTTCATCTGTAGGATGGATTTCTGGAAGCAAAATTGCTGGGCCAAAGGATTTGTGCATTAAAAAAAATTTTTTGAAGATCCAAAGTAATCTCCCTGAAGGCTATAAGTATTTGTACAACATTCACAATTTATGAGGGTATCTAATTCTGTACAACCTTGACAACAGGGTATCTTGTCTAACTTAAAAATTTTTGCCAATCTAATATGTTATAATGGTATCTTATTGCAGTTTAGTTTACACTTATAATAAGGGAAGTTGAGCATCATTTCACAGGGTTAAACACCATTTGTAGTTCCTTTTCACTTTCTTTGACCATTCTTCCTTATGAGGTTGGATTTATTATTATTATTATTGATTGGTAGGGGCTCTCTATATATTAAGAACATTAGCTGCTTCCTAGGATTTATGCTTGTCATTATTTTTCCCAAATACCTCATTTGTCTTTTTTAGCTAATCGTATTGTGATGAAGACATTTAAAATTCTTAGGTATTAGAATGTATCAAAAATTTTGGTACATTTTAAATTATGCATTATACCTAGGAAGACCTTCTGTACCTTGGGATTATTTTCAAAATCTCTTATTTCTTCAAGTAGTTGTATTTAAGCTTTAAGAAATTACACGCTGAGTCATCTGGAATTAATTCTGGTAAAAGGAGCAAGCTGCAGTCCAAGTTAATATTTTCCAAGTGTTTCTTCAATTGTTCCAATACCATTTATTGAGTAATTTATCTTTTTACCCCAGCCCAGCGGTTGTGCTGATGGGCGGCAAGTGGCCTGACCAAGTGGAGCCAATTCAATTATATAACAGCGCCAGAGACCCTGGGAACCCCCAGAGACCGGGGAATCTCAAGGGAACTGGACTTTGAAGGCCAATGAAGATTTGCTTACAGAACTTGCATAGGACTGGGGGAAACAGAGACTCTTGGGGGGTACGAACAAAATGTGTGCACATCATGACACTTGGGAAAGGAGCAGTGACTCCCACAGGAGACTGAGCCAGACCTGACTGTGAGTGTTTGAGGGTCTCCTGCAGAGGCATGGGTCAGCAGCGGCCTGCTGTGGGACAGGAGCACTGGCAGCAGCCATCCTGGGAGGCACCTTTGATATAAGTCCTTTTGGAGGTCACCATTAGGCTGGATGGCATCACCGACTCAAGGGACATGAGTTTGGGTAAACTCCAGGAGTTGGTGATGGACAGGGAGGCTGGGCGTGCTGTGGTCCATGGGGTCGCAAAGAGTCCAACACGACTGAGTGACTGAACTGAACTGACTAGCCCTACCAAAACTCAGCAGTGGCCACAGGACTGGAAAAGGTCAGTTTTCACTCCAATCCCAAAGAAAGGCAATGACAAAGAATGCTCAAAAAACTGCACAATTGCACTCATCTCACACCCTAGTAAAGTAATGCTCAAAATTCTCCAAGCCAGGCTTCAGCAATACGTGAACCGTGAACTTCCAGATGTTCAAGCTGGTTTTAGAAAAGGCAGAGGAACCAGAGATCAAATTGCCAACATCTGTTGGATCATCAAAAAAGCAAGAGAGTTCCAGAAAAACATCTACTTCTGCTTCATTGACTATGCCAAAGCCTTTGACTGTGTGGATCACAATAAACTGTGGAAAACTCTGAAAGAGATGGGAATACCAGACCACCTGACCTGCCTCTTGAGAAACCTATATGCAGGTCAGGAAGCAACAGCTAGAACTGGACATGGAACAACAGACTGGTTCCAAATAGGAAAAGGAATATGTCAAGGCTGTATATTGTCACCCTGCTTATTTAACTTCTATGCAGAGTACATCATGAGAAACACTGGGCTGGAAGAAGCACAAGCTGGAATCAAGATTGCCGGGAGAAATATCAATAACCTCAGATACGCAGATGACACCACCCTTATGGCAGAAAGTGCTGCTGCTGCTGCCAAGTCGCTTCAGTCGTGTCTGACTCTGTGCAACCCCACAGACGGCAGCCCACCGGGCTCCCCCATCCCTGGGATTCTCCAGGCAAGAATACTGGAGTGGGTTGCCATTTCCTTCTCCAATGCATGAAAGTGAAAAGTCAAAGTGAAGTCGCTCAGTCGTGTCCGACTCTTAGCGACCCCATGGACTACAGCCTACCAGGCTCCTCCGTCCATGGGATTTTCCAGGCAAGAGTACTGGAGTGGGGTGCCATTGCCTTCTCTGGCAGAAAGTGAAGAGGAACTAAAAAGCCTCTTGATGAAAGTGAAAGAGGAGAGTGAAAAAGTTGGCTTAAAGCTCAACATTCAGAAAATGAAGATCATGGCATCTGGTCCCATCACTTCATGGGAAATAGATGGGGAAACAGTGTCAGACTTTATTTTTTGGGCTCCAAAATCACTGCAGATGGTGACTGCAGCCATGAAATTAAAAGATGCTTACTCCTTGGAAGAAAAGTTATGACCAACCTACATAGCATATTCAAAAGCAGAGACATTACTTTGCCAACAAAGGTCCATCTAGTCAAGGCTATGGTTTTTCCAGTGGTCATGTATAGATGTGAGAGTTGGACTGTGAAGAAAGCTGAGCACCGAAGAATTGATGCTTTTGAACTGTGGTGTTGGAGAAGACTCTTGAGAGTCCCTTGGACTGCAAGGAGATCCAACCAGTCCATTCTAAAGGAGATCAGCACTGGGTGTTCCTTGGAAGGAATGATGCTAAAGCTGAAACTCCAGTACTTTGGCTACCTTATGCGAAGCGTTGACTCATTGGAAAAGACTCTGATGCTGGGAGGGATTGGGGGCAGGAGGAGAAGGGGACAACAGAGGATGAGATGGCTGGATGGCATCACCGACTTGATGGACATGAGTTTGAGTGAACTCCAGGAGATGGTGATGGACAAGGAGGCCTAGTGTGCGTGATTCAAGGGGTCGCAGAGTCGGACTGAGCGACTGAACTGAACTGAACTGAGAGCCTGTAGACACCAGGACCACGTGGCCTCAGGCCAAACAACTAATAGGGAAGGAGCAGAGCCCCACCCATCGTCAGACAATTAAAGATTTACTGAACATGGCTCTGCCCACCAGAGCAAACCCAGTGTTCCCCACAGCCAGCCCCTCCCATCAGGAAGCTTGCACAAGACTCTTAAACTCATCCATCAGAAGGCAGACAGAAGAAGAAGAACTACTATTCAAAAGCCTCCAGAACAAAATCACAATCACAGAGAGCTAACCAAAATGATCACATGTATTACAGCCCTGTTGTGGCTAACGGGCTTGCGTAACTCCATGAAGCTATGAGCCATGCCATGCAGGGCCACCCAGGATGGACAGGTCATGGTGGAGAGTTCTGACAAAATGTAGTCCACCAGAGAAGGGAACTGCAAACCACTCCAGTATTCTTGTCTCGAGAATCCCATGAACAGTAAGAAAAAGGCAAAAAGATATGACACTGGAAGATGAACCCTCCAGAAAGGTAAGTATCCAATATGCTACTGGGGAAGAATGGAGAAATAGCTCCAGAAAGAGAGCTGGACCAAAGTGGAAATGATGCTCAGTTGTGGATGTGTCTGGTGGTGAAAGCAAAGCCTGATGCTGTAAAGAACAACATTGGATAGGACTTTGAATGTTAGGTTGATAAATCGAAGTAAACTGGACATGGTCAAGCAGGAAATGGCAAGAGTGAACAATGATGGTTTAGGACCAGTGGACTAAAATAGACGGGAATAGACAAATTTAATTCAGATGACCATTCTATCCACTACTGTGGGCAAGAGTTCCTTAGAAGAAATGGAGTAGCCCTCACAGTCAACAAAAGAGTCTGAAATGCAGTACCTGGGTGCAATCTCAAAAACGACAGAATGACCTCGGTTCATTTCCAAGGTAAACCGTTCAGTATCACACTAGTCCTAGTCAACGTCCCAACCACTAATGCTGAAGAAGCTGCAGTTGACTGGTTCTATGAAGATTTACCTTCTAGAACTAACACCAAAAAAAAAAAAAAAAAAGATGTCCTTTCATCATAGGGTACTGGAATGCAAAAGTAGAGTCAAGAGATACCTGGAGTAATAGGCAAGTTTGGCCTTGGAGTACAAACTGAAGCAGGGCAGAGGCTAAAAGAGTTTTGTCAAGAGAACACACTGGTCATGGCAAACATCCTCTTTCAATAGCACAGGAGACGAATCTACACACGGACACCACCAAATGGCCAATACCGAAATCAGGCCTATTGTATTCTTTGCAGCCAAAGATGGAGAGGCTCTATATAGTCAGAAAAAACAAAACTGGGAGCTGACTGTGGCTCAGATCATGAATTCTTTATTGCAAAATTCAGGCTTAACTTGAAGAAAGTAGGGAAAACCACTAAGCCATTCAGGTATGACCTAAATCAAACCTCTTATGATTATACAGTGGAAGTGATAAATAAATTCAAGGGAATAGATCTGGTAGAGGGAGAGCCTGAAGAACTAAGGATGGAGGTTCGTAACATTGTACAGGAGGAAGTGACCAAAATCATCCTAAAGAAAAAGAAATGCAAGAAGGTGAAGTGGTTTTCAGAAGAGGCCTTAATGACCCAGATAACCATGATGGTGTTGTCAATCACCTAGAGCCAGATATCCTGGAGTGTGAACTAAAGTGGGCCTTAGGAAGCATCACTACGAACAAAGCTAGTGGAGGTGATGGAATTCCAGTTGAGCTATTTCAAATCCTGGAAGGTGATGCTGTGAAAGTGCTGCACTCAATATGCCAGCAAATTTGGAAAACTCAGCAGTGGCCACAGGACTGGAAAAGGTCAGGTTTCATTCCAATTCCAAAGAAGAGAAATGCCAAAGAATGTTTAAACTACAGTACAATTGCACTCATTTTACATGCTAGCAAGGTAACACTGAAAATCCTTCGAGCTAGGCTTCAGCAGTATATGAACCAAGAACTTTCAGATGTACACGCTGGATATAAAAAAGCAGAGGAACCAGAGATCAAATTACCAACATCCATTGGATCATGGAGAAAGCAAGGAATTCCAGAAAAACATCTACTTCTGCTTCACTGACTATGTGAAAACCTTTGATTGTGTGGCTAACAACAAACTGTGGAAAATGCTTAAAGAGATGGGAATAAAGACCACTTTACCTGTCTCCTGTGAAACCTGTATGCAGGTCAAGAAGGAACAGTCAGAACCAACCAGACATGAAACAAGGAACTGGTTCAAAATTGGGAAAGGAGTATATCAAGGCTATGTTTCGTCATCTTGCTTATTTAACTACTATGCTGAGTACATCATATGAAATTCTGGGCTGGATGACTCAAACTGGAATCAAGATTGCCAGGAGAAATATCAACAGCCTCAGACCTGCAGGTTATAGTCCTCTACTGACAGAAAGCAAAGAGGAACTAAAGAGCCTCTTGATGAGGGTGAAAAAGGAGAGTGAAAGGCTGGCTTAAAACTCAACATTCAAATAACTAAGATCATGGCATCCAATCCCATCACTTCATGGCAATAGATGGGGGAAAAGTGGAAAAACTAACAGATTTTATTTTCCTGGGCTCCAAAATCACTGCAGATGGTAACTACAGTCATGAAATTAAAAGACACTTGCTCCTTGGGGAAAAAAGCTATGACCACCCTAGACAGTGCATTAAAAAGCAGAGACATCACTTTGCCAACAAAGGTCCATATAGTCCCAGCAATGGTTTTTCCAGTAGTCATGTATGGATATGAGAGTTGGACCAGAAAGAAGGCTGTGTTGAAGAATTGATGCTGTCAAACTGCAGTCCTGGAGAAGACTCTTGAGAGTCCCTTAGTCAGCAAGAAGATCATACCGGTCAATCCTAAAGGAAATCAACTCTGAATATTCATTGAAAGGACTGATGCTGAAGCTGAAGCTCCAATACTTTGGCCACCTGATGTGAAGAGCTGACTCATTGGAGAAGACCCTGATGGTGGGAAAGATTAAGGGCAGGAGAAGTGGGAGAACAGGATGAGATGGTTAGATAGCATCACTAACTCAGTGGACATGAGTTTGACCAAACTCCAGGAGATACTGAAGGACAGGGAAGCCTGGTGTGCTGCAGAACATAGGGTCTTTAAGAGTCGGACACAACTCAGCAACTGAACATCTTTTCTCCAGGGATTTTCAAAGTCACCTTATAATATATACCAAATCCCCATATGTATTTGAGTCTATTTCTGGCCTCTCCTCTGTTCTGTGTATCTGTCTGCCTGTTTATTCTGGAGCCACTTTCACACACTATCACATCAAACCAAAGCACCCTAGTGGTGCAGGTAAAGCCCAAACCAGGTCTCCTTGCCTGCCCTCCTTTCTCTCCCATACCTGGGTGGTCTTCTACCTCTGTGGGGGTCAGAGAGGCCCCAGATCCTGATCCTCCAAAGCAGGGAGATAAAGAAGCATAACACACAGCCTTTCCCTCCCCACTCCTTCATTCAGAGGCACTGACTGGTATCTGCAGTCTCCAAACTGGACTCCAGTTTTCTCAAGAGAGAAGTGGTGTGCCCTGGGGTAAGTCAGCTCCCCTCGTGATGCCTCAGCTTCCCGTCACCAAAATGGTAATGAGAATAATGACACTTATGTCTCAAGGATGCAATCGTCTGACGCCTGCAAAGGAGCCACGGTGAGAGCCAAGATGACGGAGGACACTGCCCACGGCAGAGATTTACCAGTTGTGCGGCATTCTAACAACCAGTGAGTCAGCCTAAAGGTCTGTCCACCCAGACATCAAGGACACAGGACTCACTAGGCCAGGTGGTCTGAAGAGGAGAGGGTGGAATTGGCTCTGACCTCAGAACTGCTGAGCTGTAAAGGGTGTAGCATAGCCCCAGGGAGGGCCCCATCCTGCTTGGCATGGGACCTGGGGCCCACGAGGAGCCCTACAAGGTGGGCAGCAAGGGCAGGGAAGCTAGGCAGTGCGGGAATACCGGGAAGGTGGGAAGCTAGGCAGTGCGGGAATACCGGGAAGGTGGGAAGCTAGGCAGTGCGGGAATACCGGGAAGGTGGTTGGAGGTTGAGCCTTCCACACGACACCCAAGACCCAGCGGGTGCCGTTCCTGGAGGCGCCACCTGCTTGCTTCGCTTTGGAACTTCTATCTGCCCTCACCCAATGCTATGAGCCCAGGGGAGGCCAGGCCTGGAGCCCAGAAGTCCTGTGAGCAATGCCTCTCAGAACACCCACCTTCCAGAGCAGGAACGGCACAGCCCCCAGGCCGTCTGCCCCCCCTCCCCACCACCAGCACTGCACCTCAGCTTCACAAAGACCGTGGCACTGCTTGCCTACATCATATGAGCTCCTCCACGGGGGAGGGATCAATATCATTCCCATTTTCCAGATGAGCAAACTGAGATTCAGATGGAACGCATGAACGGCCCAAAGTCAAAACAACAGCAGGTGGCAAAGTTAGAAGTTTGTCTTTTCAGCCTAAAAGCCTGACCACGAGGAGCTCTGGACAGCTGAAGTGGACTGTCTGTTCAGTCATCTGCTTGTTCAGCAAACATTCACGGAGCGTCAGCCCTATATTTGCCAATGGAATAGGTGCTGGGTGTACAGCGGCAGGGGCTTCCTAGGTGGCTCAGTGGGAAAGAATCCGCCTGCAATGCAGGAGACCCGGGTTCGATCCCTGGGTCAGTAAGATCTCCTGGAGGAGGCAATGGCCACCCACTCCAGTATTCATGCCTGGAGAATCCCGTGGACAGAGAAGCCTGGTCGGTTACACTCCATAGGGCCGCAAAGAGTCAGACACAACTGAAGCGACTTAGCACACACGCACAGAGACAGAGTAGAAACATTTCTTGTTCAAAAGGGCCAAATACAATAACTATTCTATGATATCAAGTCTAATGGACATAGAAAGGGAAGGAGTGATTAGCTGCTTTGAATCAGGGCAGGCTTCCTAGAGGAGGCAACTTGGAGGACAGAACTTGAATGACATGTTCATCGTCAAAGATGAAAAGGACGTTCCTGGGCTGAATCTGAAATGCAGGTTCCTGGGCTCCGGTGTTATGCTCCAGGCTTCTGTCCTCTCTGGTAGACTTAAGAATTTCCAGGGAAGCTTGTTAGAAATACCCTCTGCGAGGCCTTGTGTCAGACCGTCTGAAACCAAACTGCAGCCCTACCAGCACTTGAATGTTTTCACAGCCTAATTTTTTAATCTGGGGATGTTCTGTTTGGGACCTGCCATCCAATGGGCAGTTACTGACAGCTTTTTGTTTTCCTTCCTTTTATGAACATGGTTCATCTTAAGAAAAACTCTAAATGCAATGGGAAAATAAAGCCAGAAGCCCCAGGGACAAAGCTCACACCCAGTTAGCCTGTCACAACGAGGCTGGTGCTCTGCCTTGCGCTCGGAAATCATTATCTGGGGCCGTGAGGGAAGCGCTTCCTGCCCTCCCACTGACAGTGCCCGGCACTGTGGGAGAGGCTGTGAGCTCTGGGAACTTCTGTGCCTGCCTGGGAGAAAGGGGGTCTCCTTTCAAGACACACAGGAGGGAGGGAAGGAGGGACAGGGTGCAAGCTGGGCTTCACTGGCGGTCCTTAAGCAAGGGAGCGAGACCTGCAGCGGTAAAGAGCAAGCGGACAGAGCACGTGTGTTCAGATTCTGCTTCTACTGCTTCTGAGTTGTGCCATTCAGACAAGTGACTTAACCGCTCTGTGCTTCAGCTTCTTCATCTGTAATACGGGGACAAGCGCAATATCTATCTTGTGGGCTGTGTGAGGATTAACTGAGTTAATATATATAAAGGACTTAGAAGACTACCCATCAGATATAGTAACATTTATGTAACTATTTGTTTCCATTATATTAACGTGCCAGTTGGAAAGTCAGGGGCTATCTACAGTTAAGACTTAAGCTCAAGGCATCTTCTCTGACCAACCGTTGTTGTTCAGTCGCTAAATGGTGTTCGACTCTTTGCGACTCAATGGACTGCAGCACACCAGGCTCCTCTGTCCTCACTATCTCCTGGAGTTTGCTCAGATTCATGTCCATTGAATCGGTGATGCTCTCTAACCATCTCATCCTCTGCCTTCCTCTTCTCCTTTTGCCTTCAGTCTTTCCCAGCATCAGAGTCTTTTCCAATGATCAACTGCTATCATTCACCAAGTGCTGACTGAGAACCAGCTCTGATGGTTTCCTGTGCTGGGCACTGGGGACACAGCAGTGAAAGAGATACAGCCCCTGCCGCAAGGACCCCACCTCCACCCCCACTGAGGAGGCAGATTTGCCCAAGGGATCTTTGCCCCCAAACTCAGCACAATCTACGCTGGGGGTGGCCTTGGAGATGGTTAAACTTTGGGCCTCCCCAGGCCATCACTCTAAGAAGGTGGTTCTCAGCTGAGCCTGGACTGCATTTGAAAGTATCAGATCAGGAGATCTAAGAAGTGATCAAAGGATTTTCTTTCCCCTCAGGATTCCTCTACGGTCATTCGAGAGTGTACGATATAACCACAATGAATATCAGAAAAGGAAGAAAAAGGGGAAAGACGTTCCCAGGAGGCACAGCAAAAGCTAGGAGGGGCATTGGAGTTGGACACTCCCAGGATTGAATCTGGTGCTGTCACTTTCCAGACACAAGCCCTCAGGTTAAGGGGCTTTACTTCTCTGAGCATCAGTTTCCACATCTGTGAAATGGGCAGGTTGGGACATGTAGGACTTGGTGGCGATGGGAGGACTGAGCAAGATGACACTTCTCAGACAGTGCTTGCCCATGTGAGATGCTCAGTGCCAGCTAGCTGCACCCCTCCGTCATCTCCATTTTGCAGATGAAACCACTGAGGTTCAAGGAGAGGAGGTGACCTGCCCACAAGATCTGGGCTCCATCCCAGATCTGCTTTAAGCCATTTCTGAAGCCAACAGCAGGAAGTAACTTCCTCCCTCCAGCCTGAGTCACTTCATCTGCGAAATGGGTAGATGGAGCAGAAGATCAGATCAGATGATGTCTGGAGGTTTATCTGATGCTGGGAATTAAAAGAATGTTCTATTAATGACAACAGCTAACAGCTACTTTGAGCAAACAGCTAACCATGGAGGACAGGGAAGCCTGGAGCGCTGCAATTCATGGGGTCGCAGAGAGTCCGACTCGATTTAGTGACTGGACAGCAACAGCTACCCAGGGTGTCCCAGGAACCTTACATACATTGTTTTTAATCTGAGAAACAAAGCAAGTCACAAACAAGAGAACTGAGGCCTCAGGTAGCTGGTAAGGGACTAATATCCAGAAAACAGAAAGAACTTACACAAATTAACAGTAATAATACACATAACCCGACTATAAAATGAGCAAAGACCCTGAATAGGCATTTCTCCATAGAACCTATGAAAAAATGCTGAACATCATTAGCTATCAGGGAAAAGCACATAAAACCACAGTGAGACATCATTTTACCCACACCAGGATGGAGACAATGAAACACACAATAACAGGTGCTGTCAAAGATATGGAAAAACGGAAACCTTCAAACACACTGATGAGATTGTAAAATGGTGCAGCCTCTTTGGAAAACAGGCAATGCCTCGAAAAGTTAAAGATACAGTTACTGTATAACACCGTATAATAGTCCTAAATATATACATATATGCCTGAGACCAATAAAACCCTTTTTCCATACAAAAATCTGTTCACAGCAGCACTATAAACAATAGCCCAGAAAATGGAAACAACATCAACGTCCATCAACAGATGGATGGACAAAGTGCGGCACATCCATACAACGGACTATTATTCAGCCGTGAAAAGGAATGAAGGGCTGACACGCAACGCAACGTGGACGAACCTCGCAAATATTATACTGAGTCAAAGACAGCGACCCACAAAGACCACACATTATATGACTTGCACTTCCATGCAATGTCCAGAGCAGGGAGATCTACAGACACAGAAAGTGGATTAGTGGTTGCCATGGGTTTGAGGAGGGGCGGGAGAAAAAGGAGAGTGACTGAATGGGTAGGGGTTTCTTTCTGGGGTGATGAAAATGTTCTACAATTAGATTGTTGTGAAGGGTAGTATATCTCTGTGAACATATTGGAAACCCCTGAATTGTGCATTTTAAATAAGTGGACTACATACTATGTACATTGCATCTTAATACAGCTGTTAAAAAAGAAAGAAAAAGTCTAAGGCCTAGAGAGACAGACTTACTAAAGGATAATCAGCTAACTTTAGAACAAGACTCAGGCCTCGCATTCCCAGGCCAGCGACCCAGGCTGACTTTCTGAAAAGAGGGATCAGTAACAACTACTTGTCCCACACCAGGCACCTTATATACTATTTTATCTAATAGGGCCAACAAGTCTAAGAAATATACATGACTAACCCCAAGTCACGGATGAGAAAACCGAGGCTCCGAAATGCACAGTGACCTGCCCAAGTCACTGTCCTGATTCATGCTCTGCAGAAGCAGACCCAGAGATGGGAGATGTATGAAGGAAGTACTCCAAGGAGAAGGTGGAGAGGGGGCAGGAGCAGACCGAGCAGAGAAGGCAGGCATCACAGGCAGAGTCCCGCCCTCCCTGCAGTATGAATCATCCCCAGGCTTGGCCCTGGTGAGGCAAGCGAGAGACTCGGCCCCTGAATACCCAAGAGCCTTTGGTCAAGGGCCTCAGGGATGCGGGTGGGAGGTGGACATCCCCAGGCGTGTCTAGGTTTCTGCATTTGTGGACAAATGGCTGACAGCCCAACAGCAGCCTCCAGAGGAGGGTCGCAGGTGCAAGCCTTTGGAGGCAAAAGCACAACCCGATTGGAGGCGGGTTTCCCAGACGCTGCAAAGGATCCAAGGGCTCCGGGTGGAGTACCAACACCCCCTGCCTCAGGCACCTAACTAGGAAATAGGCATCTGGGTTTTGTCCCTGGGTCTTCCCCCAAAGCCCATGACCTCCTCACCCTCTTCCAGAAGGATGTGTTCATAGCCTGGGCTGAAGAAGTTCCTAGTACGTGGTCCAGAGGGGTTAGGATGACAAGCAGAGACAGATCCCAGAGAAGACAGAAGAGGAAAAAGCAGGCATGAGGTGGGTGCTGGGGGCTGTGCAGTGGTGACGGGGGCTGGCAAGCAGCAGCCCCTCCCTCTGTGGCCTGGAGTTAAATGCCATCCAAGCACCTCTTCTCTGCTGCTGACAGCTCTGGTTAGGGGGTGGAGGGAGCCAGCTAACAGATATGACTGCAGGATACAGATGTGCTTGAAAGAAACCCCCACGGAGGGAAGTGTTTTGGATAAACCTCTTCAGAGGGAGGCTGGCAGAGGCAGGGACATGCTGACTCCTGCCTCTATCGGTGCTAATGGAGAAGCTGCAGTGTTTAAAGAGAGGCCATCAACTGCTACTAAATCCCAGGTGACTGTGACCTGTTCCACTTAGTCACCCAGCACAAAGGATCTGCTTTGAGAATCGCTTAGCAGGCAAAGTGAGTTGATTCAAACATTCCTTCGGTCTCCACTTATTCCTGCCTGTGATGCAGCCGGCTGACGCTGTGTTTGGCGTTGGGGGTGAAGGGAAGGTGCCGGGGGTGGTCTTAAAAATGAATCAGAGAAGGTCTCTACACTCAAGGAGTGCATCATGAAGTAGGGGAGACAGACAGAGCAGGAACCACAACACAGGGTGGTAACCGTCATGGTGAGAGTTACAGATGGGAGCCCAGAGGAGGGTATACTTCCTCGCACTGGCGGACTTAGGAATAACTTACACAAAGGGTGAGGCTGGAGTTGGGTTTTGAGGGATGAGTAGGAGTTGACTTGAAAGCGTGAGAGAAATGCCTTCAAGTTTCCTTGACTGATGAAGAGTAGGATCGGGGTTGTGCTTGAGTTTCAGTTGTGCTCTGAACACTGTACAATACTGTCTATCTTGAGACTCCCATTTCCTTAGTCCCCCAAATTACAACTTTTTAAAGTATGGTAGAAATAAATCCCTTCGGAGTCAGTCCTGTGTGAATGACCTTGTGCCCAACTCAGAGTAAACACTCAGTGTTCGTTACCTTTTTTTTCCCCATTTTCTTACATGGCTACAGGCTAAGCCTGCCCAGTCCCTAGGCCAACCAGAGACACTGGCCACTATTCATCAGGTCAACCAGGAGGTAGCATAGAACTGTGGACAGCAGGCCTGAAGTTCACTATGTGTGGGAAGGGTGGGAACTGTGAGTGCCCACATGCCTCTCTAAACTTCAGAGCCCACCCTGCCCCACCATGATAACCTATGAGGGTAGCTTTTAGTGGGGGAGTGGTGATGGGTGAGAGGTACCATCTTCTGGTAGCTCCTTGGAAAAAGATGCTTGCTCCTTGGAAGGAAACCTATAATAAACCTAGACAGTGTATTAGAAAGCAGAGACATCACTTTGCCAACAAAGGTGTATATAGTCAAAGCTATGGTTTTTCCAGTAGTCACATATGGATGTGAGAGTCGAACCATAAAGAAGGCTGAGCACCAAAGAACTGATGCTTTCGAACTGTGGTGTTGGAGAAGACTCTTGAAAGTCCATTGGCAGCAAGGAAATCAAACCAGTCAATCCTAAAGGAAATCAGCCCTGAAGATTCATTGGAAGGATTGAAGCTGAAGCTGAAGTTCCAATACTTTGGCCCCCTGATGTGAACAGCCAACTCACTGGAAAAGATCTTGATGCTGGGAAAGATTGAAGGCAGGAAGAGAAGAGGGAAGCAGAGGATGAGATGGTTGGATGGCCTCACCAACTCAATGGACATGAATTTGGGCAAACTCTGGGAGATAGTGAAGGACAGGGAAGCCTGGCGTGCAGCAGTCCATGGGGTCACAAAGAGTTGGACATGACTGAGCAACTGAACAGCAACAACCACCACCACCTTCTGGAAACAGAGAGGCCATTCTGAGTTATCACATTGATTTGGAGGGCACATTTGGCATCAGTGGGGAGCGGCCCTTGTCTTCTGTCCTGCCATGTTCCAAATGTGCCCTGGAAGATATGTAGGTAGAAAAACCCGTTTGTGTGAAATTTGCTCAGCCATGTCCGACTCTTTGCGACCCCATGGACTATACAGTCCATGGAATTTTCCAGGCCAGAATACTGGAGTGGGTAACCTTTCCCTTCTCCAGGGGATCTTCCCAACCCAGGGATTGAACCCAGGTTTCCCGCATTGCAGGCGGATTCTTTAAGAGCTGAGCCACAGGGGAAGCCCCCCAAACCTGTTTATAATCATCTAAATCCAACCCTCCCAATCTATTTCCTGTAAACACAAAAACTCACTGCACAGCTTTAATCTACTCTAAATTGTCTATGATTGCGCTGATGATATAAGCTGAGGGAAAGTGATACAGGATTCTGTTTGGAGGTTTTTCAGCAGTTGAATCATCAATGTTTGAGTTGCCCATTCAACACACCTATACCTGTCTGCTCTGGTAACTCTGTATTTACTCAATTTTAGACATGACTACAGGCATCAACTGCTTCAGAAACCCTTCAAGTTGGGCATGCCCAAGCATTTATCTAGTGAAATATATATTCCTACTTCATTACAAATGGCTTTCCTCATATTTCTCCTTTACCATCTGATTGGCATATTATTGTTATTACCATTTTTAGTATTTGTAGATAAACTGTATGATCTAGGCATGAACTGTCTTTCAGGATTGTAAAAAGGGCATGACAAACTGTTATGAAGGGTGCATTGAAGGATTCAGAACCACTGACAGAATCTAGACAACTGGCAATCTATCCTATATTCCTTGGGATGACAGACAGCACAGCCTAAAGACCAGAGACAGGGCTTGGGAGCCAGAAGGCCCGAAATGTAAAACTCAGAGCTGTTGCTTACTAACTATGCACCGGGGGAATACATACACTCTTGCTAATTCTTAGCATCCTCATCTGCAAAATGGGGATAAAATAACCCACCTCAGAGGGTTATAAAATGTTAGTCACTCAGTTGTGTCTGACTCTTTGAGACCCATGGACTGTAGCCCCAGGCTACAGATCCTCTGTCCATGGGATTCTCCAGGCAAGAATACTGGAGTGGGTAGTCATTCCCTTCTGCAGGGGATCTTCCTTCCCAGGGATCAAATCCAGGTCTTCTGCATTGCAGGCAGACTCTTTACCATCTGAGCCACCAGAGAAGTTGATAGAGGGTTTTAGTGGGGGCTATATGAGCTTGACTACAAGTGAAGTCACTCAGTCGCGTCTGACTCTTTGTGACCCCATGGACTGTAGCCTGCCAGGCTCCTCCGTCCACGGGATTTTCCAGGCAAGAACACTGCCATTTCCTTCTCCAGGGGATCTTCCTGACCCAGGGTTTGAACCTGGGTCTCCTGCATTGCAGGCAGACTCTTTACTTTTTGAGCTACTAGGGAATCCCAGAGGTTGACTTCTGAGGTTGACTACAGAAAGATGCCAATTAAGTGCTGAGTGCTAAGAGAAGTTGTTATCATCATTGTCAATGCTGTTATTATTATCTCTTCAAGGAATCCTCCCCAGATGGGACCCTGAGATGGATAGGGCATTAGCACCCCCCACTCCCTATGCATCCAGTCTGCCTCAGCATCCTGGATCTCCAGACACTGATCCACGTGAACCATGACAACTAATACCCCCTGTTGGATCCATGATAACTAAGATAACTAGCCATGATAACTAAGATAACTAACCGTGATAGCTAACATGACTAACTAGCATAACTAACATGATAACTAACCATGATAACTAAGATCCCCCTGAGTCAGGCCTCACCCTCTACCGTATGTTGCCATGGGTGATGATGGGGGAGCAGACTATTGCCCAACAGCTCCCCGAGTCTCCCCACTGGCGTCCAGCTCAGCTGCCCTGTGTTCCCCACCACTCCTAGGACCCTGGCATGCCCTGTGCTGAGTCCCCTGGCTGTGGGGGCCAGCAGGATCAGCCTCTCAGCTTTCAGCTCTGGTCTCAAGCCTCCAGAACAGCCCCTCTGCACTGGCCCATCCTGGCCTGCAGAGCTGTCTCCTTCCAAGGTTAAGTAAGCATCCAGAGGACACTCATCCAGCTCTCAACAAGCCATCCCCCGACAGGTCTCGGTGCATGAACTCCGGAGTGGATGCTGGGAGCTGCCTGTCTCATCACCGTTCCTCTGTGGTTCTCTCCACCCTTCCACAGCAGGAATCCCAGCGTTCATCTCCTGCCTTCCCCATCCCCCTGGGACTTCTGCTCTTAGGGACCCCAGGAGGATCTTGACCCCAAGGCAAAGGGAACCAGCACAGCTGTTAGAGCTGAGAGTGCCCCTCCCAGCCTCAGAAGACCCAGAGCCACCTCTTCAGTCCTCCAGACACTGGCGGAGTCGTTAGGACTCCCTGCAAAGTGATGGATGAAATACGATTTTGATCAAGTGCTATGTGAGACCTCTGAAACGACACACACGCGGCCCACTCTGAAGAAGTCCGCAGTCTGGCTGGGAGGGACAGTCATGTAACAGATAACTGCTGTTCCGATGTGATCCGTGGTGAGTGTGAGGTGTGTGTTAGAGGCCACTGGCCTTGTCACGCGGGAATGGCTAAGTCTACCTGGGCAAGGCAGGAAGGCCTCTGAGAAAGGTTAACATCGAAATGGGATACTGAAGAATGAGCAGGAGTTTTCCAAGACCTGGGCTGGACTGTCAAGTCTCTTCCCCTATTTCTAAGCCTACAATCCCGGCATGGCGAGCCCATGCCTTTCTTCCTGAGTGACAATCTCGGGGGAAGAGGAGACAGAGGAGAAGCTGAGGATGGAAAACAGCTCTTTACATCTGGAAGGATCCATGTTTAGACCGGATCCTGGTTCAGAGACACTGGCTTCCCCAGACAATTCCAAACACACAAAAATCAGTATTTCCCAGAGTCCCACAGAGCATGACTTCCTTAGGAAAAAACTATATGTTAAGTGAAAAAGAAGACTCAAAGATCATATATTTCAGAAACACTGAGTAAGCAGAGTCAAGCAGACATTACTGCAGGACTTCTCAGGGCCTTTAAAGGTAAAATAAGATAATAATTTACATATTTTAAGTAGATTTGTATAACTATAATGATTCAATAATATTAAAAATATAATAATAACTTTATAGCTGTCTTTTATTTGGTGCTTCCTAAAGTACAAACCACATGTTGCATGCTATCTCATGGTTGTTCAGTCACTAAGCTGTATCCAACTCTTTGTGACCTCATAGACCCCAGAATACCAGCCTCCTCCACTCTATCCCAGAGTCTGCTCAAACTCATGTCCAACCATCTCATCCTCAGCTGCCCCCTTCTCCTCCTGTCCTCAATGTTTACCAGCATCAGGGTCTTTTCCAATGAGTCAGCTCTTTGCATCAGGTGGCCAAAGTATTGGAACTTCAGCTTCAGCATCAGTCTTTCCAATGAATATTCAGGGTTGATTCCCTTTACGATTGGTTGGATCTCCTTGCAGTCCAAGAGACTCTGAAGAGCCTTCTCCAACACCACAGTTCAAAAGCATCAGTCCTTCAGCATTCAGCCTTGTTTACGGTCCAACTCTCATATCCATACATGACTAGTGAAAAAAACCATAGCTTTGACTATATGGGCCTTTGTTAGCAAAGTAATGTCTCTGCTTTTTAATACGCTGTCTAGGTTGGTCGTAAGTTTTCTTTCATAGTTGTCTCATGAACCCTTATAAAACTTCAGGTCATCAGTACTGCCCCGTTTTGCCCACAGGGAGACTTAATCAAGCCAAGAAGTGAAGTTCACTGCCCAAGATCACACATTAAAGTATGGCTGGGATTCTAAGTCAAGTTCTGTCTGACCCAACATCCCCACCCTTTCCTGAGAATTCTGAATCCCTAAGCAGGGGTGTGATGTACTGCATTTCCAAAGTTCTTCAGCTGTGGACCTTCCTTATATCTAGGGTTCCAAAAAGTGACTTTTGGGAATCACTGCTCTTCTGTTTGTTCCCAGAAGATTCACCAAAAGCAACCTGAGGATATCTGAGGTTCCGCTCCTCTTCTTGTTCCCCGTCCCCAGCTGGGGCCTGGGCTCGAGTCCCTGAGGAGTCACTGTGCTCACTCCAGGGGCCAATGACAGAATAAGGTGGGGTTCCCATTGGTGGCTGGGATTCCAGCTGGCAGCTCCAAAGCTATCCACATCTAAACAGATGACTTCACTGGTCACATATGGCCCACAGAGGGTTCCAAATTCTCTTCCCAGCCAGTTTTGAGCTGCTGTTTCAAACTCAGCTGCTACTTGAGTCGCCAGCAGACTAGTTAGGTTATGAACTCAGAATCCTTTGAACCGTTGCCCGCCTAGGAAAAAGGACAGACCCTCTAAGGCCGAATGCAGTTGACCAAAGAAGGCCACTGGCTGGACCCAGGCCTTGTCTTTCTCACTTGGGCGCCCATGTCAGCCTCTGTGCTCATGTGTCCAGACACTTCCTGCCACCTCCTCCCTGCTGGCAGAGCAGTCTTGCAACAGGCAATGTTCAACTCATCCCTCCTAAGAACTCTTCTATGGCTCCCTAGTGCCCGCAGCAGAAGTCAAGACCACCGAGCCTGATTTTCAAGGTCTCTGGAAATGGGGGAGACTCTGCAGTCATTTTCCCCTTCTCAGCCACCCCCCTTCTCAGGGGGCTTCCCTGGTGGCTCAGGCAGTAAAGAATCTGCCTGCAATGAGGAAGGCCCGAGTTCAGTCGCTGGATTGGGAAGATTCCCTGGAGAAGGGAATGTCAACTCACTCTAGTATTCTTGCCTGGAGAATTCCATGGAGAGAGGGGCCTGGGGGTCTATAGTCTATGGGGTTGTAAAGAGTTGGACACAAGAGAACAACCAACACAACACTTCCCTTTCTCAAGAGAACAAGTAGGGACTTGTGGTGGTCTGGTGGTTAAGAATCCAAACTTCCAAAGCAGAGGGCGCAGGTTCAATTCCTGGTCAGGGAACTAAGATTCCACATGCCGTGCGGCCAAAAAATAAATAAATAAATAAATAAACTGATTAAAATAAAACATTCCAGATTAGACCAAGACAGGGAAGGAGGCGATCCCTGATGACCCTGCTTCTTTCTCTAGGAGGGTCCACCTCCTACTACCTCCTGCCCTTAAGCTTTACTTTACGTTCTGGCAAGCCTAATTCTTTACAGTTTCTTGCACACATCACACTATTTTGGATGCTATGTTGCTCTGCTCAGGCTGTATCTTCTCCTGAAAGCTCTTCTCACCTTACTCTGCCGAGTTAAGACCTGCTCATCTTTGAAAACCCTGCTGGCACGTCCTCGGGCTGAGATGAGCACTCCGCCCCTCCACCCCCTCTGCAGCTTCTGCACACACGTAACCCTGGGAACATGGAGACCACAACACGGATCTTATTATACGGAGACTGCCTGAGTCTGGATCTGCTTTCCCCACCAGGCTTAGGTTCAAAAGCACGGATCGTACCTCATTCTTTCTGTCTCCCCAGCACCCAGCACGGAGTCTGCACACAATAGGTGCACCATAAGTGTTTGTGGAACCGATTCAAAGCTGGCAACGTCTCTAAGGGAAGGGTTTCTTTCATTGTAAAGTAAAATTATTTAATTTTATAAACAAAATGTGTGCATGTGTGTGTTCTGCTGCCTTCCTTGTTCCCAAATTTAAAGAAAAGTGTGAAATGATAGGGCTTCCCTGGTGGCTCAGATGGTAAAGAATCCGCCTGCAATGCAGGAGACCCAGGTTTGATCCTTGGGTTGGGAAGATCCCCTGGAGAAGGGAATGGCCACCCACTCCAGTATGCTTGCCTGGAGAGTCCCCATGGACAGAGGAGCCTGGGGTTGCAAAGAATGGTAATAATAGTAATGCTGTCTGCAGATGTCTCACCTGGATTAATGCGTTGAATCCTGTGATGCGGGTTCAGCTATCAACCCCCTTGAGCAGTTAAGAAACTAAGACTCACAGGACCAGTGAGCTGTCAACAGCAGCTAAGCGGCCACGCACATGGGGGTTCCAGCACAGCCCTGCATGACACCAAGAGCAGGGGCCTCTCTGCTGAGCTCTCAGAGCTGCAAAGCTTGAGGTTTGCATTCGAAACGGGGGAGGGACAGGCTTGACAACGGTCACACGCTGGAGAGGAGGTGGTGGGAAGGGCAGAAGGACACAGGGGTGGGGGATCAGAACCGTGCCTGCCTGCAAGCCAGCGAGCACCTCCCTCTGACACGTGTTCAGAGAAGCGGCCAGAAGTGCCGTGGGCTTGACCTGACGGCGATGGGGTGGGGAGGCTCTTTCAAAGAGAAGAAGACAATGACGCCTCTGGAAGAGGGACAGCCAGAGGCACAAGGGATTGTAGAAATGAGTCACATCCCGCTCCAGCCTGCCCAGGCCTCAGGGGGCCCAGGAGATGGCTGCACGTGGCCCCACAGGTGGGAGGGCCCTGTGTACCCCGCACTCCATACAGAAACAAAGCCTCGGTGGGGTGGGGATCCCAGCTGCCTTTGTCTCCATGGGGGCAGAGGGCCTCAATTCCCACCCCCACTCTGCTCCTCTGAGCCATCCCTGCTACAACGAGCCAGCTGAGGTGGGTCAGAGGGTGACTGCGGGAAGGACGTCCCCTCCCCCACACCTCCTCCGGACCTCGCCTATTCCCCTATCCCTTGGTTTCCATGGCAGCGTCTGGCAATGAGGCATCTACTTCAAAACGCTGGCAGGAATGCCAGGCGGGAGCTGCAGAGACGCAGGCCTGGGGGTGAGAGGAGAAGCTCATCAGATGAGTGCCCAGTCCATGTGGGTTCTGTCCAAGGCTTCATATCCATCACCTGCCCCACTCCTCACCCCAGTCAGGCAAGGAACCTATTATTATCCCATTTTATCCCCAATGAAGCGGCTGAGGCACAGAGCAAGGAAAGGCCGTGCCCAGGGTGGCACAGCCAGTCAGCGGCAGAGTCAGGATTCGCACTCGGGTTTCCGTGGATCCCAAGTCCAGGCCTTTATTCACTTCTTGCTTCTTGGCCAGGGCTCAGTTGCTCGGACTGAAGCTCTGCCATGGGGCCACAGGCCCTTTTGTGTGAATCCCTTCGCCTCTCCCAGACTCTGCAAAATGGGGTGGTGAGTCCCATTGCTCCGGGAGGACTAAGGTGGGTTGGGAGAAGCCCTGAGCTCTTGGCTGGGGTTCGGGAAAGGGGTCTGCTCCTCCATTTCCAAATGGGGAGACTCCCATTTCAAGGTTCCCGGACAAGGAGAAGCACAGCTGCCCAGATGCACTGGGGGAAGTCGGCCCAGCGGTCCCCCTGGCCTGCTGCCCCCGACCCAGTGCTCTTGACGACAACAGCTCTCATCTGCTGGGCATCCACTTCAGGTCAGGAGCCCCACTAGGGCTGCCAGTGACCCTGGGAGGGAGACACACTTACCCTCCTCTTGTTACAGATCAGGAAAGCCAGCCGTGGCACCCGCGCTGAGCTTTTTGGAAAAAATCCTGATGCTGGGAAAGATTGAAGGCAGGAGGAGAAGGAAGGACAACAGAAGATGAGATGGTTGGATGGCATCACCGATGCAATGGGCATGAATTTGGGCAAACTGCAGGAGATGGTGAAGGACAGGGAAGCCTGGCGAGCTGCAGTTCATGGGGTCACAAAGAGTCAGACACGCCTGAGCGACTGAACAACAATAACCAACACCCACGCTGAGCACCCCAGGAACAGAAACGGGGTGGTACTTCCACCGACCTGGTGACTGGGGGAACGTGCCTCAGAGACACACCCATTATGCTCAGCTCTACCTTCAAACTAGACCTGGAAGCTGACCCTTCCCACCGAGTCCACATTTCACCCTGGCCTGGCTACCCCGGCCCTGGCTCAAAGGCCAGCGAGCCTCCCTTGGATTCCCTGGGGCACTGTTCCTCGTCCTTTCTGTCTCCTCTGCACGGCGGGCTGGGAGATGCCTCTCATCACACACCTCATCCTGTCATCGGAGGCCCCAAGCCCTCCAGTGACCCCCCAGGTCTTCCCAGCCAAAGCCAGGCCCTCATAGTAGCCAACACGGGGACATCAGGTCATGACCTCTCTGACCTCATCCCCTACACTCACCCTTGTTCACTCTGCTGCAGCCCCGGAACATGCTTCCTAAAACATTCTAAATCACTTCCAGCCCAGGACCTTGCTGTTCCCTCTGCTCAGAATACATGCATTCAGACACAAGCACGATTCAATTCCTCCTGATTCAAATGCCATCTCTCCCACCACATATAAACAACCCCTCCCACTCCCTCACCCTGTTTATCTGTGACTGCTCAACACTCAGTTCATACGCATTTGTCAGATGTATCTCTTGCCTGGCTCTCCACTAGACTAGAAGCCCTAGGAAGGCAGGACTGTACATTTTGTTTCTTTTTAAAGCTATTTTTGTTTTTTTCTGGCTGCAGCCCATGGCCTGTGGGATCTTAGTTCCCTGACTTGGGACTGAACTCACACCTCCTGCATCGGAAGGCAAGAGTCTTAACCGCTGGACCACCAGGGAAGTTCCAAGACTGTCCATCTTGTTCATCCCTGTCCCTCACTGCCCAGAAGAGCCTTTGACCCTCCTTCACGGGGCAAAATTTTTGGACAACCAGGTACTGGTTATCTGAACTAATAAGATTCCCTCTGGAAAGGCTGAGTTTGACACACACAAAGCACAGCAGTTGGTAGGAATCAGAGGCAGAAATCAAAAGGCACGAGGCTGCAGGAGCCAGGAGCCATAGAAACCACGAGACAACAGGTGTCACGAGCCAGCAGAAGCCAGGAGGTAGGAGCAGGCTCCACCTGGGTGGGCATCTTTGTCTGCTTTCTCCCGCAGCAAACCCCAAGGGTCCGGAGGAGGGCCCGGGGCACACAGGTGCTCAATAAATGTGTGCTGAATAAATGAAAGGTGGAGTGGAGTCTAGAGAGGAGTTAGCGGCAAAGCAGAAACAGCCAGAGTGGAGGGTAAGGAGTGGAGATCCCGGTCATCCGCGGGAAGCAGGGGTCACAGCTACAGAGCAGACATGGCTCCAGGGGACCCGCGTGACCCTCCAGTCCCCGTGGGGCTTGGCAGCATGGTAGTGACACTGCTTTCCACCCTTTGTTACATCCTCCTATATCCAGACCATAACCCCCATTAACCGAGGCTAACTTGGACACGTCTCTAGTCCCAAGCACTCTGCTAACAGGTTTCCTGGAAGAGGCACCTTGGAAGGGGGAACTTGAAATAGGCATCCCCCAAACCCTCTTCTTAACCTTTCTTTTCTTAAAAAAAAAGCTTTATTAAGATTACAATTTACATTCCATGAGACTCACTTATTTTGCAATGTGTATTTTATCACAATTAAAAAAACAAAAACTCAGAATCAAACTCTTGGGGACTTAGGGTTCAAGTGGGCAGAGGAGGCAGCAGGGTATGTTGGCAGCAAAGTCATGGTGATGAGGGAGTTCAAGGTGCGTCCTGCATGGATGGGCAAGTAGAGAGGGCGGGGGTACGGGGTGAAAGGCACCCAGGGCCAGTGTAGAGAGGGCAGCATGTAGACAGCCTATGAACAGAACGCTGGCGAAGGGTCTGGGTCTACTGCAACGAGCCTCGGAAGGAGCACAGTCTGCCTGAAGCCAGTGAGGCGCCCACAGAGGTCAGCAGGGCGGGATCCCAGAGCCAGTTCTTACAGCCATCCCCCCTCCCTCTCTCCCTCTCCTGGCCCCTTGCTTCCCCTCAAAGGAGGGGCTTCACCACCTCTTCCCAGGATCTTCCAAAGTCCCTTGCAGCTCTAACTTCCCTTGAACAAAATGTGATGAGGAGGAGGGAGCTGGGAGCCAGACCCGGCTTGGAAGCCCTGGTCCTCCCCCTTCTAGCTGAGTGACCCTGGGCTCCTCATTTCTAGGATGGGGACAATAGTCCTGACCGCACACAGCTGCTGAAAGGACCAAATGAGGCAACAAATAGACCATCGTCTCTGGCTGATGGCCTGAAGATGCACGAGGGCCACCCTGCAGACCAACAAGCACAGAAGTGGAGAGCTGCTCCGAGCTGCAGTGTCAGTGCGTGGACAGACACACAGCTCGGTGTCTGGGGTCAAAGGGAGGAGGCGGTTGTCAGAAGAAAGCGTGGTTTCCCTGCATGAGTAAGGATGCAGAGAAAGCCCCGGGAGTTCAGAACCAGCCCGCTGCGCTCGTGGGTACAGAGCCCGGCGCCAGTGGGGCAACCCAACCCCGCACCAGCCCGAACCTGGGGTGCCCATCCTTGTAACTCACTCCAGCTTTCCCTCCTATCTGCAGACTAAAAACGGTCCCTTGATTCTTCTTCCCTGTTTGCCTATGTGACTTTTCCTGTTTGTAACAGCGAGAAACCAACAACATCTCTGGGTATCCATGAGCATTCCAGATCAGAAACCCAAGGCTTTATTTTGGGACTTAGTTTTGCTACGTAGCCTGGAACTCAGGAGAAAGGGTATGGCCAGGGTCTAACATCTAGAAATACCCACTTTTAATATTCACACGACAAACTGACTGTGACATAAAGTACCAAGAAAACTGGAAGGGTTACCTAAGGCTGAACCATTTCCAGAAACACTTCAGGCAATTAGCATTTCACTGTGAGAAGCTGCTTAGCACATGGGAGAGGGATCCAAGCATCTCAGTTCAAACCCCAGCTCAGCTAGAAGAGCTGCGTGACCTTGGGCCATTCACTTTGCCTCTCTGAGCCTCAGTCAGCACCGTGCTTCCCCATCTGATGAGTATTGTTACTCATCCAGCCAGGGTCTTCATCACCCTGCAAAGCCAGGGCTGTGTCTGCCTCTTCTACTCCAGTGTCCCCTGCACACAGCCGGGCATGATCCCCACGATCATGATCCCAGCCCTTCCTTCATCTGCTGCTGGCAAGCACGCTGCCACTTCGGGTTTGGCAAAGATTCGATTCAGTCCTAAGAGCTTAAGTGAGGACCTGCTCTTCTGCAGGCCACTGGTCAAAGGCCAGTGCTGTCGTCTGACCCAGCAAGGAACCGCAAGGCTGTTCTTGCTTCTGGTGTGATTCAAGAACTCCATAAAAAGGAAGCAGAGTCGGTTTGATTAAGCGCAGAAGCTGTAAATCATCGACTCCCACAAGAACTAGAGTGACTGGTACTAGGATCCAGACATCAGAATACACAACACAATCTGTCTGTAGCCCTGCGTGACAGAGAAAAAAACAGGGCTGGATGAAGAAACAGCTTATCTTTGTGGGCAAGAGTTTTAGAAAAGAGTGAGGAACACCACACATTTCCATCTCTTGGGGAGTTTGCTGTCTGGGGATGGAAAGAGACAGGGAAAGCAGCTGCTGAGTTTACATTATGGTGAGCGCACCTAAGCCAGTCTGGGGGATCAGGGTAGAAATGAGAGAGGGGGATGGTGGCCCCATAGGTCCCGTCCTTGCCCTGCCCACCCCTAGGACACCTCTCGGGCTCCCTGCCCACCTTGCCCACCATAGTTGGTCTCTGTTACCCTCCCCGATCACATGCTTTGCTGTGGCCTGACCAGGCCACCTGCTCTTCCTGGAACTTGTAGCTTCCCACCTCTGCCAGGAAGGTCCTTTCTTCACATCTGTACCCCTTGAAAACTTATGTTTCAAAGTCCTGCTCACACTCATTCATTCAATCATTCAACAAGTGTTTCTAAGGGCTCACTATGTCCCTGACACTGTGATGGGCACTAGGGATATATCAGGGAAGCCATAGCCTGTGTCTTCAGACTGCTTACAGCCTTGGGGAGACAGTCACCATAAGGAAGAATACGTGTGTGGTAGACCTGAGTCCAGAGAAGGCTCCTAACCCAGCTTTGGTGGGATGTGTTCAGGGAAGGCTTCCTGGAAGAGGAGAATTCTGAGTCTTGACATACGAGGTGAAAATGGGGAGACGTGCCTATAAATGTAGGTGAACCGATACAACTGTAATAGGAGCTGACATTTATGGAGTGCTGCTAGGAGCCAATGGGGCTTCCTTGGTGGTTCACCAGTAAAGAACCCACTTGCCGATGCAGAAGATGTGAGTTCGATCCCTGGGTTCGGGAAGATCCCTTGGAGAAGGAAATGGCAACCCACCCCAGCATTCTTGACTGGAGAATACCATGGACAGAAGAGCGGGGCAGGCTACAGTCCATGGGGTCACAAAAGAGTCAGATACAACTTAGCAACTAAACAACCAGGAGCCCAGCACTGGGCTCAGCCCTGCACTCGTATTAACTGCTTTTCAGTCCTTACAACCCACTGGGACTGAGTACTGTCGTCATTCCCATCGCCAGATGAGGAATCTGAGGCACAGAGAAGTTCAGAACTCGCTCCTGGTCACACAGCTACCAAGCGGCAGAGCCGGCGTTCAAACAGCGAAGCCTGGAGCCCAGGCTTCCGACCACTGCCCTCTGCTGCCTCGGGCTGGTGGTATTATTCCGCACATCCTCTTTTCATTTGGTGATGAATTGACTGCAGACATCTTTCCAAAGCGGCACGTCCCAGGCTGCATTCTACTTATTGGCTGCAGAGGTCGGGTGTCACTGGCATCTGAGCAGGGGAGCGACTTGACCAGATTCTTCCCTGGGAAGCAGGTAGGGGGCTGGCTGCCGAGCGGCAGGGGAGCTGTGCTGGGGTCCTGGGGAGGGCGCCCAGGCCTCAGCTCAGGCTGGGAGAGGGAGGCTCTGGGGACACGGCTGAGCAGCAGCGAGCCCTGCCAGTCCAGGGATGGTGGAAGGCGGAGAAGGGGTCCTGAGATCACAGCCTCCACCCCGCGCCCACCGCTGACAAGCCTCTCACAGACTCAGCACCTCGCCTCTCATCCCCAGCCCAGCCCCGCGGAGCCGACCCTCTCTGTGCACACCCCAGCTGGCCCTCCCAATTAGGAGCGGGCCATCACCAGTTCAGTTCTGCTGGATGTGCAGATGTGCTGTCTGTAGAATTCTTAATTCACTCAATAGTCTTTGCCCCGGAGCGTCACATCTATTCTTCCCAAAGTGCAGAAAGAAAAAACAGAAACACCACAAGTTATGCCTCAGCACCGCTTCCACACCATCTGCCAGGACTGCCTCGCCCAGCTCCACCACTCGGTCCTGCCGCGCCTGCCCCAAACATCTGTCTGTCTACTCCCCTCCAGGGCCCTCACCACTGGTCTGGGGGACCCTTCTCTCTCACCAGGATGACTGCCGTAGCTCCCTTCCTGGTCTCCCCAGCTCCACATCTCCAGCCTCAGTTTTCAGATCTCTGCAATGGACACACTGACACTTCTCTCACAGGGCTGAAGGGAGGACGGGGTGACGCGATGAACCGAAAGCCCTGGCCAGGGAGAGCCTGCATCGGACTCGGCTCTCCACCAGGAAGGAGGAGGGCCTTGGGTCTGCAGGGACCCAGGCTTGCCTGCCCCTGGGCAGGTGGGAAATCCTTCAGCGTGAGCCAGCCCACATGCTCTGATGTCATTCAGACTGGTGATAAACAGCGACATTTTGTTCTCTGGCTACCTCACTTTTTGTCTTAATCCTGGGCTGCTCCAGACCTCAGGCTAGGCAGAGGAGCGCTATTTACCCGCCCCTCCCACCTCCAGAGGGAATAAGCAGTGGGGGAAGCCCCCACCCTCTGTTCCTGACCTGTTAATGGATCTCCTGAGGGCCTCCCTCCTCAAGCCCGGTGCTGGGTGCTGTGAGAACCAATCAGTAAATGACTGGCAAACACTGAGCTCCTGATATTAATATAACCGTGAGAAGAACTCATCTTGGCTCGGTGCTTCTCGCTACTTTTGAGATGCCTAAAAGGCTTTTTCAGGTACCCGAACACTATGAAGTGCTGGTACCTTCTCCAACTGCCATTGGCGTGATCAGGGCATGCCTGGTCTTTCGGGATCTAGCTGTGAACTCATCCAACTTCCTTCATCCAGTGTTTTTACTGCACGTGGCCATCAACCAGGCAGCTGGTACTCCTACACTCAGGCAATCTGGCGGCAGTAATGAAGTCATTCAACAGGCAGGGAGTGGACTGGGTAGGGCTCTCAACAGGGTCGTCGGGGAAAAGCACTCTGAGGAGTGAACAGCTGAGTCCTCAGTGATGGGAAGGTGCCAGTCACTGCAAGACCTCGGCGGGGGAGACTCTCAATAATGCTGTGAGTGGTGGTACTATTATTATTATTAGGATCCCCCTTTTCCAGATGGAGAAACTGAGGCCAAGGAGGTTACAATACTTCCTTCGAGGCCAAAGAGGTAACTATTTACGGAACCAGGTCAAAACTTGGAAACCCCAACTACTGCCACCAAACCCACCTGCCTCTAGGGTCCAGCCCTTTTCAAAAGAATCTTAACCTCAGAGATCTTCAACAAAGCAGCACGCAGCACCGTCTCAAGGGGGCTCCAGTCTAATCTAAGAAAATGCCTTTACACAAAAACACAAGGTGTGTTAGAAATTAATGCAGCGGTCCCCAACCTTTTTGACATTAGGGGCCAGTAGCAGGGAAGATGATTTTTCCACAGACTGGGGACATGGGGGATGGTTTTGGGATGACTCAAGCACACAACATTTGCTGTCTACCTTATTCCTATTACTATGACATCAGCTCCACCTCAGATCATCAGGCACTAGATTCCAGGGACCCCTGATAAGATTAATCTAGTTTCAAAATTTTAATCTCCAGTGGGATTTATTCTGAAACCTGACAAAATGACTCCCAGTTTCTTAGGGGAAAGGAAATCCATATGACATAGTTATTTTTTCTTTGGTTTATTTCATAAACATTTATGAGTTGCCAGGCTCTGTTTCCAAAGCTTTTCAAACATTAATTCTTTCAAACCTCATGACTCATGTAATACTCATAACAATCCTGTAAGTTAATACCGTCGCCAACCCCACTTTCTAATCGAAGGAATCACAGCAAAGACAGGGTAGATGTTCTGCCGGGGACACAGTCTGCAAAGCGGTGGAGCTGAGATCCAAACCTCGGTCATCTAGCGCTGGAAACTTTGCTCCTCACCTTAAACTGAATTTACAAGTATCATTCACACAATTGAATTTACATGGACAATTAGATTTTGTCTCTCTGCCTCTTTCTGTCATTTCTGCTCAGTCGTGTCTGACGCTTTCAATCCCATGGACTGTAGCCTGCCAGGCTCCTCTACCCATGGGATTCTCTAGGCAAGAATACTGGAGTGGGTTGCCATTTCCTCCTCCAGGGGATCTTCTCAACCCAGGGATCGAACATGTCTACATGTTTGATCTCCTGCATTGCAGGCAGATTCTTTACCACTGAGCCACTGGGAAAGCCCCTGTGTCTTTCTGACTCACATGAACTTCTTTTCAGATGGTCTGATTTAAATGCAGAACTTACTGTTTCCCCCAAATTTGCTGTGGGGAAGTTAGACCGTCATCCTCCAGGGAGGCAGAAACTAGTTCTCCCAGAGGCTCACATTAGGCCCATCAAGGTGGACTGGCTATACAAGCAGTGGGATGCCACAGACAAAAGAAAGAAAACAGGCTTCCATGAAGGACCCAGTGTCAAGGTTACACTGGCAGACCCTCAAGATCACATGTGTGGGCTGGAGATAGATCTGGGATTCACTTGGGCTCAGGGAGAAGGCCAGAGGGATGGATTCATTTACTGATTATTTTCTCTAGGAAGGGGCTTCCCTGGTGGCTCAGATGGTAAAGAATCTGTCTGCAACACAGGAGACCCAGGTTCGATCCCTGGGTTAGGAAGATGCCCTGGAGAAGGGAATGGCAACCCACTCCAGTATTCTGGCCTGGAGAACTCCATGGACAGAGGAGCCTGGCAGGCTATAGTCTAGCAACAGGGAAAAGCCAGCTAGTAAATAAATGAAGTTCTCCTGAAAGAATAAACCAAGTGACAACTAGAAAGTTTGTGAGAAATAAAGTGCCTAGAAAGTTTGAAAGAAAGAAAAAAAGAGAGAGAGAGAGAAAGAAGGGGAAAAAGATGGCTTTGGGAGCTGTTAACACTTAGGCTCCGCCAAGCATCCCCACGGGCTTCCCAGGCGGTTCGGTGGTAAAGAACCCACTTGCCAATGCAGGAGACCTGGGTTTGACCCCTGTGTCGGGAAGATCCCCTGGAGGAGGAAATGACAACCCACTCCAGTATTCTTGCCTGTGAAATCCTATGGACGGAGATGCCTGGTGGGCTGCAGTCCATGGGGTCGCAAAGAGTCAGACACGATTGAGCAACTAAACAGCAACAGGCATTCCCCCAGCAGCAGGGCATGGACCTGCACTGTTCTCCTCCAGCCACGGCTGCCCAGCCAGTGTCTGCCCTGGCCCTGTCTGAGGCTTGGCCACCAGAATCATCAGAAAGTTCAACACCCAAACAGCCAGGAAGGAGACCTGCTGCTGAGGATGGGGTTCCAAGTGGCAAACCCTGGGGTCTGAGATAGAAAACCATGTGCATGGTACCCCACTGGAGATGTGCAGGGCTTGCCGCTCTGCCTCTGAAGACACAGAGCCACTGAGGAGCTGATGCAGGTGACAGAGGCAAGGGAAGGAAGACAGAGCCCGTAGACAGGGTGGGGACAACTGGGGTAGAATGTGAAAAGAGGGCTGAGTGACACCGTCATCTGATGTCCAAAGCCAGACGTGTTAGAGAGTGATCAAGTGAAAAAAAAAAGTGAAAGTGTTAGTTGCTCAGTTGTGCCTGGCTCTTTGCGACCCCATGGACCATAGCCTGCCAGGCTCCTCTGTTCATGGGATTTCCCAGGCAAGAATACTGGAGTGGGTTGCCATTTCCTCCTCCAGGGCAATCTTTCTAACGCTGAGACCGAACCTGGGTCTCCCCCATTGCAAGTGTATTCTTTACTGTCTGGGCCACCAAGAAAGCTCCAGAGAAGGATAACTCACTGTGAAAGATGAAACCGTTAAAACTATTCACAACTAGAAACTCTGTCTTCCTAGTCTGAATAATGGGGAGGTCATAGAGCTCCCTCATGGCCTTGTTTTGGAATTAAGAGAGGTGATCCAAGTTAGCTCAGGGCTTGGCAGTTCAGTAAAAGAGAAACTGAGAAACTTGCCTAAATCTAGATCCCTTGGGGGTCGGGGAAATGGCTGGAGGAGTGTGTGGTCCCAGGTCAGAATCTGGGAATTCTAGGCAAACTGACATCACAGAGACAGAAGGAGGAGGTGAGCGCGGGTGGAGTCAGGTCCTTGCACTGCAGGCCCTGGGCAGACAGTAGTCATTAACCGCAGGTAGGGCTTCCCTGGTGGCCCAGGAGGTAAAGAATCTGCCTGCAATGCAGGAGACCTGGGTTTTGATCTGAGTCGAGAAGATCTCCTGGAGGAGGGCATGGCTACCCACTCCAGTATTCTTGCCTAGAGGATCCTATGGACAGAGGAGCCTGGTGGGCTCCAGTCCATGGGGTCACAAAGCATCGGGCATGACTGAGCAACAGATTTACGTTCACAACATTCACTTTCTTTCATGCTGGGTCTGCAGTTGCAGCAACTTGAGGAAGAGGAAGAGGAGGAGGAGGAGGAGACAGGCACCAGATTTTCACCCTGGGCTGAATTTCCTCCATCTGGGATGCCTGGCTGGAAGAAGCCTACCCTGCGCTCCCTGCAGTGCTCAGGACAGCTGGGTTCATGGGCTCTGCCCACTTCCCTGAGGCAGCTCAAGCTGCTCCCTGTTGGAAGGTTCTGCCTTGGACTGAGCTGAGACCAGCTGTCCTTCTCCACCCTCCACTTAGCTTCCACCCACTTGGTGAGGGGGGGCGGCAGGGAACAGGGGGAGTCCCGGAATCCCCATGGGTCAATTCAAAACTCTTGATAAGAACAACACCCAGCTTACACAATCTCTTCTAGAGAACTGATGAAGTGGGAACACAGTCCACCGTGTGGCGTGAGGCCAGCCTAACCTCAACACCAAAGTCTGACAAGTAAATAGCAGAAGGGAAAATCACCAGTGAATCTCACTCATGAACTCTTGATGTTGAAGTCCTACGCAAAAACGGTGAGGAGAAACAGCCCAGCGATAAAGACGCAACAGGAAAACCCAAGTTGGGTTTATTCCAGAAATGCAAAAGTTGATCATGCTAACAGACTGAGAAAGAAAAGTCATGGCCATCTGAGCAGATGTAGGAGAAACATCTGTTAAAAACTCTACTTCCATTCATGACTCAAAAGAAAAGAAACACTCAGCAAACTGGGAATAGAAAGGAGCTTCTTCAATCTGATAAAAATTATCTGCCAAGGGAATTCCCTGGCAGTCCATTGGTTAGGACTTTGTGCTTTCACTGCTGGGGCTCAGGTTCAGTACCTGGTTGGGGAACTAAGATCCCTGAAGGCTGTCTGCCAAGACCCTAGAGTAAGCACTATACCCAATTGTCAAATGTAGACAGCCCTCCATAACAGAGAGGAAAAGAAGAAAATCACAAACCAAAAGGAATGGAAGGATTGAAAAGGAAGAAACAAAGCAGTTATTTGCACCTCCTATGATCGCATATGATTTTCTAAAATAATCTACAAGCACATTTTCTAAAATTAGTAAGAGAGTTTGGCAAGATTTCTGGATACAAAACATGCAAAATACAAAAATATTTCTCCAAAAAGCAACCGATGTAGCATAATTTTTTTTAAAAAAATGTGTTGAAAGATATAGATAGATATACCATTTACAATAGCATAGGAAATACCATATAACTAGGAATAAATCTAACAAAAATGTGCAAGGCCACCGAGGGAAAATTAGTAAACTGGAACTAAACTGCATCCTAAATCAGGAAGAGAGATACCATGTTCATGGAAGTCTAAATATTGCACCCTCAACCCACAATGGGCAAGAGAGAACTCAGCAGGAACACCTGGCAGATGAGAGTAACCTGAGCTGATATTCTGCCTCCTGCTACTTCTAAAATGTGTGACTTTGGGTGTTCCAGCAAGCCCTCTGAACCCAGCTTCCTCACGGGTAAAACATGGGTGGCCAGTCCTGACTAGTTGTAAGGAGTCAATGGTAACAGAGCACTTTAGGAGAAGGGAGGGATAAACTGGGAATTTGAGATTAACAACAGATACACACTGCCTCATGTAAAATAGATAAACGACAAGGACCTACTACACAGGGAATATATTCATGTTGTGTGTGTAACAAGATCACACACACACATATGTATATTCAGTTATATATATACACACACACATATATCACGTTGCTGTACAACTGACACACTGCTGCTGCTGCTGCTAAGTCGCTTCAGTCATGTCCGACTCTGTGCGACCCCAGAGACGGCAGCCCACCAGGCTCCCCCGTCCCTGGGATTCTCCAGGCAAGAACACTGGAGTGGGTTGCCATTTCCTTCTCCAATGCATGAAAGTGAAAAGTGAAAGTGAAGTCGCTCAGTCGTGTCTGACTCTTCGCAACCACATGGACTGCAGCCTACCAGGCTCCTCCGTCCGTGGGATTTTCCAGGCAAGAGTACTGGAGTGGGGTACCATTGCCTTCTCCAACTGAAACACTAAATCAACCATATTTAGCAAAAAAGAGAAGAAAGCACTTTGCAGAGTGTTGCATAAGTACAGGGATTCTCATGACTAGCATTATCACCCCTTGTTGGTCTGAGGGTGGGGGGAAAGCTCTTTCTACCATATTAGGCTGGCTGTGTCTTTACTTCTGCTCATCAACTTCTCATCCAAGGCGTTGCTGGGCGCTTAGTCTGTATACAACATTTTCTCATTCAGTGCTCCAGCAACCCATAAGGCAGGTGCTGTGTTAGCCCCATTTTACAGATGAGAAAGGTGAAACTCACACAAGCAACTTGTTATTCACATGCTTACTCCTGGACATTCATGAGCCCCTTCTATGTACCAGGAGCTGTGAATACCCTGGTGAATAAGATGGACATGGTCCTTGCTCTTTTCGAACTGACGGTAGAAGTGGGAAGACAGATAAAAATCATACCCCAAACTAACAAGCTGACAGGACCAAGATTCAGACTCAGGCCTGTTGGACACGAGAATCCATGTTTTGAACCATTCCCTGAGGTGTCTCCCTCAACTTCCTCTGCTCAATCTTCTCTGCTGTGATGTAATGGCTTCTAACACCCACTCTGCCGTCAGCGACAAGTTTCAATGGATCTTGCCATCTAAGCTGCAGCACAAATTGAGAGCTGTCAGCTTCCACCCTGGCTCATGTGATCCTTATGCATTATCACTGGAGAATTACAGCCGGGAAGATGAATGCATGAAGGAGGAGAGCATCCCGTAACCCCTCCCCCCAGCATCAGCAGCATTGTTCCCAACGAGTGTGCGCCTGAGTCCTCTGCCACCATTAACGGCAGAAGTGAGTCACTTATAAATAAGACTCGGGAGCTTTATTATAATGACATCCCAAGATTCAGAAATGCTCAGCGTCACTGTGAAAGGGAGGGCAGCAGGTGACTGGGCTTCAGTGATCCTCTGCCAGGTACGTCTTTCAGACAAAACGTCTTGGGTCAGGAGCAATTACAGCTAATGCCCAGCCTGAATGCTAATGAGAATTACTTACAATTGCTTGAAAGTCTTTGCCATTTATACTATCTGCTTTTCCCCTTCCTTCCTCTTCTTTTCCCACCCTGGCATTAACCCTGAGAAACAGACACCAGAAAATATCACTAATGGCCATTTTGAAGATGAGGAAACTGATGCTCAAGGTTACTCGGCTCAAAGAGCCAGGGGTTCTAATCCTGAACTTTTTTTTCTTTAACTACACCATTCTGTCTTTAATGGGCTTCCTAGGTGGCTCAGTTGTAAAGAATTCATCTGCCAATGCAGAAGATGCAGGAGATCCGGGGTTCGATCCCTGGATTGGGAAGATTCCCTGGAGGAGGAAATGGCAACCCACTCCAGTATTCTTGCCTGGGAAAGCCCATGGACAAAAGGAACCTAGTGGGCTACAGTTTGGGTGGTGGCAAAGAGTCTTTAAGAAGAAAAAGAAAATCGGAACTCTGGACTAGTCTTCTCCACATGGAAGGAACACAAAATATCAGTCTGAAAGCCAGCAAGGGTGGTGTGTTCTGCTGGTGTCTTTGCCTTGGTGAGGATGGGGCAGACCTTATGAAATGGCCTTCAGACCTACCCTCTGCCACGCCACAGCCACCAAGAAGTGCACACTTGTCCCTGAGAAATGACCACGAAACGAGAACCTGGGCAGAAAGAAGAGTCCTTCTTGTGCCCACACAAACCAGAAAATTGTCTCAAACCCATGCCCCTAAGAAACATGCCAGAGGATCAAGTTCAGGCTACAGTGTGAAGGAGTGCAGCTCGCCCAGACAGTGCTAAATGTGGTAATGCCTAGCATTTGTTGAGTACCTCGTACAGCACCGGAAGTTTTTTAAATAAGCCTGCATTGGGACTTGAGGCTTTCAGCTATTTAAAGCTTGAGCCTGCACTAAAACTTCTAGCCTGCACTAGACCACTCCCACTTTACAAACTAGAAAGACAGTCTCATGGAGGTCGGGTGGAGCCAGGCTACCAAGCTGCGTCTGTTTTGATCTTAACAGTAACTATAGCGCCAACTAACATCTCAAAAGCACTTCTGTGAATTGCCTGACTCCATCTAGGTGCTTTAGGCGCATGAACACACCCAGTTCTCTCACCAACCCAGCGAGGAATGTGCTAGAAATACTCCTGTCCTAAAAATGGAACAGAGAGGTACAGCAACTCGTCCAAGGCCACAGATCTCTTAAGTGGCAGGGCTGGGATGTGAGCCAGTGCCAGAATCCACACTTCTGATCTCTCCGCCATGCCTCCTCTTTGTTACTGAAAGGCCACACCTTTCCACCAGGCACTCCTTGATTATATTAAAAAAAAAAAAAAAAAAGGAAAGTGCAAACAGGAACAGGGAATCTTGAGAAAGTCTGAGGGGAGGAGGCTCAGATGCAAGCTCTTCCTACCTCGGACATTCAGCCAGGAGGAACCACTCCCAGCCCAGCACTGCCCTAATTCTTCTGGGGTTCAGGGGCTTGCAGGCTGCTCCAGCCTCCACCCAGCTCTGAAATCATGTTTGGGCAGCGCTGGGCCACCTCCACCCTCCGCCCCGGAGGGATTCTCTCTTTATGCTTGGAAGTGGTACTTGGCCTCCTTACAGACCTGCCCTCCAGCAGGGGAAACCCCTCCAGAGACAGCGGGACAGCCTCATGCTTCCGTGGGGGCCACCAAGCCCTGGGTTGTATGAGGGAAATTATGTGGGACTGTCAGGGATTTCTGTGATGACCCGCTCAGCAGTAGGCCTCCTGCACAACACCTGTCACAGAGAGAGGAGGGTGGTACAGGGGTAGGTGGCTCCGCGGTAAAGACCCTACATGCCAATGCAGGAGACTCAAGAGACGCTGGTTCAATCCCTGAGTCGGGAAGATCCCCTGGAGTAGGCACTGGGAACCTGCTCCAGTATTCCTGCCTGGAGAATTCCATGGACAGAACGGCCTGGCGGGCTACAGTCCATGGGGTCACAAAGAGTCAGATGCAACTGAGCACTCAGGCCTCAAGGTTGGTTTGTGTTACGGCATGTGTTCAAATTTCCTTCCTTTGTGCTTCCCTGGGGGCTCAGACGGTAAAGGATCTGCCTGCAATGCAGGAGACCACGGTTCAATCCCTGGGGTCAGGAAGATTCCCTGGAGAAGAGAATGACAATCCACTCCAGCATTCTTGCCTAGAGAATTCCATGGACAGAGGAGCCTGGTGGACTACAGTCTGTGGGGTCACAGGGAGTCAGACATGACCAGGCGATCAACACAGGGGTATTGGGACCCTGTTGCTTGGCATCTCTCTATTTTCATCTCCGCTGCTACCAGCCACACTCAGGAGGGACCTAAGGTCCCATCTACAGCCTAGATGTCACTGACAATCTAGAAGGAGTCGGGCAAATCCCAAATCTGCCACAGACCAGCTGGGCAACCACAGGCAAGCTATTTAACCTCTCTGAGCCTCAACCGACTATCTGTTCAATGAAGGTAATAATAACAATAGTGCCTGCTTTGCAAAGCTGCTGTGAAAACTGAGCAGGATAATGCATAAAGACACTCTGACCTGTCCATTCTCTCTCCCATTCTCCGCCGGTTCCTGCCTGCCTCTAAAATTAAAGCCAAGATTAAGGCAGTCAAGACCTGCCTATCAGACCCCCAGCTCGCCTCTCCTTCATGCCCTGGAAACACGTTCCATCTTGGCGCCAGTCACAGGGCACTAGCTCCCACCATGGAATCAGCCCCGCAAGCACCTTGCGGCTGGAGGAGTTTGTTCAGAGTACTTACTCCTAGCACCACTGTGGGGCTCCAGGCCTGAGGTGGGAGCCCCCTGCTGGAGGACAGGAGCCCTGCATGGAACATCTCCCAGGCAGAGCCCATACCTCAGAGATTAAGGGATGGGGTGGGGTCTCCCTGGGCAGCGGAGGGGTGGCTCAGATGGTAAAGAATCCGCCTGTAATGCAGGAGACTCAGGTTCAATCCCTGAGTCGGGAAGATCCCCTGGAGAAGGACATGGCTACTCACTCCAGTATTCTTGCCTGGAGAATTCCCATTGACAGAGGAGCCTGGCGGGCTACGAGCCTGGCGGGCTACAGTCCAGGGGGTCACGAAGAGTCGGAGAGGACTGAGGGACTACACTTACTTACTCCTTGGGCAGTGGAGGTCGGGGGCAGGGGGAGAGTGACCCAGAGAGGGAAAGAGGTTTCTGTGAAGATCCGCTGTGCTCCAGCCCCAGCTCCTGACTCCCTTGGCTCCTTCCAGAAAAACCAAGAGTAACTTCCATAATTGGGCTCCTTTCACCTGAAACGGCAGCCCCCACAGGGCTTCTGCCACCGGAATCCATTTCCTGACATGTAAGGGTCTCCCACCTTTCCAAAGGATCCTCCCTGAGCCACAATGAGGAGGAGGTGGCCGGCGCCTCCTGGGTTTGCAGCCAGGCTGTAGGGAAGGCTAAGGTGCTCTCCATGTTTCCCCGGCCCCCCGACACCCCACCCCTGGTGATGCTGAACCTGGGGCTCAACCGCATCATGTGGTGGAGTGGTTTGGGTCCGGCCGACTGGGGCTCAACCTCCTGGCTCTCTCCTTGACTGGTTGGTGCTCCTAGGCGCAAATTGCCCCTTCTGAGTCTCTTTCCCCCTCTGTAAAATGGGTATAATAATACCGGATCATCGAGTTACAGGGAGAACCCAAAGAGATGAGGGATAACCCAGTGCCTGGCACACTCAACGCACTCAAGAGATGGGCTGGAACTATCGGGAGCCTCGAGGTCAGAGCCTGGGGCAGGGCTGGGAAAACTGGACCCTCTCCCGTCTCTCCGGTAGGAGCTCGAGGCAGCCGCCCCGGGCGCGCACCCTGGCGAACCCCGGCAGAGCCACAGGTGTCTGCGCGTCGGGGTGGGGGGAACCAGAGCTGGTTCTCAGGGTGCCGCGGACCCCTACCCGCGCCGCCCACAGTCCCCAGGGCCCCCAAGCGCGCCCACCCCACGCCGGAGGCTAGGGGAGCTCCGTGGCTCGGCCAGGATGCCCGGACCCAAGCCCGGCCGGCCGCGCAGCGTCTCGCCCCGCCGCCGCCGCCGCGCTCCGGCCCCTTGCCTGCGCCCTGCCCGCTCTCCGCTCCGACTCACCGGCACCGGCTCCGGGGAAAGTTTGGTGGCGCGGCGGCCGCGACGGCCAGGCTGCTCGGGGCTCGGTGGCGGCGCGGCGCCGAGGGAGCCGACCCGGAGGCGGGGCGCCGGGGGAGGAGCCGCGCCGAGGGGGCAGCCCGGAGGGAGGCCGGGAGGCGGAGACCCGGGCCCCGGGCCTGCCGCTCCCCGCCTCCGGCTGCGCGCCTCGGCCGCCCCCGCGCCTGGAGGCGGCGTGAGGGGCGCGACCTCTCTCCCTCCACACCCGCCCCGGGGCCCGAGCAGCGCCCCCGGAGCGCCCTGCTTCGGGCCCGGCTCGGGGGCGCGGCTCCTCGGGTGGGGAAAGGAGCCTCAGAAGCTTGGCGAGAACTCCCTCCGCCCGCGCACACCTGAGGGCGCGCACAGAGGTAAGTCAGCCCGAGGAGGCCCAGAGCGGGAGAGTCGGAGCTGCGATGCTGCTTGGCCAAGTGAGCCACAGCCCGACTGACTCCCAGTGACACTTCAGTCCCCCACGGCCCTGCCGGAGAGGCCGATCGAGGGACAGACGAAGGGGCGCCGCGGAGACGAGGGCTGACAGATAGGCACCCCACCCCCTGAGGCTCCACCGCGATCTAGAGAGACAACCCACGCCCCACCACCCCGCCCCACCACCCCGCCCCAGGTCTAGAACTCCACCTCTCCTCTCCCGCCAGCTGTTTCTCTCCAGCTGCTCAGATGAGCTCAAGTTTCAAAATTCAGTGAGTTCCGGTTAGCATCCTAAGGACGGGGGCCGGGGGCGGGGGGGGGGAGGTGGTTCCTCTGCAGGCCTCCTCTGCCCCCGATGCCGGGAGCCTGAGAATTCTTACCAGCTGCCTTCATCCAAGGGACCGAAGAAGCAGAATTCTTTCCCCTTCCTCAGTGCCAGGAAAACTCCACTGGAGCCACTCAGCTGGTATCTTATCTCAACACTCCAAAAGAGACACCCAAACTTAGTAGGGGAGATGGGTGTTTGGAAGGAGGGAGGGGCTTCCTTGGTGTTCCAGTGGTTAGGACCGACGCTTTCACTGCAAGAGAGCACGGATGGGTTTTAATCCCAGGTCCTGGGAACTAAGATCCGCGCATACCCCGCTGCAGGGCCAAAAAAATAAAAAATAAAATAGAAGGGGTTGGCTGGGTGTGGGTTTGGGGCTATTTCATGGTGATATCTTAGCCTCCACTGAGTGCAGGGAAATTCCACTCAGAGGTAGTGAAATGGTGCAGTGATTTCGAGGCCCAGCTTCATGAGCTGTGTATGGTATGTGGGTGATCTGGCTTTCCCACCTCAGGGTCCACATCTGTAAAATGAGGGTTAATAAAAACAGCTGTCATTGTGCCATGCACCTTTCTAAATGCTGCAAGTACTTACTCATTCAGGCCACACAACAGCCCTGAGTAAGTGGAAACTATTATTATCGCTCTTTTGCAGAGACGAGAACTAGGGTACAGAGAAGCTAAGTGAATTACTCAAGGTCACACAGGAGAACTGGGAGCCTAACCTATGCAGCCTGGCTCCAAGGTCCAAAGTCATAATTATTGTACTGTAATTTTCCTCTCAATGGGGCTGCCGGAAAGTTCCAGGAGATCATTATGTAAAGGAGTTAGCAAGTGCTCCGTAAATGGTAGCTCGTGGATTTCTGAGCCTGTCTACACGGAGGGGATTTGAGGGGAAAGAGGAGACTGGATTCTGGATAACTGGCAGACCACGTTATTCTGACTTTTATGAAACCGAGAGGCAATGGATTTCCCATGTGTTCCTCTGACTGGCCCCCTGTGCCTTAGCATAGCCCCACGACCAGGACCCACCCTGAGTCCACAGTAAGCCCCCTCCATTCCCTGGTGATCCTCCAGGGCCTCCATATTTTACACTGTACCAGACTCTTGCACCCTTTGGAACTGAGTGAGCACTTGTGGTAGCAACTGTTGTAAACTCTATAGGAAATGCATTTCTGCTCTCCACAGCTGTAGGGCTGATAGGAATGAAGTGGCGGGGGCCAGGGAGGAGACCCTCGGAAATGGCTGGGTCCATATCCATCCCCTCTCGCCTTTCTGCAATTCAGCAAAGGCTTGATTATTTGGAATTCCTCCGCAAAGTTTCACTTCCCGGGCTGGTTTTAGACCTACTAAAGCCCACAGTGATCAGCATTTTGAGAAACATCAATATTTGAAAAACAGCACATCAGACAGTAATTGAGGTCCCTCATGATCAGGGTGTGTTTTGTTTTCTTATGGCATTTGAAACTGATGTATCAGGAGATAACTCAGGCCATATCCTGGGTGTGTGGGGCGGAGAGGGAATAGCCAACTTCCTAAGAATATATAGGCAGCAGAAGAAAAATAATAGCTGGACCTTGGGTCACACTTAGTGTTTGCCAGGCTAGTCCAAAAGTGTTACATAATCTATTTTATCTATTCACAATAATCCTATGAGGTAGATACTATTAACCTGCCATTCTGCAGATGAGAAGACTGAGGAACAAAGTGATGAGGAGATGTGTTTCGTAAACACAGCCAGTGAGTCACCTCAAGATCAGACAGGTAGAAAGCAGCTGAAGCAGGTCTGGAACCTGGATCAGCCTGGATCCACAAGCCTCTTTTACTTCTGTGGTTTGTGAAAGAAAACTAAAAAGGAGGAATCACTTGAGGCCCTGAGTAGAGACTAGAGGTATGGATTAAAAAGAAATAGAGATAAATTACAAGTTTGGGATTTAACATATATATACTGCTGCTGCTAAGTCGCATCAGTCGTGTCCGACTCTGTGCGACCCCATAGACGGGGGCCCATCAGGCTCCCCCGTCCCTGGGATCCTCCAGGCAAGAACACTGGAGTGGGTTGCCATTTCCTTCTCCAAGGCATGAAAGTGAAAAGTGAAAGTGAAGTCGCTCAGTCGTGTCTGACTCTTCGAGACCCCATGGACTGCAGCCCACCAGGCTCCTCTGTCCATGGGATTTTCCAGGCAAGAGGACCGGAGTGGGGTGCCATTGCCTTCTCCGATATATATACTACTACATGTAAAATAGGTAAAAATGCAGACCTACAGTACGGCACAGGGAGCTATGTCCACTATCTTGTAATAACATACTGGAAAAGAATCTGAAAAAGAAAATATGTGTAACTGAATCTTTGCTGTATACTTCAAATTAATAGAACATTGTAAGTTAACTATGTGTGTGTGAGTCGCTCACTAACTAAAGAGTTAGTGTCCAACTCTTTGCGACCCCATGGACTGCAGCCCGCCAGGCTCCTCTGTCCATGGAATTCTCCAGGCAAGAATACTGGAGTGGGTTACCATTCCCTTCTCCAGGGGATCTTTCTGACCCAGGGATGGAGGGAAGCCCACGAGTTAATTATAATTTTTAAAAAGAAGTTGATTAAAAATATCTGTTCTGCCACTTGTTTGCTTACTTTGCTTCTCTGAGCCTGTTTCCTCACCTGTAAAATGAGAAGAATGACGCCTATGCTATGTCTAGGATTTTAGTGGTGATCTTTTGGTAGCAGGATACATTAAACCCAATTGTAACCAGCTTTAGCCCAAAAGGGCTTTAAGCTGAAAAATGCAGGAAGTCATTCTGGATTCAGACATAGTCCATGCCAGAGACTCAAGGGAAGTTGTCATGAATCTGTCTCTATCTCTTGACTTACTTCTTCTTTTTTAAAATATTTATTTATTGGGCTGCTCCAGGTCTTACTTGAGGCATGTGGGATTTTTTAGTTGCAATAGGTGAACTCTTAGTTGCAGTACGTGGGATCAAGTTCCCCAACCAGGGATAGAGCCCCAGGGTGGAGTCCCAGCCAACGGACCACCAGGGAAGTCCCTTGACTGTTTTTTATTTTTGCTTCAGGTTTATTAGCAGGCTAGATCTCTTTATGCTGCTGCTGCTGCTGTTTAGTTGCTCGGCTGTGTCCAACTCTTCCCCACCCCTGCACTGTAGCCCGCCAGGCTCTTCTGTCCATGGAATTCTCCAGGCAAGAATACTGGAGTGGGTTGCCGTTTCCTTCTCCAGCGAATCTTCCTGACCCAGGGATCAAACCCACATCTCTGGCTTGGCAGGTGGATTCTTTACCATGAGCCACCTGGGAAGCCCAGGTCTCTCCACAGGGAGGCAGAAATGGCCCGTTAAGCAGCCTCAAGCCAAGAGATCACTTCCTTCTCCAAACCTCCAGCACACATCCTAGATCTGACTCCCATTGGCCTGGCTTGAGTCACATGCCCAGCCCTGAACCCATCATAGTTGCTCTGATTGGCCAAACCTGAGTCATATGCCTTTATAACCAGAGTGGGAGAGGGGGGTCAGTCCTCCCCAAGTCACCAGGACTAGAAGTGGGTGAGAGATGGTTCTATGAAAGAAAATCAGGGTGGGGCTTCCCTGGTTGCCCAGTGGTTAAGAATCTATCTGCCGATGCAGGGGACACAGGTTTGATGCCGTGGGTTAGCCAAGCCCGTGCACCACAACTACTCAAACCCACGTGCCTAGAGCTTGTGCTGTGCAACAAGAGAAACCAACACAGTGAAAAGCCCTTGCCCCACAACAAAGAGCAGCCCCTGCTCACTGCAGCTAGAGAAAGCCTGCACACAGCAACAAAGACCAATCACAGCCAAAAATAAATTAATATTTAAAAAAAAGAAAATCAGGGTGTTAGTAGCAGAATAAGGGGGCATCAGTGCTGTGCAGGCACAGATGTCTGCTTCCTCACAGAGCCCTTGTATGTTAAATACACCTGTGTCTGCAAAGTGTATGGCTCTGGTGGGTACTCAGGGACTGAGTCCCTTCCCTCTTCCCTCTCCTCTAGGAAACAGGATTCACATCCCACCAAACCCAGGCCACCAGCTTCCTTGTTCACATGCGGAGACTAAGAAGCTCCAGAGATGAGAAGGGACTTTGCCCAGGGTAACCCAACAACCAGCCAAGCAGTCATCGAATCTGTGTCTTTTGACCTGAAACAAATCTCAGTGAAAGTCTGAGCTGAGAACTTTGAGACCCTCTCTGCGCCAGCGGAGTTCTCTGGCACGCGCACAGGGTGGGTAGGAAAGATCCGGCACACTGAAGACCCAGAGGAAGCGATGCCACTCACGTGGGGGTCCCAGACTGTGCGCCAAGCTGTGGGCTGGTGGGTCCGGCAGAGTGCCGGTCCAGCCGCCTACCCATCACGTTATGAACTCGACCATCTCTGGGGACTCTGCACTCTGGAGGCTGAGAGATCCAAGCGCTCACGTTTCCTATGGCTGCCCCAAGTAGGTAACACAGCCCTTCCCTTGTTTAGTTTCTGGCTCCGTTTATGAGAGGGGAGGTGCCTCCTTCAGGACCCAAGTGGACCAAGTAGCAAGCATGTGATTTAGAGCTGTCAATATTGACCCTTTCAATTTGGCCCTTGACTCGGCTCTAGGGTTTCCAACCTTGGGCAGGTCGTCTGACTTCTCCACTCTAAATATAGTTAGGCTGGCATGCTGTGAAGCGATCTATTTAAAGGAAGCTGGGCAAGACTCGCACACATCTGGCTGCAGTGGCTAGATTGCTCCTTCCATCCCCTGTCAAGTGAAGCACACCGGTTTGCTATACGCACTGCTGTGGGGAGTGAACATTGCTACGGCCTTGCTGGAGGGTACTCTGGAGCCAGAGGATGACACCTTTAAAGATGTTCAGACTATTATTCCATACCCTATGAAGTTTTCCTGAGAAAATAACCATGGATATCACCAAGATATGCACAAAGATATTCATTGCAGGACTGGACGTAGTAGTAAAAGACTGAAAATAATCCAAATGTCTAACCACAGGGGATTGGTTAATTTAATTATGGTTCCCAGGTGGCACTAGTGGTTAAAAAAAAACAAACAAAAAAAAACCCACCTGCCAAAGCAGGAGACATAAGAGACATGGGTTCGATTCTTGGATCGGGAAGATCCCCTGGAGAGGGGAATGGCAACCCACTCCAGTATTCTTGCCTGGAGAATCCCATGGACAGAGGAGCTGGTGGGCTACAGTCCATGGGGTTGCAAAGAGTCAGACATGACTGAAGAGACTTAGCACGCACACACTCATATGGATAGAGTAGACTATTATACAGATAAGATTGTACTACAGCATATAGAATTATGTGAAAACCAATTATAATATGAATGTCAAAATGAGAAAACAATAAAATTCTGTAAAGCAATTATTCTTCAATTAAAAATAAATAGATTTATTAAAAAATAGAAGCTTAAAAACTAGTAAGTTATAAACTCATTTTGTGAAGAAATACACCTATTTATGTATTTAAAAGCTTAAAATGGTTGTATCAGAGATAGGTGGGAAGGAGAGAAAAATCTGTGGGTGTTCTTGGTTTTCACATACCTGTGTATGTTTCTAACATTTCATTAATAAATTTGTGTTACTTCGTTAATTAGGAAAAATGCCCAGTAGTTTTTACAGAGATTTTTGCTGGTTTCCTTTTTAAAAAAGCACTTTTACTTCTTGAAAATCACCATCAGGAATGAGGTTAAACTGATCTTTCTCTCTCTCTCTGTCTCTCTCTCAGGCTATGATATGTGGAGACAAATGGGGAGCTGGGTGTTGAGAGAGCAGCGACAGCCACAGAGCAATACAGCGCAAGAAGGCTGCACCAGGAGGCTCCACCCATTTGCTGTGTGACGCCGGGCAACTCACTCAGCATCTCTGGGCCTCAGTTGCTACATCCACAAGATGATGTGTTTGGTTACATCACCTCCGGCGTTCTTTCCAACATGCAAATTCTACTATGGATAAGTCTGTGTGCGCCAATGAACGTTCATAAATTATTTTCGTCTCTCCAGACCCGTGAGACTGTGGAAAACTCTGCCTGCCCTGTGTCTCAGCACGTGCCTCCTGCTCAGTCTCTTTATCCAGCTGCTTTGAAATTGGCAAATTCATGGGGAAGCACATTGACTTCAGGCTCTCATACTCTGGGATTTCCAGCACTCAACTCCTGGCTTCCTGGATAGCTCTTTGAAGCCTTTTAACAGATTTTAATTTTCTTTTCAACCATTTTATCTAGGTCTTCTAGTTGTTTATTGAGAGGGTTGATCTCTCTCTACAAGTAGTTTGTCACAGGCAGAAGCAGAAGTCCCTTCATATGTTAGTAAGTAAAACAAGTAGTTATAGAATGGTATGTAAAGTGGGTTCTGTTTATATGCAAAGTATATATGTATATGTGTGTGTGTGTGTGTGTGTGTGTTCATGAAGAAGAAAAAGAAAGAACAAAAGCTATACACATTGCCTAACTACTGAGGTTTTCATTTTTTAACATAAATATTTCCAGTTTTATACAATGGACACTGAGCGTGTCCAAACTGGGATTGACTTTTGAGGTAATTTATAGTCCATTCTAAAGGAGATCAGCCCTGGGTGTTCCTTAGAAGGAATGATGTTAAAGCTGAAACTCCAGTACTTTGACCACCTCATGCAAAGAGTTGACTCACTGGAAAAGACTCTGATGCTGGGAGGGATTGGGGGCAGGAGGAAAAGGGGACAACAGAGGATGAGATGGCTGGATGGCATCACCAACTCGATGGACGTGAGTTTGAGTGAACTCCAGGAGATGGCGATGGACAGGGAGGCCTGACGTGCTGTGATTCATGGGGTTGCAAAGAGTCGGACACGACTGAGCAACTGAACTAAACTAAAACTAATACCCATTTTGAAAATGAGCACGTGAAGGCCAGGAACATTTAAATTCATTTCAATTCAACAATTATTGGAGACTTGTTGTGGGCAGAGAACCATGCAGTGGGCCTCAGGGCATCCAAAGACATGTCAGACCCAGTTACCTAATCCTCTGTTCCAAGTGTCTCCAGTGTGTGCTACACTTTGGGAGATGAGGATGAAGATGACAAGAATCTGCCCTCAAGAAATGCTGGCTATGGAGACAGTTACTCAGATAAACCACTCCACATATGATGTGATAAATGCTAAGGTAATGACATGGCAGAGATTGTGGTTTTCTTCTTAATAGCTACTCTTTCAACATCCAACTAAAAGATTGTATTTTGCAGCCTCCCTTTAGTGAGTTGTGGTCATGTGACAAAATTTTGGCCCATGAGATGTAAGAAGAAATGTTGTGGGGGTTTCTGGGAAGTCTTTTTAAGGGAAACAGCAAATCTTCCCTTTTTTCTACTGCTCAGAATTTAGATGCAATGTCTGGAGCTTTAGAAATTCTTTTGACCTGTGAAGGGACCCCGTACTAGGATGATGGAACAGATGAAAATAGCCTTAGTCCCCAACACCATGGAGCTGCTCTATCAGCCCTGTATTTCTCTGTTTATACTTACTTCACACAGGAGAGAAATAATCATCTTATTTCTTATGCCACTATTATTTAGGATTTTTTTTCTTACACACAAATAGAGAAAGTCTCAATTTATACAAATCCTAAAAATAAAATGTTACAGGAGCAAAGGAGTGAGTGAGGAAAGAGTGAGTATTTCCACTTTTGAGCAGCAAAGAAGTCAGAATAGGTATGGAGGTTGTGAAGAGAGTTTGCCAATGAGATGGGCAGGGATGAAGGAGGAAGAGTGGACCAAGAAGGGAGCCTGGGCACAGCGCAGGGAATGGGCAGACGGGGTGTTGGAATCATGCAGCCTGGATTCAGACCCCATCACAATCACTTCATTGCTCTAAGCCTCAGTTTCCCCATCTGTAAAATGGGGGTAAAAATAGTGTCAGCTGCATCAGGTTATAGTGAGTATTACATGAGTTAATATAATGTGCCTGGTGCCTGGAGAGTGCTCAGTAAAGGCTGGCTGTTAATGTGTGTACCTGAAAATTGGGATAATCATAGTCTGATCTCTAAGGTCAGTCAGTGTAGATAACACAGCACAGGGCACTACCCAGACTGGGTGCCCAGCTATGGAGCCCCCTTTCTCCCACTGCTGTCAGGGAATTTACAATCAATATTTAACAAGTCTTCACCAAGCCCCTGCTCTGAGCCAGGTACTGGGCCAGGAGGTTGCTGACTTCAGGAAGAATCAGACCTTATCCCTGACTTCCAGTTGCTTACAGTCCCGAGGAAAGGAAAGAAAAATAAAAAGACGAGCATAATACAGTATGAGAAATGCAACAGTGGTCCAGGTTCAGTCCACGAACTCAGGTGAGCAAGAAAGGTAACATTATTTTGGTTAAATAAGCTCAGTCTCGGCTATGATCTCCCATATTAGGTGGGAAACCTTAATCTCAGGCAAGCTGAGATTTTCCTGTTTCTCTGGGGGTGGTGTTTCAGTTCTGTGGATCTTGTGGGGAGTGTCTGAGGTGTGTCATCACTAATCCATGCTGATATCTGTTGAGACATCTTTATTCCTATCTGAGGAGGGGTCACCCACACACACAGGCCACTGCTAAGTTGTCCCTTGAAGTTTCATCCCCTCTCTCGGCTGCTTCTGTGGCCCTTGAAAGTGCATAGGAACCATTGCTCAAGCTCCCACGGCCCCTGGGGCACAGGGAACTCTGTTAGACATATGAGGTTCTTCTGCTCAGCCACACAAAGTCACTTCTTTCCACTCGAGAGTCTGCCCAGGAGAAGACACGTCCTTTCCACATTTAATTTCCTCGAGGATTCCATGGTCTCTCCAAGTTCAAGGCTATGGCTGTGGAAGCAGCAGGTTCAAGTGTCTCTTTCCTCCAGGGATGCACCATCCATCTGCCCCTTTGCTGATGCTTCAGGTCTCTCCTCACTCTTATCTAGAAAGTTTGGTCTGGATTCAGGAAGGCACAATCTTGCTCTTGAACTCCCTGCCCTTTCCCATATCAATCATGTCATAATACACACGAGACTTTTCCTGTTGCCCTTTTGAAACTGAAAAACCAGGCAAAGATTCCAGTTTCTCGTTTTCTGCAGGGCCAGAAAAAGAACATTAGGCTTGAAACAATAATCTACTATTTTCTGTTATAATGGCAGGGGTATGGGGGTGCATGTAAGGCTTCTGGGTAACAGAAATTAGCAAGAAAGAAAAACAACACAATGAGTTCCCTCCATCCCCCCATCCCTCCCCAGAATGGCTGAAATTAAGAAGACTGACACAATCAAGTGTTGACCAGGGTTTGGAGGCACTGGAACTCTTCCCACAGGTGGTGGGAATGTAAAATAGTATACGCACTATGGAACACCGCTCTGTAGCCTTAATAAATGTAAATCTATCTTATGATCCAGAAAGTCCACTCCCAGGTATATCTCTAAGAGAAATGAAAACATATAGCTATAAAAAACTGTGCATAAATCCTAACAGCTGTATTCATTATATCCCAAGTTGGAAGGTGAAAGTGAAAGTCACTCAGTCATGTCTAACTCTTTGCAACCCCATGGACTATAGAGTACATGGAATTCTCCAGGCCAGAATACTGGACTGGGTAGCCAGTCCAGAAGGGAAACCCTTCTCCAGAAGATCTTCCCAACCCAGGGATCAAACTCAGGTCTCCCAGATTGCAGGCATATTCTTTACCAGCTGAGCCACAAGGGAAGCTCAAGAATACTGGAGTGGGTAGCCTATCCCTTCTCCAGTGGATCCTCCTGACCCAGGAATCAAACTGGGATCTCCTGCTTTGCAGGCGGATTCTTTACCAACTTAGCTATCAGGGAAGCCCCAAGCTGAAAACAACCCAAATGTCTATCAACAAGTGTTGGGGGCCAGAGTGAGGTACCCGTGGCAAAGGTCATGAGGAACGAGGCTCGACATATGCAAAGGCAGGATCGAGCCTCAGGAGTCCCCCTGGAAATCCTCGAGCATCTACCCCCATAACCAGAGCCTGCCTACTTTACTACTTTGTGCTCTCACCTACACCTCTGACTTTACGGGGGGCTGTCCCCCACCACCTCTTTCGGAGAAGGAGTTAACTTAGAGCTCCAGTTAATAAAAACTCCTGGGCGTGACAAGAGTGTTTTAACCTACAAACTCCTCTGAAGGTTCTCTAGCCTGCCTGACAGGCTTGTCCGGCCACATGTGATTGCTCACAGCCTCCCAACCATGAGAGGCACGAGATGCTTTAACCCTTCTAAAAACAGGTTCCTTAGAAAAGTTAGAAAACTATAAGTATAATGGGCTGATTAGAAATTGTATTGGTGAAGGGTTTTTCATTTGTTGAGCCAATGTTTGTTGCTAAGACTCCACATCCCCTGCCCTTACACACATTAATTAATATATAGAAGAAATAAGTATTAACCTTTGATATTAATCACATTAGACCTTAGGCTAAGTAAATTCTTTCCTTAACTAAAACCCACTATACCCTCACCCTATAGGAACGTAACTTTATTTGGGTGGTGTCTGTTTTAAGAATAATCACCCCTGGAGAAATAAGTGTCCTGGTTGACTGACCGTTGTCACAAGGAGAGGGTCATAAATTGTCAGCAGGCCCCCTGGCCAGAAGATGATGTAACACCCCTAAGACCTCTGTATACATTTGTATTACGCACCTGACTTTGATAAAAGTCAGGACTGCTGACCCCACGTGACTTTTACATAACATCTCAGTGTATAAAAGTAGACCATGGAAAATAAAGAATTGGAATCAGTTTCTCGAAATACTGGTCTCCCCATGTCGCTCCCTCTCACTCGAGCTGAGTCTCCATCTGGAGCGTGGAACCCGCCATGCTTACTAATTATGCCTGGGCTTCTAAGATCCGACCCGGGGGGCCTCAGTGTCTCCTCTCCTTCAGGAGAACGGAAGGATGCCTGCAGCCTACGTAAGTGGTGCAAACTTCTTGTCTTGAAGTTTTATTGGTCTCCCGCGTAAACCAAGCTACTCAGCCTCTTTTCTCTACTGAATTTTCCTACTGAGCTATCCTCATCCTATTACTCTTTATATCTTTGATAAAATATTTAAATAAATAGGTCGCTGACGCCGTCCCCGCTTCGAATACCCTGGATCAGCCGGGTTGATTGGTTGCTGGGGCTGGTCCCCGGCAAACAAGAGCTTGAAAAAACACATTTTCGTTAAGTTAAACAACCCAAGAGTTAATCACAACCCTGGTTGTGAGAGTGGACCATAAAGAAAGCTGAGCCCCAACGAACTGATGCTTTTGAACTGTGGTGTTGGAGAAGACTCTTGAGAGTCCCTTGGACTGTGAGGAGATCAAACCAGTCAATCCTAAAGAAAATGAGTCCTGAATACTCACTGGAAGGACTGATGCTGAAGCTGAAGCTCCAATACTTTGGCCACCGATGCGAAGACCTGACTCACTGGGAAAGACCCTGATGCTGGGAAAGACTGAAGGCAGTGGGAGAAGTGGATGACAGAGGATAAGGTGGTTGGATGGCGTCACCAACTCGGTGGACATGAGTTTGAGCAAGCTCCAGGAGTCGGTGAAGGACAGGGAAGCCTGGTGTGCCGCAGTCCATGGGGCTGCAAAGAGTTGGACACAACTGAGCGACTGAACTGAACTGAAACACCCAAATGTCTAACAACAGGAGCTTGCAAAAACACATTTTAGTTAAGTTCATACTAACAGATAGCACACAACCATAAAAGCAGATGAACTACTGCTGTCCATGAAACACAAAAGTCAACATTATCCTTCTGAATAAATGAAGCCAAACACGAAAGAGTAAAAATTATATATTCTACTTGTAGGAAGTTCAGAACTAATCTATAGTTTTAGAAGTGGTTATCTCTGGGGGAGAGGGGGGGCAATTGTCATTGACCACAATGGGCACTGAAATTGACTTCTGGAAGACTCTGATCTTGGGGTTGGTAATACAGGTATAGGACAGGTAAAATTAATATTTGTGCATTCTATCATATGTAAATTATACCTCCATTTTTAAAAATTGAAATTTCCTTAAAAAAAACCCACAGAGGCTAACATTTCAAAAATAGTGTGCCACCCTGGTGCCATGAAGAGGTAAGCACACAGCACTCAGCCAGGAGAGGCAATGACCACACCAAAGGAAAGAGAGCTGTGTGCCTGATGATACTGTTTGGCCTCCTAGATCCAGCACACCTGAAGCCTACTGACTTCATTTTTATGAGGAGACAGCTATCTATCAGCCATTGGGAGAGGTCTCACCAGAATCCAATCAGGCTAGCACCTTGACCTCAGAGTTCAGCCTCCAGAACTGACAGAAGGTAAGTCTGTGTTGTCTAAACCAGCTGGGTTTAGGCGAGCAGACTAAGACACGTGGCAATGTACATTTTACAGATGGGGAACACTGAGGCCCAGGGAAGGGACATGATTCTCACAAAGCCACACAGGCTTTAAGTGGCAAAGCCCAGGGTAAAAGCCAGCACAGCCGGGTATTGTTACAAGTGCATATGGTAGATGGAGGTCAGCGGGCTTCCTCTAGGACAGGCTCCAGGAAGAGGTGAGTGGGGAGCAGGGGTCTGAAATGGGAGGTGGCTTAGTGGAGAGGCTGGGCAAGGGAGGGTCTGAGGGGCCACAGTGAGTCCCCAGGAGGCTGCTGGGGTGTGTGAAGTAAAAAAGGGAGCACAGCTGGAGCGACAGGAATGAGCAAGACTGGGTGTGTGGAAGAGGCTTGGTTAGCGAATTCATGTTGCTGAAATTTCAGTTGGAAGGCTGTGCAGAGTGAGAGATCTCAGAGCTGGTGCCAGAGTCAGCCACGTACCTAAAGGGAAGAAGGGCTTCTTTTACTTCTTGGGTGGCTTCAGTACATTCACAGTTTTGTTCAGTGAGCACCACTGTCCGTTTCTAGAACATTTCCATCAACCCCCCAGATAACTCCATATTTCCCAGTTTTCCTCTTCCCCCTATTCCTCGGCAACCATTAATCTACTTTCTGTCTCTGTAGATTTCCCTATTCTGTACTTTCATATAAGTGGAATCAACTCCATGATGTTGTCAGATGTGACTGTCTTCTTTCTCTTAGCATAAGGTTTTTGAGGTTTATCTATGGCACAACGTATACAGGCACTTCATTCCTTTTTATGGCTGTATAATATCCCATTGTGCAGATATTTCACATTTTATGTATTTATTCTTCAGTGGATAGACACATGGGTTGTTACTTCTTTTGGGCTGTTATGCAAAATGCTGCTATGAATGTTCTTGTACAGGTTTTCATATGAACCTATGCTTTTTTATCCTCTTAGGTATATACCTGGGAATGGAACTGCTGGATCATTTTGTGACCCCATGGACTGTAGCCCACCAGGCTTCTCTGTCCCTGGGATTTCCCAGGCAAGAATACTGGAATGGGTTTCCATTTCCTTCTCCAGGGGATCTTCTCAACCCAGGGACCTAACCCAAGTCTCCTGCATTAGCAGGTGGATTCTCTACCACTGAGCCACCATGGAAGTCCCAAACAACACCACCACAATGGTGATTCTATGCTTAACTTTTTGAGGAATCACCAAACTCTTTTCCAGGGCAGCTGCACCATTCTACACTTGCATTGGCAATGTCTGAGAGTCCTAAAGTCTCTGCATATCCTTGCCAACTTATCTTCCCCCCACCCTTTTCACACCCATCTGAATGGGTGTGAAGCTGTATCTCTTTGGTGTTGATTTGCTTTTCCCTAATGACTAATGATGTTGAGCACCTTTGCATATACTTATTGGCCATTTGCCTGTCTTCTCTGGAGAAATGTCTATTCAACTTTTGTCCATTTAAATAAAAAAATCAGCTGGGTTGTTTGCTTTTTTAGTATTGACCGTAAGAATTTGTTTATATGTTCTAGACACTAGACGCATATCAGACATTTGGTTTGTAATTATTTTCTCCCATTCTCTGGGAGTCGCCTTTTTCTAATTCACACCGGAGTACCTTTGGGTCCAGTGGGGACAGGAACTCTACTGTCAAAGCCCAGGTCACTTTCCTGCCACGAAAACAGAAAAAGTCTTGCCCGGGTCTCACCAAGAGGACATGGAAGCACCTCAGCACCTTTACAGCCGGTCTGCTACGCACGTGCCTGGCACTAGGGGCTTAAATCTGGAGATAACACGGTCCTTTTCCTGGCTTTCGCACCTCCTTGACGATGCTTGCAATCAATCACTCAGGCTCTCCAGCCAAACACTGGCTGCCCTTGACTCCGCCCCTTCGTGCTAACAGCCAATCGGCTCCCGCGATCGTCATCTGTGCTTCCTCCTCCTCCCCGCACCCCAGCCTAGGCCGTGGGTACCCGAATAGGCTCAGGCTTCTCGGTCGTGTGCAACCTCACAGCTGGCTGGCTTCTTCCCATCTGTCCCAGCTCCACCAGGGCAGGAGCGGAGTGACTTTTCTTAAGTGACAATCCATCCTGGGGCTCCCCTGATTGACAAGTTCCCATGGCTATAACCATGAAAAATGCACAGGAAGCGACCTTTTGTCTGGGACTGGTCTCTCCACCCACTTCTTGAAATGACTCAGCCTGATCGAGTCTTCTCCCCATTTCCCAATTCACCCTGCCTCCAGGCTGTACAGAACCCGCACCACCACCAGCCTCCCCCACCCCTGCCCCCACAATAGGTGATCGGAAATACGTGGCAGTGAAGATTTTACCTAAAGAAATCTCAGGGTGGGCGGCAGCTGGTGAGGGAGGAGCGGGGGTTTGCGTGGATAAGGGGAAGGGTGATGGGGAGGGGAGGAACCTCCCTCCACCTGTGCAGTGACACCCTTCACACCTGGCCCATGTAGGACTCACCCTGGTTACCTGAGAGGCTCCTGGGAGGCACCTGAGAGGTATGTGAGAGCCTGAGTCAGCCTCAAGCATCGGCAGTCAGATTCCTCTGGCCCTCTTGGAGCCTCTTAGATGCCTCAGACCAAGAGCCAGAAAAGCCATCAGGCCCACCCCCTTGCTTACATAAGCCTCCATCTAGATTCTTGGGCTAACTCTGATAACAAACGGGGGAGACCGAGGCCCACAGAGAGGAAGAGGCCCTTTCCAACCTTGACTGTGTCTTGACCACCCGGGGAAAGTGAAAGTGTTAGTTGCTCAGTCATATCTGACCCTCTGTGACCCCCTCGAATGTAGCCCACCAGGTTCCTCTGTCCATGGGATTCTCCAGGCCTGAAATACTGGAGTGGGTAGCCATTCCCTTCTCTGGGGGATCTTCCTAACTCAGGGATCAAACCCTGGTCTCCCACATTGCAGGCAGCCCAGGGAATTTGAAGGAAATAAGCTTCCTTAGATACTACTGCCAGCTTGGGGCAGGAGCCCTGTCATCTGCATTTTTTAATAGATGATTCTGCTGGGAACAGGAGGGCCGCTGATAGCTGGCCGGACACAGAAAGGTGTGGGAGTGTGTTGGGGGGGCGCCCATCGCTTGATGGGGTCTGGCTTTCTTCCCAGAATCCTGGGGTGTGCCGGTGGTGAAGGGTCAACAGGTCTGGGCTGTGTGTGGTCAGACCACCTTGCTTTCTCAGCCTGGAAGCCAAGGCTGGCTCTCCGGCTGCCAAGATGCTGGGACTGCGGCTTGCCTCTGCGCTCTGGACTTGGCTGTTCAGGATGTTCTGGGGAGAGAAGGCTCCCGGGAGGCAGCCCGTTCTCCTCTGAGGAGCTTTCAGCTCTGAAACCTGGGAGGGGGAGGTTCGGAGGCCAGGGGAGGAGTAGGGGAGGGACAGAGCCTCTGTCCAAGGGTAAATACAACAGAAACCGAATTACAAAGGAGCCTGTTTGTCTCAGGGCGGGGTGGGGGCGGGTATGAAGGGTGGTGGTGCAGGCAGGTGCGCCAGCTGTCACCTCCACACCTGCCCCAGGCTCCCGGCACCCTCCTGGCTCCCTGCGCGCCCTTCCATCAAAATGTGTTCCCTGGGCGTGATGTGCAACCCATCCACACTTGGGCGCAATCGCCTGATAACGCGGATCCAAAACACAAGCGTGTTCCCTTCTCGCTTTCCTTTTTCCTTCCCTCCCGCTCCATGATCTGCTTTCTCATTGCGCCCCTGGTCTTGAGCTTTTTGGTCTGAGCTTCCTGTTCCTCAGGTCTTTACTTCCTCGCTCATCATGTCTGTTTTCCACGCTTACTTGGCCAAGCCGCCAACCCTGGCCATGTCCCACTCTCAGCCACCCCAGCCTGCACCCCTGTGCAGCTGCTGCTGACCAGGCTGGAGAACAGCAAGCGCTCTGGCTGTGCTCATGTTAAACTGGTGAGCTTGAATGTTAAGAGAGCCCTCGGTGCTCCCTGGCAGTTGGACTTGACCTCCCCATTCATTCACTCCGTGGCTCTCTAAATGTTCCTGTGCCTCCTCCCCAGTCCCCATTCTGGGCTTCCAGTTCACTGAGCTCATCAAAGCAGTCAGAACGTCCACAGACCCACCAGCATCTCCAACCGTTTCTCATCCTGCCTACCCACTGCCACAGGTGAGCTGACCTGACTCTTGCACATCTGCGTTGTGCGCTGGACCCCACTCCCTTCCTCTGCTCAAGGATGTCTTTCCAGCAACCCTCTCTCTTCTTTCATAGCATCATTTTTAACCTCCTGTAGATCATTCTCCTAAGCATACAGTTCAGTTCAGTTCAGTTGCTCAGTTGTGTCTGGCTCTTTGCGACCCCATGAATTGCAGCATGCCAGGCCTCCCTGTCCATCACCAACTCCCGGAGTTCACCCAAACTCATGTCCATTGAGTCGGTGATGCCATCCAGTCATCTCATCCTCTATCGTCCCCTTCTCCTCCTGCCCCCAATCCCTCCCAGCATCAGAGACTTATCCAATGAGTCAACTCTTCACATGAGGTGGCCAAAGTATTGGAGTTTCAGCTTTAGCATCATTCCTTCCAAGGAACACCCAGGGCTGATCTCCTTTAGAAGGGACTGGTTGGATCTCCTTGCAGTCCAGGGGACTCTCAAGAGTCTTCTCCAACACCACAGTTCAAAAGCATCAATTCTTCGGCACTCAGCCTTCTTCACAGTCCAACTCTCACATCCATACATGACCACTGGAAAAACCATAGCCTTGACTAGATGGACCTTTGTTGGCAAAGTAATGTCTCTGCTTTTGAATATGCTATCTAGGTTGGTCATAACTTTCCTTCCAAGGAGTAAGCATCTTTTAATTTCATGGCTGCAATACAAACACACCATTATTTCCCCATCCTTAAAACAATAACAACAGCAAAACAATCTTCTTGACTCCTCTTCCCCTTCCAGCTATTCCTTCATGTCTCCCTGTTGGGTTAGTTATTGCTGTCTAAGAGTCCACCCCAAACGTAGTGGCTTTCAAACTATCACCCTTTTATTATCTCATCAGTTTTGTTTTCTTGGGCTCCAAAATCACTGAGTTGGTTACTGCAGCCATGAAATTAAAAGACGCTTTCTCCTTGGAAGGAAAGCTATGACAAACCTAGACAGAATATTAAAAAGCAGAGACATGACTTTGCTGACAAAGATCTGTTTAGTCAAAGCTATGGTTTTTCCAGTAGTCATGTACGGATGTGAGAGCTGGACCATAAAGAAGGCTGAGCGCCAAAGAACTGATGTTTTCATACTGTGGTGTTGAGGAAGACTCTTGAGAGTCCCGTGGACTGCGAGGAGTCCAGTGCATCCTACCAGAAATCAGTCCTGAATATTCATTGGAAGGACTGATGCTGAAGCTGAAGCTCCAATACATTGGCCATGTGATGAGAAGAGCTGACTCATTGGAAAAGACCCTGATGCTGGGAAAGACTGAAGGCAGGAGAAGAAGGGGGAGACGGAGGACGAGATGGCTGGATGGCATCACTGACTCAGTGAGCATGCATTTGAGCAAACTAGGAGATGGAGAAGGACAGGGAAGCCTGGCATGCTGCAGTTCATGGGGTCACAAAGAGTTGGACACAACTGAGCAAATGAAGAGCAACAGTTTGGTGGGTGGAAGGGGCTTAGATGGGTAGTTATTTGGTTTTATGTTGTATCAGGTGGGGCTGTAGGCTCCACTGGGCTAGGATGTCACAAGGCCCATGGCTGGTGCTGGCTGTTGGCTGGATCTCAGTTTGGCCTGTTGAGCCCAAGGCCTCCATTCTCTCCTCCTCGTGACTTGGGCGTTTTAGAGTATAGTGGCTTGGTTCCAAAAGTGCAAAAGCTGCCAGGCCTCCTTAAGGCCTAGGCCTGGAACTGGCCCAGTGTGGCTTTTGGCACCTTCTACTGGTTAAAGCCAATCACAGGGAGAGCCTCGTTGTACGGGTAAGGGCTACACCAGGACTTGAATAGCAGGAGGCAAGGTCACTGCAGGCCCGCAACCAACTCACTTCCACACTTCCCTTTTCAAAGGTGCTCTCCGTCCTCAGTCTTTCCAATTCCTCTGTGAAATGAAATGCCTCTTCCCGTATTAACAAACACGGATGTAACAGCCACCAGCGATTTCGGGCCTCCAAATGTGAATGAGGGCTCCCAAAAGAGAAAACAAAGCCTGTGATCCAGCAGATACCACCTCTCCTTCCCTCCCCCGCCCCCAACCCCGACCCCCAGTGATTGCTAAGGAGCTGGATGGGGGGACGATGGAGAAATCAGAAAACAGGATGCTGGCCCCAGATAGCTGAGATGCATATGAAAGGGATGACTTCAATAATCCCCAGACTCTTGCATCTTCCCATACATGGAAGAGATATCTGGTTTTCCTTAATTAACAATAATCTTTGATGTTCAGACTGCCTGCCCTCCTTTGTTACAAGCTTCTATATATCCTGACTCCTTCCCCCACCTCCTCGGAGCAGTTTCCCAGGGCTCCTTGAGATGCTGTCTCCTGGGCTTGAAGTCCTAAGATCTTCCCACTGAATAAAACACGCTCTACTTTCAGGCTGCAGACTCATTTTTCAAATCGATGCCTCCCTCCCAATTTTCTTAAACCCGTTTCAATCAAGGTGTTCACTTCAGCTACTCCACAGACGACCCCCCTTGTCAAGACTGCCAGGAGCCTCCTCATGACAAGCCCCATGGTCAGTTCTCGGTCCCCGTCTCCTGAGTGGTTTGGCCCCGTTGGCTGCTCCCTTCTTTCCTTGGTTTCTGGACCCCAAGCTGTCCTGGTTGTCCCCTTCTCACTCTCCTCCACTGACTGGTTCTCCTCTCTCCCAATCTCTTAATATCGGGACGACCCAGGGGCTCAGTCCTCGATCCTTGTCTCTTTGTATCACTTTCTTGCTAATGTCCCCTGATCTCATCACTTTAAATACCACTCACATGTCATGACTCCACATTTATATCTCCAGCCTAGACCGCTCCTGAATTCCAGCTCACATCGCACGCCTACCTGCTACCTCCACTGGGTATCCAATGCATGTAAAACCTGCATATCCAAAACCAAACTCCGTGTTGACCCCCCAGCCCCACCCCACCCAAACTTTGATCCGACTTCAGCTTCCCCTATGTAGCTTGATGGCAATTCACTTCTTGCAGTTACTCAGGCCCAAACCCCAGCATCAAACTTGATTTCTCTTTTTCTCACACCAGTATCCACACTGCCGTGAACTCCTGTTGGGTCTCCCTTCAGAATATATCCAGACTCCAGCCACCTCTCATCTCTTTGGGGGTCACCACCCTGGTGGGAGCTCCCATCCCCTTAGCTGGATGACTTCTCACTGGTCTATCTCTACCCTGACCTCCTAAAACCTGCTGATTTATAGCTGGGTGGCCAGAGGGGGTCTTTTAAAATCTAAGCCGTTTTTTTTTTTTTTTTTTTTTACTAAATAGCATTAGAGATATTCACACAGCATGTGAACCCTTGCAGGGCTGAATTCCATTTGAATTTTTTGTTTTTAATGAGATTCCCTAATAAATGTCTTTATTACATTTCTTTAAAAGCTAAAATAAATAAAACCTAAGCTAGATCACATCCCTTCCCTGCCCAACACCCTCCAAGCACTCCCGTGTTACTCAGCAAAAGTTTGCCAAAGTCCTCACCATCACCTGTAAGGCCCTGGATGCCCTGTTACCGCTGACCCCCTTCTGCACTCCCCTTCACTCCCTCTGCTCCAGCTGCTTGGCCTCGGATACAGTCTTCCACACTCAGCAGGCACACTGCCACCCGGAGTCTTCGCCCAGGCCTTTCCCCTACCGCTAGATCTCTGCAAGGCTCCCTTCCTTGCCTCCCTCCCTCTTTGCTCAGAGGTCACCTCCTCCAAGAGGCCTGCCCTGATCTCCCTATTTAGAACTGCATCCGAGCTCTGCCTCTCTGGCTTTTCCAGTCTCCCTTTTCCTGCCCTTTTCTCTCGCCAATAGCTCTCCGCCTTCTAACATACTCTGTAATTTACTCATTTATCTTTATTGCTTTATCTGACTCATGCTGCTAATATATAAGGTTCACAAGGGGAGCACCTTTGCCTCTTGTTCACGGAGGCATTCTAATGCCCAGAGCAGAGTCAGGTCCAGAGAGGGTGATCAAATTGTATTTTTTTTAATTTACTATAAGTATCTCAAGTCCGTTTAAGTATGTCAAATCCTTTTAAGTATATCACATCCTTTGTGGCACAGGGCAGCATGTAGACACATTTATTGTTGCATTTGCTCTTCCATCTATCCACCCATTCACTCAACTGCCCTTCCATCTGTTTATAATCATTTATCTGCTTAATATCATCCACTCATGTCTGTCTCTCTGTCCAGCTATTCATCTGTCCAGTCTGCCTTAACAGTCCTTCAGCAAACATATTTGAAGCTTCAAATTTTGGCCCAAACTCTGTGCCGGGCTCTGCAATCACATCCATGACAATAAGATTCTGACCCCAGGGGTGGCTGTACATAACTGTTTCAGGATGTGCGCATCTGTTAAGAGAACAAAACGAAACAGGACCTTGAGTCTTAGTGTAAAGAACGGCACCATAATCAGCAACTGGTGAATTGGTTGGGTGGAGGTGAACTGAGGTGAGGGGGTCGGGGGTGGGTGGAGAGGAAGCTCCTCCCGTCCTGTGTCTCAGCTCCTGGCTGCCGCCACCTCGGACCACTGACCTAGGACTTCTGGGTTCTACTTTCTCCAGGTCCCTGAGCCCCAGGATCCTCATAGGCACAACCCAGTTTACTAAAGCACGCGTGAGACTTCTTGAAACATGGATTCCAACCCTGGCTGCACATTCTAAACCCCCCGGGAGTCGGACACCCAGGCCTCATTTTCAAACAATGAGATCTGAAACCTCTTGGAGTGGGGCCTGGGCATTGCTGTTTTTAAAAAGCTTCCAGGGGATTCTGATGTGCAGCCAGGCTTGTGTACCAGCGGAGCTAGTGCCTGTTTAATCAATGCCCTTTATCTATTTAATTGATCTTGAATATTGCAGCTGGAGAAAAGCAGATTTAATTAGAAGAGCCTCGACATTTGTGGAGATGCTGATGTCAGTGTCTGAATACTTTCAAGGCCTTCACAAGTTGTGTGTTGCTCGTTGTTAATATTTTACTCTTAGCTGTTTCAGATTTAGGTTGTTTTAGATTTAGTCATTCAGTCATGTCTGACACTTGGTGACCCCCCTGGACTGTAATCCACAAGGCTGTGCTGTCCATAGGAGTCTTGAGGCAAGAATACTGGAGTGGGTTGCCATGCCCTCCTCCAGGGGATCTTCCCAACCCAGGGATCCAACGTAGGTCTCCTGCATTGCGGGCAGGTTCTTTTCCGTCTGAGCCACCAGGGAAGCATCATGGGAAAAACTCATGTCCATAAAGCTAACTTTTGGAGAGAGCAATTAAAAAAAGTAAGAGCTGGGGAGAAACTATCAATGGTTGAGTCCATAGGGAAGAAGAGAAAGTGAGAGATAGAGACAGAGAGAAAGAAAAGAAGGAGAGGAAGAAACTTTCCTGAGCTCACTGGGGCAAGAGTAAGTGGTAAAGAATTTGCCTGCCAATGCAGGAGACCTGGGTTTGATCCCTGGATTGGAGATCCCCTGGAGAAGGGAATGGCTATCCACTCCAGTATTCTTGCCTGGGAAAGCCTACAGACAGAGGAGGCAGCGTACAGTCAGCGGGGTCGCAAAGAGTCAGACATGGCTGAGCGACTGAACAGCAGCAGCAAGTAGAGAAATGGCAGAGAAAAATCTGTGAACGCACAAGAGAACTGGCCCGAGGTCATGTTCTCCAGCTGCTGACTCAGTAATGACTGAGCAGGCTGGGCAGGGCGGCACCTCCCTCCCAGGGAAGGGAACAAGAACCCTGGACCCTGGCTCCCAGTGCACAGTCTTACTGGGATAGAACACCAGGCCCTCCAGGAAGCAAACCTCCAGACAAGAGGCAACGCAAGGGATTTACTGGGGAGCAACTTGTGAGAAATATAGCAGAAAGAGAGGCAGGAGAGCCTCGGATTGCAGTGGTGGTCGGACACCTGTAAAAGGAGAGAGGAGAGGAGAGGCTTGGACGGAAGGAGCCTCAGGCTGCCAGGCGGCATTGAGAAAACCCCCACCAGGCTGAGGGGGGCCTTGGAGCAAAGACTGGCTGTTAGAGGAGCCCTCACTGGGAGGAGAAGGCCTAGCTCAGGTACCCCCACCAGGGAGAGTCTTAGTCTGGGAGCAGCTGGGGCACCAGCTGGAGGCTGTCAGCCAAATACTCTCTTCCCAGGAGGGACTCTTCAAGGGGCAGCTCCAGGGCCACCACGGATACTCACAGAATAATGAAGATATTCATTAACCCAACCAATATTGGTTGAGCTCATATTCAACATAAGCACTGTGTTAGGCGTTGTGGTTATAACAGTGCCCAAGGCAGGTATGCCCCTGCCCTCGGAGTCTTTCACACCACATCTAGGAGGTGGACACCACAAGATGTCTGAGTCACAGTGAAGAGAAGCTTGGAGAATCTAAGCTTCCCAGGTGGCACAGTTGGTAACGAACCCACTTGCCAAGGCAGGAGATTCAAGAGACGTGGGTTTGATCCCTGGGTGGGGAAGATCCCTTGGAAGAGGAAATGGCAACCCACTCCAGTATTCTTGCCTGGAACATTCCATGGACAGAGGAGTCTTGTGGGCTACAGTCCATGGGGTCACAAAGAATTGGGCAATCTGTAATGGGTGGGGTGAACATACAATTTACCTGGACCTCTTTGAGATGAAAGTGATTGCTCCTAATAACCATGCCCCCAAAACTGGCATAAACTGGAACCATCCTGGACAAACTGGGATACATGGTGATACTGAAATAGAGACACATGATCCAGTCCAGGAAGTCAGGGAAGACTTCCTTGGGAAAGAGACATTAGGAGCTGGGCTCTGAAGGGTGCTTAGGAGTTAACTTGTTGCTCAGGTCCCATATGTGTTATCAGAGCCTGTTGCTCCCTTAGATGGCTGTCCCCACAGGTGTTCATCGACCATTTGATGGTTGATTTCTTGCTGTCTCAGGGACTCCCATACTGGGGACATCGCCGTTGTCTGAAACAGCCCCGCCCGGGATTTTTCTGATGGCACCGAAAAGGAGACACAGGTACTGAGACAGAGTCTGTCTGTCGTTTTCCCTCTGCCTTGGATGATGTCATTCTGCACAGGGCATAAGGGAAGCTGGTCACGTGGATTATAGTCCTTGTTTATCTTTTTTGAGACGTCATGGATCTGCTTTTACCTAATCTCTTTTACTGTTGTAAATGCACATAGCATAAAATTTACCACCTTGGTCATTTCTAAGTGTGCAGTTGAACAATGTTAAGTGTATCTGCAGTGTTGTACAACCATTACCACCATCCATCTCCAGAACATTCTCAGCTACCCAAACTGAAAGGCAGGATCCAAGTCCCCATTCTTCTCTCTCCCAGCCCCCAGCAACCACCCTTCTGCTTTCTGTCTCTATGGATTTAACTACTCTAGGGACCGCATGTAAGTGGAATCATGTGATACTTGTCTTACTGTGTCTGACTTATTTCACTTAGCCTAAGGTCTTCAGGGTTCATCCGTGGTGTAGCGTGTCAGGATTTCATTCCTTTTAAAGGCTGAATAATATTCTATTGTGTGATTTACCCCACGTTACCTGCCTGTTCACCTGTCAGCGGGCATTTGGGATGTCCCCGCCTTTTGGCTATCATGAACAATGCCGCTATGAAATAGGAGCACAAATAACTCGAGTTCCTATTTTCAACTCATTTAAATATATACCCAGAAGTGGAATGTTTGGATCTCACAGTAATTTTGTGTTTATGTTTCTGAGGAATTGCCTTAGTGTTTTGAACAGTATTTTCACCATTTTACATCTCCATCAACAGGGCAAAAGGGTTTTGATTTCTCTGCATCCTTACCAATGGTAATTTTCACCTCTAATCTTTTAAAGGGACTTGAATTTTTTTAGATTCAGAGATAATTGTTGATTCACAAGCAATTGTAAGAAATACTTGTGGGGAGGTCCCGTATAACCTTCATCCATTTCCCCCCAGGGGCGCCATCTTTCCTAACTTCAGCACAATATCACAACCAGGATATTGCCATTAATACAGTCCATTGACCTTACTCAGATGTCACCGGTTTTCCATACACTCATGCATGTGTGTGCGTAGAATCCATTTTTTGCTAATGTATCCAATGTGTGGATCCATGTGACCACCGCCACATCGTGGTCACAGTCAAGACAGAACAATTCCATCGCACGGGTCCACAAAAGAGATTTAAACACATCTTTTATTTTGGAAAAACTAACGCTACACCAGAGTAGAGAGCAGAGTGTAACAAAACACCCGTGAACCATTGCCTGTCTCAATGGAAATTTCATTTCCTCTATAGCCTCACTCGCTTTCCGTGTTACAATGGAGAAAATCTCAGCCTTCTTATCATTTTTCTGGAAACAAGTATTTCAGATCATAACTCTAAGAGACACCTCCCTTTCAAACAGAGCCATAACACTATCATTATGCTCTATCCCCAGCCCACAGCCAACAATAATCCCCAGAGGCGTCACAGAGAATTTGCAGATATCATAGGTTCTCCTTCCTCAAGCCACCTCTTAGAAGGGATGCCCGTGGGCCGTGAATAAGTGGTTGAAGGAAGATGGACACGGATAACAAGTGCTTTTTCTCCCATCCCCCTACCCACAACCAATCCATCAGAAAACTCCATCCCACCACCTGCAAAACAGAATCGGAATCCAACCCTGGGTTACCACCTCTGCTCCCACCGCTCCTGTGCCAGCAACCACGCCTCTCACCTGGGCCAGCGGCCCAGCCTCATCCCTGCTCTCCCGGCCTCCATGTCTGCCCTGCTCTGCCTGCTCTCTGCGTGGAGCCAGAGGGATGCTGTCAAAACCAAGAGCAGAGCACGCGCTCCTCTGCTCCCCACCCTCCAGGGCTGCTCGCTGCATCCAGGAGCTGCTGCCCAACACCTCTGTTGTCTTGGGATTTCATGCCCTCTTCTCTCTCTGCAGCCACGTAGACATGCCAGCCCCTCGCCCACCACAGGGCCTTTGCCCTATGCTCCGTCCTTTGCCCGAAATGCTCTTCTCCAGGGGTCCCCTTGGCCTTGCTTCCTTCAGGTCTCTGCTCATATGTGAGTATCTTCCATTTAAACACCTGGATCCACTCCACCCCCATTTCTACCCTGCTCTGCCCCGCAGGGGCTGACTGTGGGGACTAAACCCATGGAGTCCCTTCTCCTCTGGCTCCCACTGGGTCTGCTCTGTGAGAGAAACTGTGAGAAGGCGATGATGGGGGAAGAGAGGAGTGAGGTTGGTGTTTATCCCCAGGCCCCCTTCCCAGATGACTGTTGCAGGCTGTGTGCACGCAGCCTTCCTCCTCTTTGCCCCCTGTCCTGTCTCTGTCCTTCCAGCCTCGGTGCACAGCAGTCCCGCTCCGCTGTCCCTGTAGATCCCCTCCGTCCTGCCTGTCTTGTTGAAAGCAGTCCCTCTGCTCACTCGTCTCCAATGACCCACTTGCCGTGCCAGCTGCTCCCTGCTGAGATTCTGACTAATACTGTCATCTTCTCAGTGAGCCCGCCCCTGGCCACGCCCGCCCCAGGCCCGAACCCGCTCTGCATTCTCTGCCTTACGTCCCTCCGCCTTTCTCACCATCTAACGTGGTGCATGCTGTACTTGCCTGTATCTGTCTCCTCCGAGGGGGAGAGCTGGGTCCTGTTGCACAGGCTGTGCACTGCACAGTGCCTGAGGTCACCGTTTACACAGATTACAGTGTGACAGGGCAACGTCACCTCCTGGAGGTGTGCGAGTGGGCGGCCCCACCCCCTACTGGAATGAGGGCTCTGCTTTTTTCTTCTTTCCGCTACTGTATCTCAGTCGCCTAGAGCACTGGTGGCTCGGATGGGAAAGAATCTGCCTGCAACAGAGGAGACCCAGGTTTGATCCCTGGGTCAGGAAGATCCCCTGGAGGAGGGCATGGCAACCCACTCCAGTATTGCCTGGGAAATCCCCTGGACAGAGGAGGCTGGCCGGCCACAGTCCATGGGGTTGCAGAGTCGTACACGACTGAGTGACTAAGCAACAACAAAAGTTGGTCAGGAGCCTTTGATGCGCCCATCAGAATGCCAGGAATGTCACGTCCCCCAATTTTTCTGACAACCTTGGGAGGTGGGAGCAGCCGTCGCCGTTGCCCTGGCCTGCTCAGCTCTTTGCTCTTCTCTGACTGTTAAATCTCATCTGGCTGGCTCACCTGTTAGCTCCTGGTGGGGTGGCTTTCTGTCTCATGGCCTCTTCCCCCAGGGACCGCGGCTCAGAGCCGCTCTGTGGATGCTCTCTGCCTGATTGAAAGTGCTTTGGGAACCAGGAGGGACTCGGGAAAAGACAGCAATTAGAATGTACCATTAGGTATTAATGCCACCTGCCATCAGAACGCTGGCCAGACTGGCCTCCCCTGAGTCTGATGGGCTGAGGTTAATTAGTTTTTGGATTCTTAGCTGTGGGGTGTCGCTTTAATTCAGCTGCCACCTGGCCCTGGCTGCCCTGGCGAGAGAGAGGCCTCTAGAAGCATGAGCTGATGTAGGGACATTCCTGCAGAGGGAGAAGCCCTCAGAGCCAAAACCACACTTCAGTGACCAGACTGCCCGCCCGCTCACCCCACGAGAGGAATCGGAGGCCTCTAGAGGGGGAGCCTGACCCTCAGCACGCAGCAGAGCCAGGTGGAGCACTCAGGCGGCCTGTGTGATGCTTTGGGGCTTTGTCCATTTGTGAACAGCTCCATCCCTTCACTCAATACTTACCCAGCACCTCCTCTGGCTGGGATGCAGCACAGTGGAAGAATCTACGCTGAGTTGCCTTATACAGGTACAATGGAGAAAATCTCTCCGAGGGGCTGGCAATTCCCCTAGGAATTTTCCTTAGAGAACGGCAGCGAATACATAAAAATGAAATAATAGAATGGGATTCCCTGGTGGCTCAGTGGTAAACAATCCACCCCCGATGCAGGAGACAGGAGACGCAGGTTTGATTCTCTGGGTCGGGAAGTTCCCCTGGAGGAGGACATGGCAACCCGCTCCAGTATTCTTGCCTGGAGAATCCCATGGACAGAGGACGGTGGGCTGCCGTCCAGGGGGTCACAAAGAGTTGGACACGACTGAGCCACTAGCACTACCACTGGTACTAAGTGAGGAGTTAATTTTAATATCTTATTCAGCCCAATCTCTCCAAAACAGTCTTGGTACATAATTTGATGCATATGTTTCGATATATAATCAATGTGAAAATGATCAGTGAAACAGCGTCCACTCTCCTTTGCACAGCTGGCCTTTGAAATCTGGTGTGCAGTCAACACAACACTTCTCAGCTCGGATGGGCCACATGACAAGTGCTCAGCATCCACTGAGGCTGCTGGTAGCCGTCCTGGTCGGCATGGCTCTAAGTCAACCGAAAGTTTGCAGGAAACTCAGAGAGCAAAGGGACACGGGCCGAAACACCACACTGATGTGACCAACAGACTCCAGACGCTCTGGGTTTCTGGAAATCTACAGGAAAACCAACGCAGCTTTTTTTTTTTTTTTTCTTTTTCTTTAAAGAAATACATCATAAAGGGGAAAATAATGGAGAGAGAAGCCATAATTGCTTTCAAAGCAGAAACAGAGGCGCAGAGAACAAATGTATAGACACCAAATGGGAAAATGGGAGGCAGGATGAATTGGGAGATTGGTGTTGACATCTATACACTACTCTGTATAAGATAGGTAACTGATGAGAACCTACCGTACGGCACAGGGAACTCTACTCAATGCTCTGTCGTGATCTAAATGGGAAGGAAATCAAAAAAGAAGGGATGTGTGTGTATATATATATATATATATATGTATGTATAGCTGATTCACTTTGCTGAACAGCAGAAACGAACACAGCATTGTAAAGCAACTATACTCCAATAAAAAAATTAAAAAAAATAGTCTTCAGCGACATATCTATGAACCAATCACAATGTGTAAACAATTTCAAACAATACATAAACCATTTTATTGTTGCTGTTGCTCAGTCATTCTGTCATTGCCACCCTTTTACGACTCCACTGACTGTACAGCCCGTTAGACTCCTCTATCCATGGGATTTCTCAAGTAAGAATATTAGAGTGGGTTGCCATGCCCTCTTCTAGGGGATCTTCCTGACCCAAGAAACGAACCTGCACCTCCACATTGGTGGGCGGATTCTTCACCACTGAGCCACCAGGGAAGACCTAAAACATTTTACAGTGTTTATAAAATAACTAGAAATCTGAACACTGAATGTCTGATGTTCTTAAAGGACTGTTATTTGTTCTAGGTGTGATAATGATACTGTGGTTATTTTTTTTTTTTTTTTTTGAGAGAGAGTCATTATCTTTTAGAGAGATATCCTGAAATACTTACAAAGGCATATTGAAATAATACGAAGTCCGCAGTTTGCTACAGAAAAGCACAGGATGAGGGAGAAGAATGGGAGTGGGCGTAGAATGAAACAAGGCTGATAATGGGTCATCCTAGGTGATGGATGCTTGGATTTTACTAAACTACACTGACTACGTGTGCATGTGTTTGAAGTCTTCTGTAGTAAAAAAGTTTTAAGGAAACTGGGATGATATTGCAAAGGAAAACGGATGCTGTAGTGGAGGCTACAAAATGACAGATTCCAGGAGGGCAGGGATGTCACCTTATCCATCAGTGTTTTACAGCATCTCACAGAGACGGGGCACATGGTAGATACTTAGCACATCTTTTTTTCTTCTTCACAGGTATTTTCATCCTTAGAGCTCTTCAGATATATCCTACCAGGGATGTACAGTCAAATTACTCTGTTTGTTTTTTTGTTAAGAAATAGTTCTTCTCTTTGTGATTATATCATCAACTTTCACAAAGGTTTGTTTCACTTGATTTTTTAACTTTAATTTTGTTTCATAATTGTGGAACACATTTGAATGTTTCCCAAGTCAAATCTACAACGCAAGGCACAAAGGAGCCCAGCTTCAGCTCCTGGAAAACCTTCCTCCATTCTTTGGCTATAGCTACTGGGAGTGAGAGCTTCCCTGGTGGCTCAGTGGTAAAGAATCTACCTGTAATGTGGAAAACCCAGAGTTTGATTCCTGGGTCAGGAAGATCCCCTGGAGAAGGAAATGGCAACCTACTCCAGTATTCTTGCCTACGAAATCCCCCAGAGGAGCCTGGCGGGCTACAGTCCAGGAGGTCGCAAGAGTTGGACATGACTGAGCGGCTGAACAACAACAGAGAGCGAAGCCAAAGACTCCTTAGGTGAAGGGTTGACTCATGGCCCATAAACTAACCCATGGCCATACCTTTTTGGAACTGCAGACTCTAGTGAAGTGAAAGTCAGTCGTGTGCGACTCTTTGCAACCCCATGGATTGTATAGTCCATGGAATTCTCCAGGCCAGAATACTGGAGTGGGTTGCCATTTCCTTCTCTAGGGGAATCTTCCCCATCCAAGGATGGAACCCAGGTCTCCCACATTGCAGGCAGATTCTTTACCAGCTGAGCCACTAGGGAAGCCCAGACTCTAACAGAGGGACAAAGAGATAAAGGGGTTGGATTCTACTCATCAGGGGGTGGTGTACCGACCAGCATGCCTCTGCTCAGACTCCTGAGGTCCTGGCGTCCAGCCCTCTGACACAACTTTGGATCCTGCATGGATCCCAGGCAGGTTCTTGAGGCTTCATGAAGTTCTCAGCCTCTGCTTTGAACCCACCAGATTCCCTCGGGCTAACGTCAGCCTGAGTCTGTTTCTGTTGCTTGCACCTTAAGAAACCAAACAGAAGCATAGATCTTCAGTGACAACTTGCCTAGTTAATTACTTCATCCGAATCCTGATAAGCCAAACCCATGGTACTATGCTAGCCCCCAACCAAACTTGGGGGGCAGACTGAGCTTGAAAAGAATGCCCTGAATCAAGCATAGCTGGAGAAGTAGGGGTAGCAGCCAGGACACCAGCGTGGAGGCTTGGCTGAGACAATGCGTATTTCTGAGGGTTCCGTATGCAGCTGGTGGTTTTGGCCTGATGGTCCCCAGAGCCTGTGCTTACGATGGTGTTCCCCGAACCCTTCATTGTCACCTCTCCCCAGCTTACACATCCCTGTCGATGACACCATCAGAGCAAGGGCTTGTGGTTTTCACCACAGCTCAGGCTTGTTAGCTATTCTGGGGACAGGCCTTTGAGGCTCAGGTCTCTCTGGCTGTGCTGAACCCTCCTGACTCTACTCTGGGCCGGCTGATGGAAATGCCTGGCGGGGCCAGTTCCCATGTAGGATGATACGGAGCACTGCGGGGCTGAGGAGAGCTGGAGGAGTTCTGCTTTTAGGTCCTAGTGACTGTCACCATGTGAGAATGGAAGTTCAGGGTTGCCAGATCCCCTGACTTTTCATGAGAGCCTGGAAACTAGAAATTTTATGAAAAATGTTATTTTTCACACACACACACAACATCTCTGAAGGCCAAACAAAATATATCTGTGGAAGGAATTCATTCCATAGGCCACTAGTTTGAAAGTACTGGTCTACCACCTACATCGTGGCTTTCCTCTCTATATTCCCGTCTCTTTCATAAGCCCCTGAGCTTTGAAAGGGCCAGGATCAGGATTGTCTTGTTTAAAGTTAGGCACCGCATGCCTAGCTCAGTTCTTGGTGTGTGGTAGAGATCTATACATGCATGAATGGGTGAATAGTTAGCTGGATGCAGGCATGTATGTGCCTCCTCCATATGGATGGACAGTGAGTAGATAGATGGCGAGATGGATGGATGAGATCACACAACTGATGCAGGAAGACAGTGCATAGATATGATCGGTGCCAGAGCAGGCAGAGGGAGGGGGAGAGAGGAGAGAGGTGAGTTGACGTCTTCATTTGGGTGGTTATGCCATTAGCTGGCTCTTGTGTTGGGGTCCATGAGAGTCACACCGATCCCTCTGCAGAGCTGCCAGATTCTTTTCTTGGAACAGTGCTTCGGAACACTAACTCTGCCCTGAGTGAGGGACCTGCGTTCTTTGGTCCACAAAGCTTGCTGTCTGGTTGCTCAGATCGGAGAGCCTGAGGGCTATGGCTCCACAGGGTTTCCTCCTCTGCCTGGCCTCTGGGCATCTCTGTGTCCCCAGCCTTAGCAGGGAAGTAGCCTGCCTGAAGTATGGAAGTCAGAGCTGCCAGGCCAGGGTGGGGCAGGGAGCAGGGGTTTCCCTTGGTCTGCCCCTCTTCGCTCCCTGCTGGCTTCCTTTGAAGAGCTTCTTCCTTCCCTGCTCTGCCACCCACTTGGCTGTGAGGATACAAAAAGGCTCATCAGTTGCTATAACAACACCCACCACCTTCCTCTGCACTTAGCCAGGCTGTTTATTCTCTCTCAGATAATGGATTTGCCTGCAGAGTGACCGGTCCCCCTTTGTCCTCAGAGTTGGGATTGAGCAATTGCTATTATTACCATTCGTCATGTTGTTATTGTTGGTTTGAGCTGCCATTTATTGAGAGCTCATTGTGCCGTGTGATGACCAAGTCTTTACGAGCACTATCTCATTTAATTCTCACAGTGATACTATGAGTCAGGGAATACCGCTCTTGGTTTATGGCTAGGGAGAAAGTTGGTATGGTCTAGTTTATAACAGCAGGAGTCCTGGAACCCACGGCCCGGGTTCAGATCCTGACTCTGCCAGATGCTAGCTGTGTGTGCAAATTACATATCTGCTCCCTGCCTCAGTTTCCCCATCTGTGAAATGGAGATAATAGTGGTGCCTGGAGGAAGCACCGGTCATATAACAAGAGCTTTGCTTGGTTACCCCAGTAGCATTTCTTGAGACAAGAAATATAGTCTGTCTATACCACCGACTTGATGGACATGAGTCTGAGTGAACTCCGGGAGTTGGTGATAGACAGGGAGGCCTGGCGTGCTGCGATTCATGGGGTCACAAAGAGTCGGACACGACTGAGCGACTGAACTGAACTGAACTGATACTAGCAGAAGTATAGTTTGGGGGAGATCTGAGGTTAGGGGTAGGGTTAGGCATGGAAAGGCAGGCATCCCAGAAAGTGCACTTTATTAACGAAGTGACCACTGTGGGAAGCTGGAGATAAAGCCTGCTGGGAGGGAGTGTAGACACACGCCGAGTTACTGCATCCACAGGGTGACGGACTTGGGTTACTTATCCACCAGCTCCCGTCAGCTATAGGTCGAGGGCTGCGTCCAGGTGGGTGTAATTCCCCAGCACTTCTGTCCTTTCACATGGACTCTGCCAAGTTCCTCTGGCAGCTGGAGAAAGCCTCTGACCAGGTGATACAGGTGGCAGCAGGAAGCTGGGGTGGGCGGGTACTGAAGGCACCCACGGTGTCTGCCACAAAGCTAATAAACACTTGTCGGATGGATGAGCAAGGAGGAGGCAAGTGCAGTAGGCAGGATGCAACACCCTAACCCCAACCAAAGACATCAATGGCCTAATCCCATTATGAAGATGTGAATGTGTTATGTTACATGACAAAGGACTTTGCAGATGTTACCAAACCTACAGATCCTCAAATAGGGAGATTATCCTGGATTTTCCTGGCGTACTCAATCTAATCACATGAGCCATTAAAAGCAGATGGCTTTCCCTGGTTGGAGTAGGGAAGGAGCCACAGGAGAAGCTGGAGGTTTCCAAAGTGTGAGAAAGACTTGACCTGCGTGAGAAAGAATGCAGGCATTCCCCAGGAGCAGAGACCAGCTCCCACTGGACCCCTAGCAAGGACACAGGGCCCTCGGTCCCACACTCACAGGATCTGGATTCTGCCTACAACGTCGCTCTCCTTGGAAGTAGGTTCCTCCCCAGGGTGCCCAGGAAAGAGCCTGGGCCGGCCAACACCTCTATTTCAGCCTATGAGATTCCAAGCAGAGTGGCCAGCTGAGCCCCCTGGACTTCTGAGCTACATACTACTCATCATGGATTTTTTTTTTTTTTGCATCACTGTTTATTTGTTTTTTTTTGCCATGCCCAGTGGCAGGCAGAATCTTAGTTCCCCAACCAGGGATTGAACCCATGTCCTCTGTAGTAGAAGGTGGAATCTTAACCACTAGGCCACCAGAGTAGTCCTTGAGCTACAGACAGTGAGATAACAAATTGATGTGGTTCTAAGCCACTGAGTTTGTGGGAATTCATTACTGCGGCCCTGGGAGACTAGTACAGAAACTCAGACTCAGGACGGGCAAGTGACTTGCTCGACGCCACACAGCCAGTGAGTGACAGAGCTGGCGTGTGAACAGAGCTGTTTATCTTTAGGTCCCAAGTTTTTGATCTCTCTGTAGTCTCCTGCTCCTTGAGGGGCAGGAAGAAAGAGGAGATCCCTAAGAAAGACTGTGGGAAGCGGGGCAGAAAGGAAAGTTGTTGCTGAAGAATACAGCATCAGCTAGGAGCACAAATTCTGAACCAGACAGGTTAGTATTTTAAGTCTGCTCTGTAACTGATTAGCTGGGTCACTTTGGGTAAAGTCACATTGCTTTCTTAAGCCTTATTTTCCTCATCTATAACCTAGGATTGATACTCTTTGATGGAGTACATTGTGATAATTAAAATGAGATTGTGGTTATAAAGAGTTATTTGCAATGCCTGGCACAGCAGAAGTGCTCAGTAAACTTTACCTATTATTACAGTCATCTGAAAGTGTTAGTTGCTCAGTCATGTCTGATTCTTTGTGACCCCCTGGACTGTAGCCTGCCTGGCTCCTCTGTCCATAGGATTTTCCAAGCAAGAATACTGGAGTGGGTAGCCATTGCCTTCTCCTGGAGACCCAGGTTTGATCCCTGGGTCAGGAAGACTCCCTGGAGAAGGGAATGGCCACCCTCCGCAGTATTCTTGGCTGGGAAATCCCATGGACAGGGGAGTCTGGCGGGCTGCAGTCCAGGGGGTTGCAAAGAGTCTGGACACGGCTGAGTGACTAAGATTTTATAGTCATCTGCTCAGCATCAGTTTTGCGTCATGTGCCATAGCGGTACCCCAGTCTATACACGGCCACTCTCTAAGATAAGTATTGTCGTGCCCACTTTACAGATGAGAGAGTACGGCTCATGGAGATGAAGGGGCTTGTCTAAAGTCACACAGATGGTGTTATAGCTGGACTTGAACCCGCTCTGCTTGAGTCCCAGACCCGGCGGCTCTGTGCTGTGCTCCCCAGCAGTCCTGACTCCTGAGCTTGGGACTCCACCAGTGAGCCCAGAGAACCATCAGAGCCTTCCTCTCTGCCCTGAGGCTGCCTGCCAATTCCAGAGGTTCACAGAAAACTTTCACCTTCCTTTTTCATTTTGGTCTGGCTGTCTGATTCATGGTCCACACCTGGTACCAGAACAGGGTCTCCTGGCTTCATGAAGCAAACAGTCAGAGGGTCCTTGGCTCTGACACACCCTGTCCTGGGTGCTGGGAGCACTTGGCTCAGACAGCTCTGGGCGCACCCCCCAGCCCCCACCCTTGAGCACCCTATCTCATGAGGGAAACAGATATGTGAGTAACTACAGCACCATGTGCCCAGGTTATAAACCAGGTCTGAACAGTGAGTGGTGACGATGATGGTAATAACACACTGCATTGGGATTGTTTTCAGAGCTGGCTGTTGCTGCTGCTGCTAAGTCTCAGCTAGTGAGGAGATAATAGAAATTCAAGGGGATAAATGCAATTCCAGGGCATCGTATGTTTGTGAGAGGTGATAAAGATTTAAGGAAAAGAAATAGGTAAGAAATAGGAATGGTTATGAAGGGGTGATGAAATTTAGACTGTTTATAGAGGAGGCCTTACAGAGAAGAGCCATCTAAATGAAGTCCCGAGGAAGTGATGGAGTGAGCTATGAAGGTACTAGGAAGAGTTCCCCTAAGCAGTGATGAGAGCCAGTGCAGAGCCTTAAGACAGAAGTCAAACAAGGGCATGAAAAGATGCTTCATGTCATTTGTTATTGGGTAAATGTAAGTTACCGAAAGTGTGATATTGAAGTGCCTGACATTATTGTTGGTCTATTTCTTCCCTCAATTCTGACAGTTTCTGTTTCATGTATTTCGGGACTCTCTTGTTAGGAACATGTATGTTTATAATCATTGTATCTTCTTGATGCATTAACCCTTCAATTATCATAAAATATCCTTCTTTGTCTCTACATGTTCAGTTGTGTCCAGCTGTCTGCAACCCTATGAATTGGAGCACAGAGTCAGACACGACTGAAGCGACTTAGCAGCAGCAGCAGCAGGCTCCTCGGACCATGGAATTTTCCAGGCAAGAATACTGGAGTGGGTTGCAATTTCCTCCTCCAGGAGATCTTCCCGACCCAGGTATCTTTGTCTCTACTAATAGTTTTTTTCTAAAGTCTATTTTTCTCTCATGTTAGTAGAGCCACTCAAGATCTGTTTTGATTATGGTTTTCATAATATATCTTACCATCTCTTTTAAACCTATTTTTCTTTGAAATCTCAAAACTTAGCACCCAGTTAGATCACAGTAGGCCTTAAAACAAGCCATTATACATTTTAAAAGATTGAAAATCATGTAAGGCATACCCTCTGACCACAGTGGAATAAAATCAGAACTCATCATAGCTGTAAATACCTACCAAAAAAAGGGAGAAAGATCTCAAATCAACAACCTAACTTTATACCTTAAGAAAGTAGAAAAAGAAGAGCCAATGGAACCAAAAGTAAGCAGAAGAAAAGAGGAAGGAAGGAAAGAAGGAAGGAAGCAATTATTAGAGTCAATAATTAAGTTTAGGAAGATGGCAGGACACAAAATCAGTACATAAAAGTCAACTGTGTTTCTATGGACTAGCAGTGAATGGCCCCAAAGTGAGATTAAGAAAGCAATTCCATTTACAACTGAAAGACTAAAATACTTAGGAAAAAATTTAACAAAAGAGGTGAAAGGCTTTTACACTGAAAACTACAAAGCATCTTTGAAAGCAACTAAAGACCTGTATAAATGGAAAGACATTTGTGTTCATGGATTGGGACATTTGCTACTGTTAAAATGGCACTTCTGCCCAAATTTATCTATAGATTCATTGCATTCCCTCTCAAAATTAAAGCCCCTTTTTGGGGCAGAAACTGACAAGCTGATCCTAAAATTCAAATGCAAATGGAAGAGACCCAGAAGAGTCAAGTCTTTTCTTTTGGAAAAGAATAGTGAAGTTGGGAAGAATCATACTTCCTAATTTCAAAACTTGCTTCAAATCTGTCAAGTAATAAAGACTGTGGTGCTGGTATAAGGATCGGCATACACTGAGACCAGAACTGAAAGTCCAAACATGAACATCTGCCTTCATGATCAATTGATTTCTGACAGGGTGCCAAGGCAATTCAACGGGAAAAGAATAGTCTTTTCAACAAAAGGTACTAGAACTGGATATCCACATGCAAAATGAATCACAGACTAGAAAACTCATAGAGGAAAAATAGGTGTTCATTTTAGTGACCTTGATTAGAGCATAGTTTCTTAGGTAGAATACAAAAACAGCACAAGCAACTAAAGACAAAATAAAGTGGACTTTATCAACATTAAACACTTGTGCTTCCAAGGACACCATCAAGAAGTAAGAAGACAATCCACAGAAAGGGATAAAGTATTTACAAATCACACAAAGTGACTTATGTTCAATATACATAAAACTCTTGGAGCTCAACAATAAAAGACAGACAACCAAGTTTAAAAATGGATGGATGGAATAGACATTTCTCTGAAGAAAAAATACATAAGTGGCAAATTAGCACATGAAACAATGCTGAACATTTGGGGAATGAAAATCTGAACCTCAATGAGATACCATTCCACACGCATTATGATGACTGTAATAAAAGAGGAAAACCCAGCAATAACAAGTGTTGGCAGGATGTAGGGGGCCTGTAGCTCTTATACATTTCTGCTGGGGATGGAAATGGTGCAGCTGCCAAAGAGAACAGACTGGCAGTTCCTCCAAAATATAAACACGGAATTACCCTATGACCCAAAGACGTCACTCCTAGGGTAGATGCCCAAGAGAACTGGGAAACGTACGTTCACACAAAATCCTGTACACAAATGTTCATAACAGCATTATTTTAAAAAGCCAAAGAGTAGAAACAACCCAAATGTTCACCAACTGATGAGTCAACAACCAAAATGTGGCCTATCCACAGAAAAGGGCATCCACAGGCTCAGCATGGATGAACCTTGAAAAGGTTACGCCAAGTAGAAGAGGCCAGATAGAAAATGGCACATCCTGAATGTATATGTATATATATATACACACACACATATTTCAAAATATGCAAATTCAGAGTTCAAAAGTAGACGAATAGTTGCCAGGAGCTCTGGGCAGAGGGGGATTGGGGAAGGTTTCCTCTCGGATGATGAAAACATTCTGTAATTAAACAGTGGGGATAACTGTACAACCTGAATATACTGAGAAGATAGATTGTATGCTTTATTGGAAGGACTGATGCTGCAGCTGAAGCTCCTGTACTTTGGCCACCTGATCCGAAGAGCCAACTCATTGGAAAAGACCCTGATGGTGGGAAAGTTTAAGGGCAGGAGAAGTGGGTGACAGAGGATAAGGTGGTTGGATGGCATCACCAACTCAATGGACATGAGTTTGAGCAAACTCCAGGAGACAGTGGGGGACAGGGAAGTCTGGCGTGCTGCAGTCCATGGGGTTGCAAAGAGTCAGATATGGCTGAGCGACCGAACAACAACAGAATATGACTCATTCAATTTTTATAAATTTGATTAACCTACTATTAATGTATTCAGTTAATGAGCTAGAAAGAAGTACATAGAAAATGTATTTTCTACAAATACAATTTTCTACAAATAGAAAATCCAGTATTCTCTACAGATTAAAGATGTAATAGTACCAACCAAGGATGCATCATGACCTCCACCCGCAATGCCAGAGAATCTCCTGAGAGGTTCCGTCTCTCAATAGCTGGATACCCTCTAGCAAGGGAGCACCAGTATGGAATAAGGGAACTTTGCTACAGAATAAGGGACCTTGGAACAATCTATGTGTGTCTCAACAGCACAAATGAGTTCATTTCTAATTATTCCTCTCTGAGAAAGAGTGATAGGCAGGATATTTCTGTTTATAAACGGAAAAATTTTAACAAAATTAAAATAACCAGTATTTTTTTAAATAGGCAAAAGACTTGAACGGTGGCTTCACAGAATAATATACAAGAATGGCCAATGAGCGTGTGCAGAGTGCTTGACTTCGTAAGTTATCAGAGAAACACCACTTCTAAAGTTAAAAGCCCTGAAAAGTCAAATGTCTCTGCGGCTATAAAGCAGCTCAAAATGTCAAGCACCGCAGGTGGGCGTGTAGAAGGACATGCCCACTTCAGAGAACAGCTTGCTACTTTCTTGTCAAGTTAGCAACACCCATTCCCTGACCCACCAATTCCACCCCTGGTTATTAACCCACGAGAAATGGAAACAGATGTCCACAGACTTACTCAAGAGTTCACAGCAGTCTTATTCAATAGCCAGGAATAGAAACAGCAGAAACGTCCCTTAAGAGGACAATGGAGGAATAATTGCGGTGTATTCACACAAAGGAACACACTCAGTGACAGGCAGGAGTCATGACTGCTGCCTGCCTAGCGTGGACACATTTCACAGACAGGGTGTTGAGTGAAAGAGGCCAGAGCCCCAAAGTACAGACTGTGTGATTCCATTTATATGACGGTCAAAAGCGGGTACATCTAATTCCCAGCGATAGAAATCAGAACAGTGATTGCCTATGGGGGTTAACCTGAAAAGGAACACACACGCACACTCACACACAAACCCTCCCGGAGTGAAAGGAACATTCCATATGCAGAGAGCTGTGTTCATGACACAGGTGCACACATTTATCCAAATTCACTTCCTGGGACACCCAAGACTTCAGTATTTCGGTGTATGTAAATTTGACTTCAATTAAAAGAAATGAAAAAGGTGCTTCAAATTCATTTAACTGAAGCAGCAGTAGGGACTGGAAGAAGGGTGTTTCTGGAGCCGAATTGGAAGAGGCAGGAACGCAGGGCTCTGATGTTCCGGGTCCTGGGGGCAGGCAGAGGTGTGGGCTTGGCCTCTGCTGTGTGTTCCGGGGAACACTGTCTGCCTCCTATTCCCTTGCCGCGCCCCTTTGGCGGCTGACTCAGCCAAGCTCCTCGCATCTGGGCTTTGCCATCAGCCCCTCCTCTCTGAGACACTTTGGAGGGTTTGTCCCCAGGGAGAGGCTCACCTGGAGCCACAGCAGCCTCTGGGTCTCCCTGCCTCCAGTCCTGGGGTGACCAGGACCTGGGGAGAGGCTCCCTCTCAGCCCCTGCCTCCCTGAGCCGTGATGGACTGCGGCTTCTGAGAAATCTCATCTCCAGTGCCTGCTGCCTGCCCAGCCCCGCTCCTGATTCCTTGCCGCTCTGCGCAGGCAGGCGATGACTCAGTGCGGGGGAGGGCGACAGGGGCCGCTGCAGCTGGAGGAGAAAAATGCCCCCATCCCTGCGGGGCCTGGGGTTTCTGCTCCCCATCTGTCCGCTGTCCAGGCAGGATGAAGGAACAGAAAGGGCTTGAACTTCGGGGACAGACTAAGCTGGGGTGGAGGCACCATCCTGCTTAAGCCTCGGTTTCCTGTCCCGCAAATAGGGTGATGGTATCTTAGGCCACTGGGCGATTTACTGAGGAAGGACTCAGGAAAAACCTATAAGGGGTGAAGGAAACAGGACACGGAAGGGGGAAGCCGAGCGGGGAGTAGCCACAGGCCATGTCCCCCTGATCCGCTGGGGGCTGAGGGGTTGATCACATCACAAAGCTGTTACCCACTCTGGATGCACCCCCAGGTCAGCACTGGCTGTAGGGTGCTCTTAGGAGGACATGACCGCCTAGTGAGGCTCTGGTTAACAGATGGTGATTCTCTGCAGAAGGAGGGTTGGCTGTGAGCTCTTAGCAGCCAGCATGCTGGAGGGTGGTCAGGCTGGCCTGGTGGGGGAGACATCCTGGTGTGGGACCCCGAGAGCAACTATTGTAGGAGGGAAACACTGGTCACTCTGGGCTTTTGTGAATTCACACAATCGGCAATGAGGAAACAGTAATTATTCCTTAGCTGCATGAGAAAGGCTGCCTAGTACCATAAATACGTGTGCCCTGCCTGCTACGGATTCAACATGATTTAGCGATCAGGGCAGAGTGAGAATCAATACCTATGCACCTGAGAATGAGCAGTATAAAGAAACGCTTGGCAGTGTAAACCATTATACAGAGGATGTGGTATACAGGATGGATGTTTTTGAGCTGTGATGTTGGAGAAGACTCTTGAGAGCCCCTTGGACAGCAACGAGATAAAACCAGTCACTCCTAAAGGGAATCAACCCTAGATACTCCCTGGAAAGACTGATGCTGAAGGTGAAGCTCCAATACTCTGGCCACCTGATGTGAAGAGCTGACTCATTGGAAAAGACCCTGATGCTGGGAAAGATTGAGGACAGGAGGAGAAGTGGGTGACAGAGGATGAGATGGTTGGATGGCATCAGACTCAATGGATGTGAGTTTGAGCAAACTCCAGGAGATAAAGAAGGACAGGGAAGCCTGGCGTGCTGTCGTCCATGGAGTCACAAAGAGTTGGACACGACTGAGTGACTAAGCAACAACAACAAACAACTGAAGGTCTAACTGTATAGCACAGGGAATTGTTAAATATAGTCAATATCCCATGATAAACCATAATAGAAAAGAATATAAATATATATGAATCACTTTGCTGTACAGCAGAAATTAACCTGTTATAAATCAACTATACTTCAATAGAATAAGTTAAAAAAAAAAGCACAACAGCCGGAAGTTGGCAGGGCAGTTGTGTCCTAAAGGCCTTCCTTTTATTCCCGGACGTGGGAAGGTTTGGGGTTTCCAAGGAAATTAGCTGGAGTCGAGGTGGAAGGCCCTTTAGGGACATGGGGCAGTGGCTGCCTACCATCTGGTCTCACCACTTTGCCACACCATTCTGCCTTCCTTCCACATACCTGCAAGATCTTCATGCCCACCTACCCGGGCCTCTGCTTCTCAAGGGGCTTTCCAGAAACAGCGAGTTAGAAATGTTCCCGGGATGTCCACGTCCCCTCTAATAATGTACATCATGGGAGGGAAGAACACTGACTTCAGGGTCAGACAGACCTGGGTTTGAACCCAGCTCTGCTATTTGATGGCTGTGTGCTCTTGATCAAGTTGCTTTACCTCTCTAAGCCTCAGAATCCCTCTCTGTAAAAACTGGATACATTGGTGTGCTTGCTCAGAAGGGTGATGAGGAAGACCAAGAGCCGCATCAGTGAAGGGCTCAGCACACAGAAAGCCCTTGATAAATGTCCACTCTTTGCCCCTTGTCTCCTCTGCAGGGATGTATTTTCAGTCTTGCATCCCTGGGGTTGGGGGCAGCTTTCCTAGGTTCTCCATGGGCACTGAGGGTCCAGCTGATTCGGCTCGTCTGGCCTAACGAACTTCCTTACCCTCTGGGAAGGGGCCTTGGTCCTGTCCACTTCTGGCCTCAGTTCCAGGAACTGCCCCACGGTTTGATTTATTTCCTCTCAGCTGTTTCTTACATCTCCCAGGAGACTTATCTCTTTTATAAACATCCTCTTTGTCTCCTCGTCCAGCTGCCCTTTCCTTGGAAAGATGGTTTGGCCAAGTTGGCTCCTTTGCCAGTAAGCTGTGTCTTTTGTTTGGCATTCTGCTAAGATGGTATGGAGCCCCCGTGGGATCAGCCATCACAGTCGAGGACTTGAAAAGGGCCAGCGGTCAGATGCCTGAGCCCCTCTTTCTTCCATCTTAGAGGCGCTTCTGCAGACAAGGAGGGACCTCTGGGACTTACATGTCGGGGCACAGAGAGCAATAGCCCAGCCTGACCTTGGGGTAGCTTACAATGAAACTTGTCTTTTGATGGAATCTGGGGGTTCAGAGAGAGTGGAAGAGAGACCCACGCATGGAGAGGCCCTGCCTTGATTTCTGGAACTGCCATTCATGGTGGGAGTTCTGGGTTTGAGTCCTGGCATGGCCACTTACCAGCGATGTGATGTAGGGTATTTTATTGAACCACTCTGTGCCTCAGTTTCTACTCCTGTCAAACGTGTACAATGACAACGAGCATTTCCCCTGGCACTGGGCTTTTACCTCCTTTACATACACGCACCACACAGCTGCTGTCCCTGAGGAAACGCCCCTGCACACCCAGGCCCTGTGCTGGGTAAGGCTGACCTTGGCCTCTAGCCTCCAGGTTGGGCATGTATTTCAGACCTAGCCTGTGAGCGTATTCCCAAGATATGTCCCTGGATATGTTCCTTGGGGTGTTGGGTGTTCGGATATGGATGCCAGACCCCTAAGGGCTCAGTCAGACTCAATGCCAGGGCTTCTGTTGGAAGTGGAGAACCAGAAGGTCTCTTTCCCCAGGGATGGTTTCTGCTCAGAGCTGCTCCTGATGATTTTGCCTCCATGAAAGGAGAAGGTGGTTGAGAAAGAAGCCAAAGGAGATGAAGAGAGAGAGGTTCTCGATAGCATCCTTTGAATGCCTGGATCTAGCTGGGCCTGAAGATCAGCCTTGGGGTTTCTAATCACCATCTTTGGCTAAAGACAGTTTATGTCCGGTTTCTTGTCCCTTATACTCACAGAGTCCTTCAGCCCTACTGAATGTACAACAATAACACTTCCCTCTCTGCAACCTACTCCAGTATTCTTGCCTGGAGAATCCCATGGACAGAGGAGCCTGGCGGCCACCATCCATGGAGTCACAAAGAGTCAGACATGACAAGCAACTGACACTTTTGCTTTTCTCTGGTTGCTTGGAGAATCAAACAACACAAGCCGTGTGAGGCTCTTAGCACAGGGCATGGCATGCAGTAGGCATGTAATAAATGCCCCCCATCTCCCAGGGCCTCACTCCTTTCACCTGCCAGAGGGGCGTATTAAACTGGGGCCTGTCGCTTGTTAGCGGAGGTGCAGACCTTGAAGGGGATTCTGGGCAGTTCTGTTAAGTAACAGTGAAGCATTGTGGCAGAAAGAGCAGTGCCCACAGCACAGCATCCACATCCCAACCCCCGGTCCCCGAGAATAGGCTAGAGGCAAAGGAACTTCTGCAGATGCGATTTAGTTAAAGATTTTGAGATAAAGAGATTTTTTAAGATTATCTGGGTGCGCGCATACTCAGCTGTTCCAGTCGTGTCTGACTCTTTGCGACCCTATGAACTGTGGCCCGCCAGGCTCCTCAGTCCATGGGATTCTCTGGGCAAGAATACTGGAGTGGGCTGCCATGCCCTTCTCCAGGGGATCTTCCAGACCCAGGGAGGGAGTCCGCGTTTCCTGCATTTGCAAGTGGATTCTTTACCTCTGAGCCACCGGGTGGGTCCAACCTAATCACACAAGTTCTTTAAAGAACCTAAGAATCATATCACAGAGATACAACATTGCTGACCTTGAGGATGAAGGAAGAGGGCCTTCTTCCTCCAGGAAGGAGGCACGTGGAGAAAAGGGGAAAGGGGGAAGGTAAGGAGATGAATGTGGGGAAAAGTATGGGGATGAATTCCCCTATATCATCCAGAAGACACACCAGTATCAGTCCAGGGAGACTGGCATTGGATTCAAACCTCTAGAACAGTCAGATAATCAACTGGTATTGATTTTGGCCACTGAGTTTAAGATAATTTGTGTTTAAAAAAGAGACAACAGGCCCCAAGTGGAGTCACTTGTATAACACTCCACGTCACCAAACTGAGACTTAATGTGTAACAATTACAGTCTCAGTCACATCCAGGAATAGAATCTTAACCCAGTCAGGAATGACCTAGTTAGCACTGGTGAACCTGCCTGATAGAAGCCTACTCTACTTCCCAGGTGGGTCAGAAGGCAAAGAATCTGCCTGTAATGCAGGAGATTCAGGTACGATCCCTGGGTTGGGAAGATTCCTTGGAGAAGGGGATGGCTATCCACTCCAATATTCTAGCCTGGAGAATTCTATGGACAGAGGATCCTAGCAGGCTTTAGTCCATGGGGTCATAAAGAGTTGGACACGACTGAGTGAATAACACTTTCACACGTTCACTAGTTCCCATGGACTATAAACCAGGAGACATTGGGACATAAGTGAAGTGAAAGTCACTCAGTCATGTCCGACTCTTTGTGACCCCATGGACTATACAGTCCATGGAATTCTCCAGGCCAGAATACTGGAGTGGGTAGCATTTCCCTTCTCCAGGGGATCTTCCCAACCCAGAGATCAAGTTCAGGCCTCCTGCATTGCAGGCGGATTCTTTACCAGCTGAGCCACCAAGGAAGCCTGAGACATTGGGACATAAAACAAGGTGCAAAACTCTCACAGTCTAAAGATACAGAAATCATACAGAGTCTGTTCTGTTTTCACTGTGGATTTATATTAGAAATCAATGAAATGGAATTTGTATCCTGCTGTTGTGTGAAAATTGTATAAATCTTAATTTTGTTGAATTGGTTCATAGTGCTTTCCAAGTCTACGATATTCTTCTACTTTTCTGTTCATTCTGTTATATTTTGAGAGTTTGGTATTGAAACTCCAACTGGAAATCTTAATCTATCTACTTAAAAAAAAATTGGAGGGACTTCCCTGGTGGTCCAATGGTTAAGAATCTGCATTGCAATGCAAGGGACTCAGGTTCCATCCCTGGTCAGGGAACTAAGATCCCACATGCTGTGGAGCAACTAAGCCCATGTACCGCAGCTGCTGAGCCCTCACACCGCAGCTGGATAGTCTGTGTAACACAACTAATAAATAATAAACAGCTAATAAACCTGATGCAGCCAAATAAATAAATATTTTAAAGATATTTACAACATATAGTGGAACCATACATAACTTTGTTCTCTATTTTCCAAGATGTGTTACCGTACTTTCGTTGATTTTATTAGCACTATGAACTCTAATTAAGCTTTTGAGGTTTTAAATCTCTGCCTCTACGTTGGCCTTTTGCAGTTCTGTGGAATTTTCCTTTTTCTTTTCCCCCTACCTTTTCTCTTTTTTTAATTTTAATTTAAAAATTTTTTAATCTATTATTATCTTTTCTACATTTATTCCTTTGTTTGCTCTTCCTACTGTTCTTTCTCCCTTGCAGTTAATCTTTAACATGTATGTCTTCTTTATCTACCTCTATTTAACTTTGCATTTCTATTCTTCCTTTCCTTTCTTTTTCTCACCGTATTTGTTAGCTTTGTTTTCATTGCTTTATTCCCCAGTTGGCACCTTGCTTTAGTTTTGTTTTCTAGTTTGTGCTTTAGTTAGTTTTTTCTTATCTGGTATATATCATTTTTGGTGTCCTTTGTCCACCGGGTCAATCTATTGTACTTTATTTTTGTTGGGTTGTTTTGATTTGCTTATGGCAGTATATGTATATGTGTGTACTCCATTATTTTCATTATTATTTGCCTGATTTTGTCACTGCCATTTGTCTGGTGTTCACCTTTGGCTTCTCGTTTCTGGGTATTTGTATTAATAACATTTAATGCCATCATAAACCATCTGTGGAATCTCTGTTACTGGCCCAA